>NC_139679.1:101903352-102340251 GCF_964106915.1 Podarcis gaigeae
GAAAAACCAGCTGCATAGATACAAGATGGGGGGGGGCACCTGGCTTGCATCCTAATGGACCACAAGCTTAACACAAGTCAGCAGTGTGATGCAGCAGCAAAAAAAGTGAATGTGATTCTAGGCTGCATCAACAGAAGTATAGTGCCCCAATAAAGGGAAGTAATAGTACTGTTTTATTCTGCCTTAGTCAGACCACACCGATACTACCATGTCCAGTCCTGGGCACCACATTTTAAGAAGGATATTGACAAGCTGGAATGTGTGCAGAGGAGGGCAACCAAGATGACCAAGGGTCTGGAAACTAAGCCATATGAGGAACTGTTGAAGGAGCTGGGTATGTTGGGTATGGAGACTGAGAGGAGATATGATAGCTATCTTCAAATATCTTAAGGGCTGTCACATGGAAGATGGAGCAAGCTTGTTTTTTCCTGTTCTGGAGGGTAGGACTTGAATCAGTGGATTCAAGTTACAACAAAGGAGATTCTCACTAAACATCTGGAAGAACTTCCTAAACGCAAGAGCTGTCCAACAGTGGAATGGACTTCCTCTGGAGGTTGTGGACTCTCCTTCCTTGGAGGTCTTTAAGCAAAGGTTGGATGGCCATGTCTCTTGGATGCTTTAGCTCAGATTCCCGTTGGACTAGATGACCCTTGGGTTTCCTTCCAAGTCTATAATTCTATGTTAAATACATTTAACAAAAATGAAAATAATATACAAGTGCTTGGGAAGTTGTCATCTGGGCATGTTCTCTGTGGCTAAGGGATCGAAAGGTATTTGTGAATTTTGTCAGTAAGTACTGTCCGACTGAAACCATACCCAGACTTTCGCTCTAAGTTGGCCTGATTCTGGTGAGTTCCCACCCATGTTGGCCACACAGGTGAAACACCTGACCTTGCATTTGAACACCTGTAGGCAGGAAAGGATTCCAGGCAGGCCACTGTTTAGGCTGCAAGAGGGCAGATGGAGGGCTCCATTTATTCCCCAAGCCTAGGAGTGGATTGCTACTGGGCAAACTGGCAAATAACTGGAAACAGTGGCTTGGCTTAGACAAGGCGAGGTGGGCTCAGCGTCCAACACTCTCGCCGTTTATGTACGGGCTTGTTCATGTGCAGAGATAAAACCGTGTTGTTTTTGCTCGTGGAGAGAGAACTGGGCAACTCCCATAACTTATGATGCACATGTTTTTTTAAAAAATATCTTCTTCTTCTTGGCCGTGCAAAAAGAGCAGGGGAAGCGAGACGGCGTATTGATTTGGAGAGAGCAGCCTGATTTGCATATAGATCTAAATCCCAGGCGCTGGCCGGCGGGCCATTCGCTGAACTGTCCAGATGTAGCGCCTTTGACTTGCTGACATCACCGCCTCATTAGCATGCAGGAGAGGCGAGCACTGCAACAGCGAAGCCTCCCAGCCCGGCGAGCCAGCGAATGCGCCGCGATGGGGCTGCGCGGAGCAAACTGAAGCTCTCTCCGGCTCCGAGAGGGAGGCGGGACTGCGGGTTGGATGCAGGCTCCGCTGTCTCCCAGGGTCACTCAGTAAACCCGGAGTTGGGGCTCCGCTGGAGTCACTTGGCCGGCTGCAAGGGAGGAGATGGACTGACAGGGTGAAAGGAAGGGAAGGAAGGAAGGAAGGTGGGAGGAAGAGAAGGGGAGAGAAAGGGAGAGAATCCCTTGGCCAAGCTGGAATTCCCAGGAAGGCAACGTTAAGCCTTTGCAAACGCACAGCAGAAATCGCACTTTTCCTCTGCTGATGGTTTGCACAGCAGGTTTTTTCCTTGCAAGCTACCCTATGTTTTTATGTGCGTGCGTGTCTCCTGGAAGGATTTGACCAGAGAGAGAGAGAAGTCTGCTGCTGCTGCTGCTCATTTCAAGAAATCCTCCCACCACTAGCCTATCAACAGTGCTATTGGGTTTTTCTCCCCCACCCCGCTTTGCAAAAACAGAAAACAAGATACTTCACCATGCTGCAGTGTTCGCTGGGCTTTTGCAAGCAAACGTGCACCAAAGGAGAGTAAACTAAAAGCAAGACCCCGCCCCAGCGGAGGGGGGGTTGGAGGGGCTTGGTGGATTTAAAATTCAAAATCAAAAAAACAAAACTTGCCGAAATCTGGACTTGGAGGCGGCCGGAGCAGGTAAGCGATGATGCTTTGTGGTTTACGTCTCTGTAGCGTATATAATAACGTAGTGAACCGTATAGCTGTGGATGCGGCCAGCTGTAATGTAATTCTGAAACACACTTTAGCGGGATGGCTTTGCGCGCCCGTCTGCATTTCTCTGCCTTGGGAGTCAGGGCTGCTGTTCACTGAAATAGTTAATTGCTAGCCTGGGCATTTAAAATCGCCAGGAAGTCAGAAGGAAAATACTTAAGCAACTTGATCTTCTTTTAAATAATTGCAAAGGGAGGGGGGAGTCTCCACCACCCCACCCCCTACAAACATCTGTCAGAGTTAATTTTACTTCATGGTCATTTGTGCCCCAGCGTGTTTAAGACCTTTAGGGATTTTGAAGCGAACTGTTGATGACTCAGACTTCTAGCAGATGATATTTTTAGCGTGACTGGTGTCTCCCCCCCCCCCGCCGCTTTTTTATTTTCCTCCCCTTTTTGCAGTCCTTAGAAGATACACAAAAGGCCCTTGACACACAGAGTGTCATCTCACACCTTTGTTTTCTTTAGAAACAGCCGGATCCCTGTAATTGCTGAACCAAGATGGTTAGAGCCCGGCTTGGTTTTTCTTTCTGTCGCGTTTATTTTTCTGTGTTTCCTTAAAGCTTACTTTGAAAAGGCAGGGCACACAGGCCACATCAGCACAACCTGTGGCCATGGAGTTTTTAATCCGGCCGTTTGCCCTTTTCTACTTCCAGCGACTGGGATGTGCCAAGAAGGCAAGAAATAAAGCAAGACTCATTATTCCCACCAGTTAAGAGCCACCACTCCTTGCAATTCTGTCTCACTTCCCCCCTTAACTTGTCCTGCTTCCCTTTAATCGGTGATTATTTCATCTTGCATGTCAAGTGCCTTTAAAGTAGACATTATCAGAGCCTTGTGCTCTGATTTTGATGTGTGATCTGGATGCATCGTAAAGTCAAGGCTGGTTAGTTTTCAGTACTAGCCACAATACCTTCTTCTGGGGTTTTTGGCTTTCTCTTCATGCAATGAGTTTTACTGTACCAAAGCATACAACTCTGTTTCATTTGCCAATTATATTTACTTTTTAAATAAAATTTGGTTCCTTCTTGTCGGAACCCTAAGTGGTTTAGAGTACACACACACACACACACACACACACACACACACACACCTTTTCTCATTCTGATTACTTTCACAGATGGGTAAGTCCAGCTTGTCTCAAGGGATACTGAACTTTGAAATAATTACCATATTAAAAAGACTCTGAAGCCTTCCAATATCCCAAAGCATGTTAGAAACCCTTCTATTTTCTCCATTGGTAACAGGAGAGCTCTGACATGTGGTCTTCCGCTTCTTTGCAAATGAAGACTGACCATGTCCTAATGGGCTTTGAATCAAGGCTACCATGACTCCAGAATGTATGTAGGGATTCCTTGTAAAATAATTTCCCCCCCCCCCAAAAAAAAAGAATTGCTGGAGCACAATGAAATGTATAAAACAGTATAATTAGCTTTGAGGAAGAGGAGTAATGGATGTAATCATTGCTCTGGGCTGGGAGAGAGGCTTGGTGTCAGCTCAGAGCAATGGCAACCTCTTGCTTCCAGATAAGACTTTTGTACAATGTCCTGGTCTAATTCATAGCCCCATCACCCTTTTGCTCTTGGGCATCAGAATAAGTATGACGGGCGCACCCTCCTGATGTTTGGGGCTAGGACTCTTGTCATGGCTGATCATTGGCCATACTACCTACAATAGGAGTTCCTGTTCAGAACATCTGGAGATCGGATTGGGATAGGTGATGGAGAATCTCCGTTGCTATGAAGACTCTAGGGTTGCTGCTGTTATACTAGCGCAAGGGGGATATCATTTGTGCCATGTCCAGTGCACACCTGTACCCTTAGCCTCTGTTACGCAGCACAGAAAAGGAGGCTTAGAATCATAGAAGTTGGAAGGTACCCCAAGGATCATCTAGTCCAACCCCCTGCAATGCAGGAATGTGCAGCTCTATCTCATACGGGGATCGAACCCACAACCTTGGCATTATGAGCACCATGTTGTAACCCACTGAGCTGTTGGGAAGCTGCCTTCAACTAAGTGAGCACAGTCGCCCAGATAATTCAATATCGTCTACGCAGATTGGCAGCAGCTCTTCAGGGTTTCAGGCAGGGGACATTCTGAGCCCTATCAGGAGATGTCAGGATTGAACCTAGGTTCTTCTGCACTTTCCGTTCTGCTTATATGCCCTCCTGCAGGTTTGCTCTGCAGCACGGGTTATCTTGCATGTGTTTTAATTATACAGTTCCCACTGGACTGCGCCAGCTTGAAAATGTAGTTTCCTGTGTTCAGCTAGGCTGCATACAGCTATCTGCAAAAAAAGAGAAAAAAGAGCAAAGAGGCTACTCTGTTCAGAAATAAAGCCTGAATGTGAAAGATAGAATGCCTTCTTTCTGAGGCAGACTCCTCTGCTTATTTAAGTGGCTATAAAGGAATCCATTGAGATGGGATGACTGCATGCTATCTCGCTGAGCTGGAAAAGCAATTGAACAGCATAATTAAAAACCACACAAGATAACCCACGGAGCGGTGCAAGCCTTTAAAAGCACACTCATGCTATACAAACTGCTCCGGAATTAAAAATCACAGGGTGTATTTAGAGATCTGTCATTCTCTAGCCTTTCTTTATTCCCCCCCTCCCCACCAAAATAAAAGTGCACTTGAAATGATGGCATCTGCTGAATGCACACAGTGGTGTGTTTTGAGTTGCCATTAGGAATCTGACAGTTCCTGCTAAGTTTGCCGGCTGTTTAGGCTAGTGTGTTTGCTCTCTGCCATATGGGAACCCTTAATGGCACTTCCAAAAGTTGGGCATTTGATGATCACGAGGCCAGAAACATACACACACACACACACACACACACACACACACACACACAGACACACACACACACACACACACACACACACACACAGAGAGAGAGCTGTAATGCCCATGAAAACAGATTTTAGGTCAGGAGATGGATACTTTTTAAAGAGATTTGAGGATGTAAAATAAAATTTGTTGTTTTCAAGCTGTCCAGGGCTGCTGCAGCTTATAACAGAGCTGCACAGCTGCATATATCCCCCAAGAACTGGAGTATTTGGGAAAGGGGAAATTTTGCGATGTTTATCACGGATCCTTTTCCTACCTGTGGAAAGCTGAGAACGGGTGAGCAGATTGGGGTGGCATAGGCTGAACCAAGAATGGGTGTTGTTTAGCACTTAAAGGACTTGGGGCGCAGGCTCGTGGCACAAATTTGCATACACTAATCACTATGGTATTGATGTACCTGGGCAAATTATGGAGACGGGTGGCAGTGTTGCGCTTTGCAGGCTTCCATCTGCACTAGGCATTTAAAGCAGTATCGTACCACTTTAAACAGCCAAAAGAATTGTGGGAACTGGTGTTTCTTAAACGTGTGCAGAAAGTTGCTAGGAGATTCCGGCTCCCCTCCCAGAGTTATAATTCACAGAGTTCTCGGAAGGAAAGGGTCTAACTATTAAACCACTTTGCGAATAGCAGCTCTGTGAGGGAGATAGGGGCATAGCTGTCAACTTTTCCCTTTTCTTGCAAGGAATCCTATTCAGAATAAGGGAATTTCCCTTTAAAAAAGGGAAACGGCAGGTATGGATAGGGGGTCTCCCCACAACTCTCAGTGGCCTTATCAAGCTACAGTTCTCAAGATTCTTTGGGGGAAGCTAAGGGGATTTTAAAGAGGCATGTCAGTGCTTTAAATATCTGGGGCAGATGGGGCCTGGAGCTTGATGCAAAGGACTTAGCCCCCCACCCCCGGGCCTTCTGTAACCAACACCCTTGAGGTTGAATACCACTGTCGTCGTTGCCACCTGTAAGAGTTGCCCTGCATGTTACCATTAAGCAAAAATTTAAAAAAAAATTAAATAGGTGTGGGGCAGAGTTGGACACCTCTGCTTTGCTCGCTTCTGCCATTGCAGCCTGAAGCCAGGAAATCGGATTGGCTTATACACCTGTGGCAAGGAAAAGATAAGTAGGATGTTCTCTCCTGTCAGTAGTTACTCGGCTGTGAATCCGGTAATTTTGTATTTCCAAATTTTCTTTCAAATGGCAACAACGTAATTCCCCCACCCGCCGCTTTTCCAATTTCCACTTGGAGGAGGTTCTGCTTTCTGATCCCTTTATCTTTTGGCTGAAGGCCAAGCACAGAGGGACAGAACCAGAAATGCTCCGGTTTTATGAATATTGTTTCCAGAAAGGCTTTCAGGGCCTTGCCATCACTTTGGCCATAAAAGTAACCAGGAATTAAGTTCAGATAAATGCAAGGTTATGAGGAATACGGCCAAAGGTGATTAAGAGGCCTGATCCTTTTGGTCCCTCGTGTCTCTCTCATTCCTTGAAGTATTTGTTTACTTAAACATCTAGGTCTTATAGAGTCTGGCCACATAGCAGTCATTGCATGGCTGAAAATGAATAAAAACACAACTAACAGAGAAAGCACTTCACTGCTTAAACGTAGCCCAAAGAGAGAGAAAATTCAAGAGCTAGTGTGTCATAGCAGATACTGTTGTTGTTTCTGGATAAAACCAGATTCGAATCTTCACTCCTCCATGAAGCGCACTTGATTCCATTGGGCCACTCACAATCTCTCAGCCTAGCCTGCCTCTGAATCCCTCTAGCCTCCGGCCCTCAGGATTCTCCCTACACCCTTTACCAGCCCTGCTTCATGCCCTTCTTGAGTGTTTGGCCTGGCTGAAATATGCCCTTGAACTCTTGTATATTGGCTGCCTGCATGGAGGATTGAGAAGGGTGTGTGGAAACCAGCCCACTGTAGAAAGACAAACTTGACCATTGTTGTTCCACCCACTTTTGCCTTGGGCCCCACCCACCATGGGCTTGTGCCCCCACCCCTGAAGGTTGCCCAGAAGGGATGAAAATGTTCCTCCTGCCCTGGTTTCTATTGCCTGGCGAAGACATCCAACCCACTTGCTGCCAGACTAGCAATAGGGAGAGTCCATAGCTCAGTGATAGAGCACATGGTTGTGTGTGCAGAAGGTTCCCTATTCAAGCCCAGGCATCTCCAGGGTGGAAATGGGCAAAACTCCAGTCTGAAAAAGTGGACAACTGCTGCCCAGTTCTCACCAACCTGGTGCTTTCTGGATCTTTTGGATCACAGTTCCCATCAGCCCCGACCAGCCTCAGAGTTGTAGTCCAACTGCTTAGTCTGAAGAAGTGTTCGTGCACACAAAAGCTCATACCAATAACAAACTTAGTTGGTCTCTAAGGTGCTACTAGAAGGAATTTTTTAATTTTGTTTTGACTACGGCAGACCAACTCAGGTACCTACCTGTAACTGGCTTATCCTGAGGCAGCTTTGAATGTCCCAGCAATCTACCCACAGATTTCCTGTTGCTGGGAATTGTAGCTCTGTGAGGGAAATAGGAGTCTCCTAACAACTCTCTGCACCCTGAGCAAACTACAGTTCCCAAGATTCTTTGGGGCAAAGCCATGTCTGCTTAAGGTGTAAAGGACTGGGAATGAAAGAGGGGGAAATGTAATTGAATGAGTGTCATGCCCTATTTTGCAATAGCCTTCAGTCTTTGCCAGATCAACTCCTGACTGTACTGAGGTTCTAGATGGGCCGTTTTCCATTCCTACAATATTCAACTCCCCGTCCAGTTCATTTTACCTTTGCGTACATATGCTAGGGCTGGGGCAAAGAATCTTTAATGTGCTGTCAAGTTCAATCTCTCAATAGCCATTAAGCAGAGACAAGATGGGAGAGAGAAAGGAACTTGTGGTAATTTTCAGCCTACTGTACAATGCTTCCTTCCTCCTCTGCTCCTCTTTGGGAGTTGCAAAATTGTCAGCTGTTGAAATGCAGCCAACGTTTGGCAGTTGTGCTAATATGTGGCTGTGTGATGACACCAAGAGGTCTGATGTGTCCAGGACTATTGCCCAACTTTCGTAATGAATGGACTGACTCACCTCCCTAGGTATCTCATTATAGTCTGAGGAAGCAGCTTCCCGAGAAACTGGAGCCTAACTTTTTAAGAGTTCCTCCTCTTTCAGGTCAGGCCTTTCATACTTGCCTAGACTTCCTTTGTGCAACGGATCCCCTGTGTTTGATTATTGTCTCATTATTATTTTAAACCCACTGGCTTGTTAAAGTGCAGATTGCTCTTCAAACCAATGCAGTTTTTGTGCGTTGTTGATCAAGCCCCGTATAAGCGACCATCCTGGGAAACCGTAGAGTGATTTGCGCCTGTAGAAGAAGTATTGATATGAAATGACCCTGCCTAGCGGAGTTCCAAGAGAAATATTCTCTCTGGGGTTCATATCTGATGCAGCTGGATCAATGCACGAAACAGTCAAATTGCAGCGCTGAAATTGATGGTGCGCTTATACAAAGGAACAATACCTTTAATAAGTGTGACGCTGAATCCATGGTAGGCTTGGGGCTCTGGGAGGGAGGGGAGAGAGGCATCTGCAAAGGTCAGCTTGCTCTCAGATCCTGCGACCTGATAAGGCAACCCAGCCTAACAGAATTCAAAATCCCCAATATCAGTCCACATGGCTGTTGTTTTGGGAGTTCCTGGCACTTCGTTTTCACTGGGCTGGCTGCCACATCCCACAGACTTCCTGGCAGCTGAGCAGTACCCGTTCCTGACGCCTCAGACCCTTTCATTCATGGCTGTCCCTAAAGGAGTGACTTTGTTTGTACCGTTTTTTGACCGCAGCGTAGCGTTTGGCCTCAGCCTAGTTGGGATAAACCTTTTCAGCAACACAGGCCTGTTTTAGCTCACTCCTCCTGGCAGGTCCTGGCTATGAATCTTTCACAGTGTCTCTGCTGTAGACTGTTAAAAATTAACATCTTCATAAGCAACTGGCCACTTCCTTACAACCTTGGAGACCTCCCTAGATGCAACTGCTTTCTCCCAAGGGAAGACCCATCAATGCAGTCTGCTTAGTGAGGTGTTTTGGGGTTGTTGTTTTATAAATTAATATTGAGAAACTTCAGGGCCAGCCCAATACATTTTGCTGCCTGAGGCAAAGGGCAAAGTGGTGTCCCTTCCTGTTCCAGACTGGTGGTTGAATTTTGCTTCAACAACACCATCCTCCCATTCACCTGAGAGCAGAAGGCTATCTTGGTGGATGCAGTGCTGACCACAAAGCACACATGGCTTGGTCTACTCCCTGCCCTATAGCATTTTCCACCTGAGGTGACTTTCTCACTCTGCCTCATGGTTGAACCAACACTGACAAGCTGGATAAGTAGGGCCGGTGTATAAGATGTGATTTCTGCAGATAGTCTTCTAGGATTGGTTCATTGGTTTAAGTTGGTTGGTTTGCAGTTTTGTCTGCCATTTTGGGGCTTGGAACTGCCCAGTTTTAGAATACTAAAGGCAGTGCTGAAGATGTTAGAGGGAGCCAGCAAGAATCTGAAGAGGCTTCTACATCATCCAGGCTCTGCTCTGTTGGTGGATAAAAATAAATGGGAAATTAGAGAAGGTTCATGAATGGAACAGGCTGCCATCATACCTCTTCTCTTGACTATTCTAGATGTGCATCTATCTGTTTATTTAAGGGAGTGGGATAAGGAACCTCTAAGCCCCTTCAGCCTCAGTCAGCATCGCCAAATGGTACAGATGGATGCTGGGAGTTGTTCAGCCAAAAATAAAGCTCCCCTTATTTAAAGACTCATACAAGAGCTCACAATGATCCAAACAGTAAAAATGCAATCAGACCATTAAAAAGCCATCAGCAACAGCCATATGAAACAAAATCTTCTGAAACCAGAAGAGAAAACATCCAGTATTGTTCCTTCTTCATCAACATAAAAATCTATTATGCAGGAGGATGTTGACTAATCTGCTCGAGAGAGTTGGCCAGACATGCCTTCTAAGGACTTCTAAAGTGAGAGGCAGAGATGCTTCCACAAAATAAGTCACACTGAGCAATTCCTTCTCTGAAGATCTTGATGAAGGGAGAAACTTATTGAGGTATCCTTGGTCTACACTGTGGGTAACCTTTGGCCCTCCGTATGTTGAACTTCAGTTCATATTAGACACAGCCAGAATGGGCAGTGGTTGGAGATCATAGAATCATAGAATTGTAGAGTTGGAAGGGACCACAAGGGTCATCTAGTCCAGCTATTTTGCCCAACACGGGGCACAAACCTACAACCCTGAGATGATGGTGAGTCATAGTCCAACAAGATCTGGAGAGCACAATATTAGGGAAGGCTGCTTTAAGACTGCTTTCCTTGGCAGCAGGGGGCTTCCTAGAGTGGATATAGCTTGTAATGGAAACAGGAAGTGAAGATTGAAATGGATTTCCAGTCAGGGAGGTATTCCACAGGCCTTCAAGGAGGATTTAGGTTGAGAACAGGATATGAGTTGGCATCAGCGCTGCAGCCAGCTCACCACAGTGGAGGTTTTCACAGTGTTTGAGATCCTTCGGAGTCTGGAGATATTACAGATAGTAAATTTCTTTGGGGACGCAGGTGGTGCTGTGGGTTAAAGCCTCAGCGCCTAGGACTTGCCGATCGAAAGGTCGGCGGTTCGAATCCCTGCGGCGGGGTGCGCTCCCGCTGCTCGGTCCCAGCGCCTGCCAACCTAGCAGTTCGAAAGCACCTCCGGGTGCAAGTAGATAAATAGGGACCGCTTACCAGCGGGAAGGTAAACGGCGTTTCCGTGTGCGGCTCTGGCTCGCCAGATGCAGCTTTGTCACGCTGGCCACGTGACCCGGAAGTGTCTCCGGACAGCGCTGGCCCCTGGCCTCTTAAGTGAGATGGGCGCACAACCCCAGAGTCTGTCAAGACTGGCCCGTACGGGCAGGGGTACCTTTACCTTTTACCTAAATTTCTTTGAATGCTTAGAAGTGCTGCGCCAGGGTGAAATTAGCCTGTATAAATCTATAAATGCAGCCAAAGAACTTAGCTAGACAATGTTTGTGTTACGATAAGGAGAAAAAGATATATTTAAATGGGAGGAAATATTCTGTGAAAAAATATGAAAATGTGATTTCTGTTAACCTTTTCTTCCTTGTAAAAGCAAACTATAAAAAGAGAAGTGCTGTATCAGTGAATAATTACACACCCCTAAAATAATCAAGATCTTGCATCCTAATGTTTCACCTCAATTCAGGAAGTGACGAACCTCTTGAACATTCAGAGTGAACAGACTCTCAAGACTCAGCTATACAGCTGCAAATAAAATGTTTTAAGCGTATTGTGAAGTGCAGTATACAAATGTGACACTAGATGGAGATGGCGAGCCATGGCAAATTCAATATATTTTTCAAAATGTGTTTGTTTGTTTTTTTGTTTTTTAAAAAGCATTTTCACAGTGTTTTTTTAATATGTGTGCAGATTCCACCTGTCCAGCCTTTCAGAGCAGTGTGTTTCGGTTGAGACTGAGCATTATTCTCAAAGTACTGAGTGTGTTACAAAGGATTTATCCATTCTGTGATTCGAGAGCCAGTGTCTTATGGCCTTCTAAACATTCCGTGCCTTCAAACATCCCGGTCGTTTTGTGATTACCTGTGCTCCCTGGGATGTGTGAGATGATAGAGGACACTCTCAGTCATGCAGAAATCATAGGATTTGGAGAAAGAAAACTCTATAATAATTGTGGGAAGCTTATTCCACTGTTACTGAGCTGCACTTTCAATTATGCCTTGAAGTGTGTGTGTCTCTTCCTGTATGCTTCCGAACTCACCGGAGAGAATTAAGGGAGGTATTTTACCAATTTTCAAGGTGGGACACCCCCCCCCCCGCACCTAAAAAAATAATAATGTTGAAGGAGGAACACTGCACGTTTACTATATGTGTATTTTGTATGATAAGGTGTGGTGGTTCTGGTGGCTTCCCATAACCCCCTTCCTTATACAAGGGATTGGGAGTGATGTCGCTGCGCCAGACAGGAATACCAAGAGCTTTTTAGGTGGCTGGCTGCCAAAAGGACTTTTGCTCTTCCTGCCTAGCTAAGCTACGATGCCCCTCCTGGACAAGCAATTGCGGAAACAACCTGCTATACTGCATAAGTCTGATGTAAAAACCAGGGTCCTTGCCTGCACCAATACTTTACCATTATTCTTGTTCTTGTTACTTCATTAAATTTCTATACCGCTCCTCACCCAAGGATTACAGTTTACAATATTAAAACACAAAAATACATAACATAGTAAAGAAAGAAAGAAATACCCTTTCCGCCTATTTTAAAAGGCCGTAGATTGTTTAATTAGCCAATTAATGTTCAGTGTTTTATTATGTTTTTATATATGTTGGAAGCTGCCAAGATTGGCTGGGGCAACCCAGTCAGATGGGCGCTGTACAAATAAATCAACAACAACAAAAACAACTATTATTATTTATTTTCTTGGACCCAACAACAACAACAACATTTATTTATTTATTTATTTATTTATTTATTTATTTATTTACTTGGACCCCACAAATTACCCCTGTTTTGAGAAGACCACATTCAGTGCCTTCTTGCCCCAGTTGTTGAAATTATCTACAATATTTTGTGAAAAGAGGCACATCTGTTTGTGTGTGTGTGTGTGTGTGTGTGTGTGTGTGCATGTGTGTGTGTGCATATGTATGTGTATGTACAAACATAAACTTATGCAATCCAGGATTATGGCAATATTTATTGGATTTGGACTCTGTTGTAAGATGTACTTTGAAATACAACAGAATGTTGGAAGGGAATGCTAAAAGCATTGCATGCTGATATGTGTACCCACGCAAGCAGCCCTTTTGCTCAGCCCTCGTGGGATGCTATCACTTCCCTCTCCTGGCTCTCTTTGTGCTCGCTGCTCATCAGATTTCAGGGAAGGCTCTTGCTTGTGTTGTGAGTTAGAAGATTCTATTTGCTCTGCCCTGCAATTTCAGCCTGATGGCGTTTCTGCCTGATGCAATTTTATCTCGTTCAGTGGTAATAGAGAAAAGATAAGCTGTGCTAAGAGACGTCCTCATGGCTCCTTTTCTATAGAATGAGAAATACTAACGCATGGATTGCCTTGAGAGTAAACCTTTGCCTGTGCTTTGTACCACTATCATTATTTCAAGGATCAGCTTCGCCTAGCATTTTAAAAAAAAAAATAAAGGGGAGGGAGAAAGAAAGTTGAATGAATTAAGATTAATGTATCAGAATAGATCCACCAGGTGGCAGTCTACTGCCCCACACCCATTTCTCCTATATGGAAAAAAAATTCTGGGAATATAAGGATTTGCCGACTGCATTTACTTCTAGGTCAGCTGCACATTGCTTCCAAAGGTATATAAATGTACACTTCATTGCCTAGTGTGCATTACTATTAAGGCTATGCTAAGTGTTTATCTAAAAGGGACGCGGGTGGCACTGTGGGTTAAACCACACAGCCTAGGACTTGCCAATCAGAAGGTCGGCGGTTCGAATCCCCGCTACTGGGTGAGCTCCCGTTGCTCGGTCCCAGCTCCTGCCAACCTAGCAGTTCAAAAGCATGTCAAAGTGCAAGTAGATCAATAGGTACCACTCTGGCGGGAAGGTAAACAGCGTTTCCGTGCGCTGCTCTGGTTCACCAGAAGCAGCTTAGTCATGCTGGCCACATGACCCAGAAACTGTACGCCGGGCTCCCTCGGCCAATAGAGCGAGATGAGCGCCTCAACCCCAGAGTCGGCCACGACTGGACCTAATGGTCAGGGGTCCCTTTACCTTTACTTAAGTGTTTGTTTGGTTTGATTTTCCGGTGGAAAGCAATGCTCTTTGAGTGGGATGTTATTGGAAGAAATACCGTATTTCTCCAAAACCTCCCAAATAGACCTCACAGCCCCTTATATACATTCCTATTCTCTTCTATTGTTTCCCTTATTTGCTCCTGCTGTGGCACCATTCATCGAAAGACCTGGGAAATCCAAGACAATCAGGGATTTCATAGTGAATGTAGTGGCACAATGCAGCCAATCGGATTGGGCTACATTATGAAGCAAACACAACCAATTTAGAGTGAAGGCACTGCTTCCTGAAGAGGGAAAAACACACACACACCATTTGTTTTATTTTTGAGGGGGAGGAATATGTGCAGATTTCAGCGCTTACAAAAATGTTCATGCCCTCCCTCAAAGCTCAACTCTGCCTAGTATTTATTTCCTTAACATACTTTAGGTAAAGGTAAAGGGACCGCTGACCGTTAGGTCCAGTCGCGGACGACTCTGGGGTTGCGGCGCTCATCTCGCTTTACTGGCCAAGGGAGCCGGAGTACAGCTTCCGGGTCATGTGGCCAGCATAACTAAACCGTTTCTGGCGAACCAGAGCAGCGCACGGAAACGCCATTTACCTTCCTGCTGGAGCGGTACCTATTTATCTACTTGCACCCGGGGGTGCTTTCGAACTGCTAGGTTGGCAGGAGCTGGGACTGACCAATGGGAGCTCACCCCGTCATGTGGATTTGAACCACTGACCTTCTGATTGGCAAGTCCTAGGCTCTGTGGTTTAGACCACAGCGCCACCCGTGTCCGAGTAACATACTTTAGCTAACCTAAAAACCAGGCAGTTTGTGTTGTTAACAGCGGTGGCTGCTCCATTAGGCCAAATGGGGCACTGCCCCACCAACCTCAGCTGACCCCCACCTGCCTTCTACCTTTCTTACATCTGATCCAGGGAGTGACCTTGGATGTCACCTTCCTCCTCTTTACACTCAGTGCTTCGATTGTGGAACTCGGCAAGCAGCCGAACGGGGGAGAAACCAGCATGAGTTGACTCCACTTACTTTTGGAGTGTCTGCTTGAGGTCCCAATGAGCACTTAACCGGCTGCTGTTAAGGAAGCCAAACATCCCTTTCTGTCCTCCTCTCCAATTCCTGCAGCAAATTATGTTGTGCAACGTGAAATTCTAGTGTCAGAGCCAAGATACAGGAACATGAGGACCATCTGCTGCAGCTCTTGTTGGACTTTGCCCCAAGTGAGGGAATGCTTGTTTCAGTGCTACTCCATATTAAAAACAAATAAATACACGAATCTGTGCACATAGGGGAAAGGCTTTCTGTTATGCTGGTTTTTATTTATTTATGTAAGTTTTTTAAATAAAATAAAAGGTGGGTTGATTTCAGACATCGACTTTTCCAGCTGAAGTATGAAGTGCTGTGCACAATAGCTTAAACATGTGCCTCTTCTCATTCTGTAGTTTGACTTTTATTGATAACGGGGAAACTAGATGCGAGTAGAATCATAGAATCATAGAATCATAGAGTTGGAAGAGACCACAAGGGCCATCGAGTCCAACCCCCTGCCAAGCAGGAAACACCATCAGAGCACTCCTGACATATGGTTGTCAAGCCTCTGCTTAAAGACCTCCAAAGAAGGAGACTCCACCGCACTCCTTGGCAGCAAATTCCACTGTCGAACAGCTCTTACTGTCAGGAAGTTCTTCCTAATGTTTAGGTGGAATCTTCTTTCTTGTAGTTTGGATCCATTACTCCGTGTCCGCTTCTCTGGAGCAGCAGAAAACAACCTTTCTCCCTCCTCTATGTGACATCCTTTTATATATTTGAACATGGCTATCATATCACCCCTTAACCTCCTCTTCTCCAGGCTAAACATGAGTATAGCTCAGGGAAGTTTCCATTCTCTAGTGTAGCACACGGGTGCTGCTGCACGTGTTTTCAGTAATAGCAAGTAGTAGAAGAAGAAATAATTATCATCTGTTTGTAATCAAGGATAAAAGCTTATGATTTGTTTGTGTTATGTGAACACCGGCTCTCCCAGGGCAGGTATCCACAAATTAACACACCAGCCCATTCCCTCCACTGAGCTCTCATTTATGTTTTGGTTTGGAGAAGGTGAGGGGAAGCTGGAGTCTGATCTCCCCTGTATCCCAGCACTCATGAGAGAAATCTCTCCCTCCGGCCTTCTGCATAGGAAGCAGTCAGGTCTTTGTTCTATCTAGTTCAGAATTGTCCATGTTGATTGGCAGCTGCTCGCCAAGGTTTCAGACAGGGTCTCTTTTCACCCTGCCTTGCAGATGCCAGGAACTGAACCTTCTGCAGGCAGATGCCCTGCCACCCTCAAGGTGTGTGAGAGGATATTCATGAAAACACTACTTATTTAACGACAGTGGTGCCTCGGGTTACATACGCTTCAGGTTACAGACTCCACTAACCCAGAAATAGTACCTCAGGTTAAGAACTTTGCTTCAGGATGAGAACAGAAATTGTGCTCCGGCAGCGCGGCAGCAGCAGGAGGCCCCATTAGCTAAAGAACAGTTTCAGGTTAAGAACGGACCTCTAGAACGAATTAAGTTCTTAGCCCTAGGTACCACTGTACTGAAAACACTCCCAAAATGGTAACACAGGATAGCTGGTACAACAAGTCAATGTTTGTGGGCTTCTGAGCTTTAACCTACTCCAGTGGTTTTCAACCAGTGTACCATGGCACCCTGGGGTACCTTGAATAGTGGTCAGGGGTGCCACGGGCAACACTAACCTCTGACCCTCTTTCTTTCCTTCCTTCTTCCCTCCTCTGATGCCTTCTCGCATCTCTGCCTCCCAAAGATTTGCACAGCTGTTTGTTGCAGCAGCCCTGGCTACAAGCTCCCCAGGCAAATGGTGCCTCTGCAGGTGCTGGTTGCCAGAAGCTGAGGTGGCCTCGGAGTAAGCAAGCAAGCAGGTGAGGGAGCCCAGCCAGCCAGTCTGCCAGCCTGGAATGGACAAGTAAGCCCCAGGTCCCTGTGGGGCAGTGTGAGGAGGCACCTCTCTTTGGGGCAGGGGGGCAGCTCAGAGACCAGGAGCGGCGGCGGCAGCTGCCTGGAGGACCCCCAAGGAGTGGGGAGAGAAGGCTGAGGGAACACTCTACAAAGGAGGATGTTCGAAAAAGGGTGAGAGGCTGCCAGCTGTGCAGGCAAGGGGTGACATAACTGGGCTACTGAGCCCCACAGGGGAGCCGCAGAAAAAATGTAATTGGTCAAGGCAGCCATGGACACAAAAGAGGTTGAAAATCTCTGACCTACTCCATTTCTCCCCTCTGTGAGAAGAGCACAGGAGAATCTCAGGAGTGAGGATACAAGCCCAGGGTTTGCTCTAAGTGATCTTGGAGGCAAAGCTTAATCCAAACAGTTGTGCTTTATAACCGCGCTGGGATTTGAACTTGAATCTTCTCGTTGTAAGAATCCAACCTTAAGCTTGCTTTCTTGGAAGAGAGTCTTGCTGATTTCAGTGGAACTGATTTCCAAGTAATTGCGCTGTAAGGTCTTCGCCAAACGCTCTGTTCACGACACCAGCCCTGGCACCAGCTCTTGGAGAATTCATTAGGAGCAATTTTGGCTAGAAAGTTAAGGCCAAATTAGATTAAATTAAAATCCTATTGGTGGGAGGAGGAGGAGGAGGAGGAAGACGAGCAGCAGCAGCAGCAGCAGCAGCAGCTGGGGAGGTTGGCTCTACTGACAGGCCAGGAGGAGATTGCAAGCAAGCTCCACAATGTTAAAATTTGGCACGGCCAAATAAGTGATTCATTGTCACTTAGCAGTTTTGCTTCAGGAAACTCATCATTTTCGCCCACCAGGGGGAAGTTTAATTGGCACACTGCTGCTCCCCAGTTATAAGACGTTGGGGGGGAAGTGTCCTTCAGATCTCCTCTAAATCCTGGAGTATCTCCTTTGCACTTCCCTCTTCTTTTTAACCTAAGCTCTGAACGGCCATTATTTCAGATATTTTTGGGATATTTTTGTAACCTTCCATTTTCCTATTCAGGTTTCCAATTCAGTTGGGTTTTTGGAATCAAAGCCCGTTCTTCTCATTACTCAGCATCTGTGTGTACATATGCACAGCCTCAGATTTATGAATGCCTCAGGAAAACCAGGCTGTTCCTTTCTGTGAATCATAAGATAACAGAATTGGAAGGAACCCAGCGGGTCATCTAGTCCAGCTCTCTGCAATTCTCAGACAGGATATCCTTTACCTAAATCATTGGTGATGGCTGCCTGTCCGGCCTTTTCTTGCAAACTCCCCAAAGACGGAAAATTCACAACTCGTTTTGAGGTACTGGTTCCTTTCATGCTCATCTGCTTTTATGGTTAGCAAGCTTCTTCCTTTTTCATATACAACCCTCAGCCTTGAATCTGCTCTTTATTTATTTAAGTTTGTTGACTCAGATCCTGTTTGGGTGTGTGATATTTCACCTTTGGGGGCTGTGCCTACATGAAGATCAAGGACAGGTATTGATTGATCTTGTAGTCTCCTTCCTCCTCTCCCCCCCCCATGTTCACCATTGTTTATTTTCTCAAAACCTGCCTGTCCTCAAAGAAAAGCTAAAGGTGTCTATCGACAGAAAAATAAAACCATGAATCAATAATTTAAAACACCACGGTATAACACCAAAGCATTGAAACTTTGATTTCCCTGACCATGAAAGCACCCAGTTCAGATGCTTGCTCACATGAATAAGTGGAGGGGGAGCAATGGGGGGGAGTACCCACTCCCAAAATCTCCTAGGGTGCCTCCTGTTTTGAAGGGCTTTCCAGCCTAAAGATGAAGAACCATCAGAAAGTGGACAAGGGTCCTTGAAGTTCAAACACACAAGGACTTAGTGCAGAGGTTGCTGATGTCAAAGTGCTTTCAGCAGCTGCTTCTAATTCTGGTTGCACAGGCATGCTTGTGATTCATACCTCCATTACAGAAAGCTCTTTTTTATTCTTCTTTATCAATTGTCTCTAGCAATCACCTGAACACCCACCCACTTGCTCACAAGCTGCATCCCAGTCCTTTGTGCTCCTTGCAACTCAGTAGCGTCACCAACACCAGCTCATCCAGCTGCTTCCCCCAAGATTCAAGTTCCTTCCAGAGCAAAGCTTTGCATATACTGTATCGTGAGTGGCAAGGATAACGTGCTCACTTTTTTGAACACATCAAGTGTTCATCTGTACTATTCGTTTGGAGCCACGAGTTCCATTTTAGCAGGTGCCTAGGCCAGCCCCTATACATGCATGATGGCAGACAAAGGACTGCGAAAGCAGATGCAAGAAGGAATAGGTTCTTGGAACGGAAACCACGATCCTGACTCGCCAGCCACTATTGCTCCACACTTGGTGACATCAGTGGCTGGCAGCTAGGGAGGCTGCCCTACAGGTAGCTTCCTACCTTTGGGTGTTGCAGCCTTAGGCAAGAAAAGAAGCAGAATAGGACAGGGGAAGGGGACCCGGCACCTCAACCACACAGCCCACATTGCATAACCCTAGGTGTGCCGCACACTAAAAATTTCCAAATTGCCTGCTGAGTTAATGTTTCTGAGATCAGAACGTGGGCTAACGTGTTGCAGCCTGAACAGATTGTGCAAATTAAATTTCCATAAGTATCATTATTTTTTGCATCATTTAGTTTGCTTCTGCTAGCCATCAGGAAAAGCTGCAGTGATGGCGGAAACATACCCAGATATTGATCGCTCAAGGCTTTTCTCTGCCCCCTATTGGCTTCTAAGCTTTTGACCTGTATAATTATCGCCTTTTCCACGAGTGCCAGAATCTTGACATCTTTTTACAAGTGAAAGTCGAAATTCTCTGAATTCTGGGTTTTCAGAGTGCAGAAGCAATACAATACAGTGCAGGCAGCCTTAGCAGTATGTTGCGTGCTAGCTTCCTGACCTCACTTGTTGAGATACTAAAATAGGTTTACGTGGCTGAGATGGATGTGGGGTTAGTGACATCTGGTACCAATATTAAAGTGTTCCAGCTCTATTAGGATTACATAAGTGCCTATCTCTGAATATTTCTTCAAGAATTGGTTGCCTGTTCTGGACTGGGCTTGCTTGAGCTCTCACTACCTCTTTGTGGCTAGTGAGTGCAAGTAACGTCTTTCTTTGCCATTTCAGAGCCAGTATTGAATTCTGCTGCACCGATTGAATCACCTGTGCACACACCTAGTGATACAATGTGATGGTAGAATGCTAAGATGCAAAAATAGACTGTACCACTTGAAACTGCAGGTGGGGGTGCTGTTTTTAGATGCTCCACCTTATAAAAAAATAGCAAAAGCCTCCTGACAAGTAAATAACTATGGTCCTTTCCTTGATGCATTGTTGTTTTATTCAGTGAGCTTTCTTTTTTGTTTTTTGCATAATAATTTTTATCTGTTTTCAATTACAACAAACCAATAAAAGCCTCACTGTCACAATACCAAATTATAATACAATTAATAATGCAAATTGTTCAGACGCCAAATTATATTATTTTGTTGCCCCCCCCCCCCCCGCATGCTAGAATTGATGATTTGATCATTTACTTTAACTCTGCTTTCCAAAAACTTATAAATTCCAATTACACACCAGTCAGAATAACAAACTCTTATACCACAGCTGCAATTTTAACGACTTCTATTCGCGTAAATAATTTACAGTCCTACAGGTGAAGCCTTCAAACTCTTATTTGGTGAGCTTTCAATACCAGGGGACAATCAAATGTGATCTTCTCACTTGCAGTCTGATTTAGCTACTTCAGAGCACTTTACCACCGCACCTCGTTCTGCCTTGGTACCATTTCTGGAAACTAGTGTGGAATCCATGGAGGCTAGGTTGGAGCAGGCTGGTTAGTGCTGCTGCAATGCAATGATTCAAGATCACCTTCACAGATTGGAGAATCGGGCCACAACTTACACAATGAATTTCAATAGGGACAAATGTAAGGTTCTGCACTTAGGCAGATAGAACCAGCTGCACAAATATGAGGTGGAGGGCACCTGCCTTGCTAGTAGTGTGTGTGAAAAGGATCTAGGAATAGTAGTAGACCACAAGCTTAACATGAGCCAACAGTGTGATGCAATAGCAAAAAGAAACAACAAAAGCAAATGCTCAAATCAAATTTTATTAAACGGTCACAGACCAGATTAACTCGTACAGCTAGTCAGCGAAGCATAACACCGGAAAAAACAAAGGACAATTTCAATACAGATTAGGCCATAACAGCAATTTAAAATTAGACTGCATAAATAAAATTAAGTATTTGCCTTCGCCTGCATATTGACATTGGAAAGCTCTTGTTTCCTGCGCCAAATAGCGGCTACACAGAATTTGGCAACATTGATCGTAATTTCAGGAACCTTATCTTCTACCAAGGCTCTCATACGTTGGAGTTCTGGTCCATTTTTAAGCTTTTGTAGAACTGGGGCAATAAAGGTCAGGCGTAGATCCTCGTAGTAACTACAGTGCAGCAATACATGCAGACTTGTTTCCACTTCCAATGAGCCACATGGGCAAACACGTGACTCATATGGTTTGCCCTCATATCTGCCTAGCAGCAGGGCAGAGGGCAGAACGTCAAAT
Source organism: Podarcis gaigeae (assembly GCF_964106915.1). Classification (NCBI taxonomy): domain Eukaryota; kingdom Metazoa; phylum Chordata; class Lepidosauria; order Squamata; family Lacertidae; genus Podarcis; species Podarcis gaigeae. The sequence continues at coordinate 101,924,776 of NC_139679.1, forward strand.
GGATAAACATGCCACAATTAGAGACTTTGGGAGAGGGTTCTCACCCGCAAAAGCAAATGCTATTCTTGGCTGCATCAACAGAAGTATAGTGTCCAGATTAAGGAAGTTATAGTCCCACTCTATTCTGCCTTCATCAGACCACACCTGGAATACTGTGTCCAGATCTGGGTGCCACAATTTAAGAAGGGTATTGACAAACTGGAAGGTGTGCAGTCAAGATGATAAAGGGTCTAGAAACCAAGCCTTATGAGGAATGGTTGAAGGAGCAGGGTATGTTTAGCCCGGAAAAAAGAAGACTCGGAGGAATTATGATAGCTGTCTTCAAGTATCTCAAGGGCTGTCACATAGAAAATGGAGCACGCTTGTTTTCTCCTGCTCCACAGGCTGGGGCCCAAACTAATGGAGTCAAGTTACAAGAAAGGAGATTCTGACCAAACATCAGGAAGAACCTTCTGACAGTAAGAGCTGTTTGACAGTGAAATGCTCTCTCTCGAGAAGTGGCGGACTCTCCTTCCTTAGAGGTTTTTAAGCAGAGATTGGATGGCCATCTGTCATATATGAACTAGTTGATCTTCCTGCATTGCAGGGGGCTGGACTAGACGGCCCTTGGGTCTCTTCCAACTCTACAAATCTACGATTCTATGATTCTAAATGCTACCGGTGGTAGGTTCTACTCTGGAGCTCTCAGCTTGCTGATCTCATTGTGGGCTAGCTCTCTTGGCTCACTGGAAACTCTGGGTGATAGCTGACTGGCCCCAGGAGCAGCCAAAGGCTTAGCCTTCGGTCGACCATAGCATTGGTAATAGTGGTGTATTAAGGTGGCTTGTTCATTCTGATATGTTTTGCTACTGGTTAAAGAACCTTTCCCAGAATCGCAGGTCCTGCTGGGTCTTGTGTCACAATTTAAGCATATGTAAAAGAGTCGGTGGTCAACATGCTTAAATAATGACAACGTTGCATTTGCTCCTTAACACAAGGTGGCCTGACATGCCTCTCCACTGCTTTTTCCTCCCCAAAATGTTTTTTACATTACCAGTTTTTAACATAGTCCATAGCTGATCTGTTTGGGGGAAACGGATGGAAAACTAACTTAACTTATACGATCTCTGCATCAACAGCCATTTTTTTTTCTGCCTGCGCTGTACTGTTTTCTCATTGTGTACTTTCATTTGATCTTTGCATTTAATTGTTGTTGTTTTTTAATTTTTGCACATTTCTCTCAGCGTCTTTGTGGAATGAAGAGCAGGTTACAGATATCCGAAAATAAACAATAGCATACATAAAAACTAGGGCGAGATCCCTTTTGAGATTTATTTGCATTAAATCTTGGTTATCTAGTTGTTTTTTGGGGGGGACGCAGGTGGCGCTGTGGGTTAAAGCCTCAGCGCCTAGGACTTGCCGATCGAAAGGTCGGCGGTTCGAATCCCTGTGGCGGGGTGCGCTCCCGCTGCTCGGTCCCAGCGCCTGCCAACCTAGCAGTTCGAAAGCACCTCCGGGTGCAAGTAGATAAATAGGGACCGCTTACCAGCGGGAAGGTAAACGGCGTTTCCGTGTGCGGCTCTGGCTCGCCAGATGTAGCTTTGTCACGCTGGCCACGTGACCCGGAAGTGTCTCCGGACAGCGCTGGCCCCTGGCCTCCTGAGTGAGATGGGCGCACAACCCCAGAGTCTGTCAAGACTGGCCCGTACGGGCAGGGGTACCTTTACCTTTACCTTTTTATCTAGTTCAGGGGTCTGCAACCCGCGGCTCCGGAGCCGCATGTGGCTCTTTTACACCTTTGCCACGGCTCTGGGGCGGATACTAGCGAGGGGAGGGGGGAGGCGGATACTAGCGAGGCATTGTGCGCCCCGACACTCCCCACTGTGGCGGGCGCTGTACTGGCTGTGACGTCGCATGGGGCGGTGCGTGCGTTAGTCACGCACCGTCCCAATGTCACCTTCCCGCCCGCTGTCAGATCAGAAGACAGCGGTGCGCATGCTTTAAATGTCGCAATGGTTTTGCGGCTCCCAGGTTTTTTTTCTTCAGAAATGGGTCCAAGTGGCTCTTTTTGTCTTAAAGGTTGCAGACCCCTGATCTAGTTATTTTGGATTCAGCAAAATTTGGGTTGTCTAACTTGGGCTTGTGAAGAGTGCTAGAGTGCTCAGTTTTTTTCAGAGGTCATTAAGATAATCTACTGAACAGCTGTATACAGTACATCAAAGCCCAGTGCTTTGGACAAAAGCTCTGTCCTTTGCAAAGTGTTCAGTACACCTCTATCTAACGTGTACTTGGGTCATTTTGTCCTAATGGTGCTATAGATTTTTGGGGGGCTAAACCCCCAAAATTATTAATTGGTAGGATTTTGATTATTTGGGAAGTGAAGGGGAAAACAGAAGCTGCAGAGGGATTTCTGAGCTGGCCTATGCAAAATGACCTGGCCAAGCTGGGGCCATTAAGAAACAATACAAGGCCATTGACAATGCAAGAGAACTGTCTTTTCCCCACTTGCCATGAGGTGTGAACATAGACTGGGGGTTTGGAAGGTTGCCAGCATAATTGGATGTAAGGTGACAGGAAAAGAGTCCTGAGCAAGGGTTGCTGGGAAGAAGAAGAAGGAAGGAAGACTGGGACCATCTTGGGCAGGCTGGCTGGGAGAGATGGACTCCAGGGCTGCACTGATGTGAGGCACAAGTCCCTCTTGAAATAACCATGCTGTGAGATCTGGACTCCCTCCATGCAGATTGTAAATAGGTGAATGAACCGTATTTCTTAAATCTATGGCAGTCTCCACCATGTCTCAATTCTCCAAAAGAACACAGACCCTGGGTGAGTGCCTGGAACCCCATGGATTCTTGCCACGGTAGAGAGTGGGGGAGGCACCCAACTTTTGTAACATTATTATTCATGGAACCCCAGTGAATATTAAACATGTTGCTCCAAAGGCAAATGAGTATGGGGGGAAAGTTGGACCTAAAATTTGGTCCTGTTCAGTGTTTGCAGGACTGGCAAGTCTATGGTGAAGCTACATGGAACCTACTCTTTAGTTCCTCTGCTACTATGCAACTGTGCTACAGAATCATGAAAGTGTATATGGGTTGGCTGAAGAATTATGTTATGTTTTATGTTATGTTATGTTATGTTATGTTATGTTATGTTATGTTATGTTATGTTATGTTATATTTATTATATTATATTATATTATATTATATTATATTATATTATATTATATTATATTATATTATATTATATTATATAGAATTATATTTGCAGGACTCCCTCCTTCCATCTCTCATGCGCGCGCGCGCGCACACACACACACACACACACACACACAGAGCAATGTCCTGTGTAAGTGAACAAAATAAGCATTTGATTGACAAGAAGTGTTTATTTCTCCAAGGTCCCTTTGCTGAAGAAACACTCCATCTGAGCTAGGTGAGCCCTCAAACCCGTGGTAGACAGTATACAGAATAAACGTTTGCGTTTTCAGATCCTCAGGCTCCCACAGCCTTCGGTGAGAAATGTGCGCTCAAGAATTCCATCCCGTAACAAAGCCAAAGGGAATTCTTGGAAATGAACCATTCTGTTTAACAGAGAGAGACGCTGAGAGAGCAGCTTGGCTTTCTAGTTGTTACAGAAAATATGGATACTGTTTTCACTAACAACCCTGGAATTCTCTGCCGTTGGGGAAGGCAGGGAGAGCTGTGCTTTAAAAAAAAAAGCACTGCACAGATAAAAGGCCTATTAATCAAAGAGCAAATATTGTTGTAAGCTGTGCTTGAGTCTGGGCTTATCAAATTAATGGGCTCCCCCACCGCCACCCCTCTTATATTTTTGTAAGAGCATGCATCTCTCCCCCCCCCCCACCTGCTCTGTGCTGTTTTTCTTTATATGGTAACGCGCTTGACATGCTAGCCAAGAATCGTGAGTTTTTCCAGACATGTACATTCTTCCTTCATGTGTTCCATTGGCTAAGCCCTATCTCTGCTGCATAGCATAACAGTAAATGCATTGTCAGCTCCCCTCTCTCTCTCTCTCTCTCTTGTGCTTTCCATTAGGAGGATAGAAGGACATTTATGAATAATATTCTGTGTCATGGGCGTTCATGAATCCAGGGGTACAGTTCTAGTTTTGTTTATGGCAGAGATCTCAATCCATCCAACTAGTTTTGAAAATGTGGCCTTCACCTCTTCAGGCTTTTGTTGTGTTTTTCATTTTAAAAAAACACAGCTCTTTTACTTCATAGCTGAGCAAGGATTTGAACCCAGGCCTTTGCCAGCCATTGTCAAATGCACGGTCCGTTAGTTACACCTTTTTTTGCTCGCATTCCAGTGCAGGATTTTTAACACAGCGAGAGAGGGATAAAAACAGTAGGAGTTTAAGCAGATTAAGGAAGCCCTGATCTCTCATCGCCTCAGGAGCAGGTGAGAAGTTAATAAGGTTATTCTGAAATCACCTTTGGGCAGCAGGGCTTGGCTGGCTTATGACTAAACCATTGGAGGAGTAGGCCTACCTCAGATTAATCCCGTGGAGTCTCACTTTAAACAGGGGGAGGCTGCCTGACGTTTAGATAAATCTTCTTGACCAGATGCTTTGAGGAGGTCAGGTTCCCCTCCCTGTCAACCCACTTTGAAGCAGCTTCAGTTCTCCTGTGGGCTTGGATGCACCAGTTAAACAGGGCTTAGAGCAAACCAGCCTTCTACTTCGTAAATTTTGGATCTGAAGGTGGGGAGGGAAATGCCCCACTGGTTTACAATGTCTCTACCGACGGTGAAGAGAACTGGAGGCTTTACATCTGCAGTTGCCCTGCTATCTCCTTGCCTCAGCTTCCTCTCTGTAATAAAGTCGTGATTATGACAATACAATATGACAATATGTCAGCAAGGACTGAAGAAAGGAGACCATATGGGCCCAAGGGTCAAGAGAGATAGTATACTTTCCACTCCACTGCCTAACAGTCTCCCTGCCTGAGCAGCAGTGGTATCTGTGGTGATGTTGGAGACCTCAAGAACATCTGCCTCATCATCAGCAGTGGCTCAGGATTTCTATGGCTGACAAGACAACAAGCCTTGAGATTCTCCAGATGTTCTCCACAGTTCTGTGGAAAAGCATATAAATACACACATATATAAATAATACTGGGGCATAAGAGAAAAGAGAAGAGAAATGATTACAAGGGGAATAGATTTTACAAAATTCACTCCTGAGACAGACTTAGCAGGAGCAATGACAATAGCTCCAGTGTTTAGCTCCAGGGCCCATGAGAAAGACTCCATGGGACTCCCTTCCTCAGTGAGCCTTCCTCCTCTCTGGAGCAGGTCTGGGGGCTCTTGTCAATGGGTCCTGCACTCGGCCCTCTCAGCAGATGCCTGACCATGCTGGTCATTAACGTCAGGCCTGGACAGGAGGCAAGAGAAGCAGAAATATTATTATCTCACACAGGTAACACCTTATGGAGAGGTGTGTTCATTGGCCAATTCTTTTTCGTTCCATCCCATGGAGCGTTCTGTCAACAAACAACTTCTTACCTGCCTCTTTCTGCATTTTGCTGATGCCATGGAAATTGCTGCAGCATCACACCAAGGTAGCAGGAGAAGGTGTGGATCACGCACAGGAGACTTCTCTGCTCGCCAGCGTTGCCTCTCCTGCAAGCTGGAGCAGCAGTTCTCCAAAATGGCCAAGGTCACTCAAGTTACCCCAGCAGCCTGGAAAGTAGTTGAAGTAAAGAACATGATAGCAGCCTGTTGGATGGGGCCAATGGGCCATCGTCCTGTTGTCACAGCGGCCAACCAGATGTCTTTGGGAAGCCCCTCAGCAGGACCTGAGTGGGACAGCCGTCTCCCCACTTGCAACTACTGTAATGTAAGAAAAGGCCCAGAGATCACTGCAATATTTCCTGGTTCTGATGATGTGGGTGGCATTGGCTGAACACAATACATCCACTTACCTTGCATCGCTATCCAGCTTGGCTTTTCTCTGGGAAAAGAGAAAATTGCTGTTTGTTTTCTTTTCCACTTTGCCTCCTGGTACCGCAGTTTATTTTATGACTTCCCTAAGCTTTAAATATTTCTGCTGCTCGCTGACATATTCTGCAGGGATCCATGTGATTAATAATCCTGGGAATGACGGTTAGTGAAATAGCACTAAGTTCCATGAGAATACCCATTTTTCAAACACTAAGCCTCTGATCCTCTAACCACCAACTTTCTTGAATAGTTGGCACTGGATATGATGGGGCTGCTCCAGAGCCGGTGCTGGCTTGAAGGATGATGAATGCATGCGGAGCTTAATAAATTGCCCTGCATGTTGAGTTGCTCAACATTATATATCATAAACAGAGATGGAGATGGCTGCTGAATCCATTGCTGTAGCGAAACGTATAGGGCCTTCATACAGTAGCTGATTAATTAAAGTATTCATATGAAATTGTGCTCTGATTGTTTTTTGAGGGTAACAGCCAGAGGCTGCGCCGAGGCGCTTTGACTAGCTAGATGCAAACCAGACACCCAGCTTGTATTTGCATCTGTGCGTATTTCAAATCTGATGAAAAGCAGGAAATGGAAAAACTTGGCAACTCTCCCTGGTTTGGCTTAGCAGAGCCTTTTGGCTTGGTGCATATTTGCGCTCCGTGGGCTGCAGGGAAGTTTAGGTTCATGTGCATCGGGGGTTAGTTTATTCCGGGGCCATGCGAAGCGACGGGTAAAATGAATTAAGAAAGTTTGCTGGGCGGGTTCACAGGAGAAGCAAAAGGTATGCAGCCTTCTGGAGGGGGGCGGTGCTCTCCTGGTGCTTTAGAAGCCCCCACTCCATTCCAATCCTAAATGTACAAAGGCTCCCCGGGAGCTCAGTGGTCAAGGGAAGTCTACGCATGCTCAGAAACACTCTCATGCAAATATACGTTCTATTGCTCTGGTGTGGAAGTGGCTGTGGAATAGTAGTTGTTAGCCGCTCTGAGCCCAGCTTCAGCTGGGGAGGGCGGGATACAAACAGAATATAAGAAATATAAATACAATAAATATAAATAAAATTTTATTATTTATTATTATTATGGTTTCTAGGGCTATATGTTTAATTGGGTGATCGATGAGATTAACATCACAATCTTTTACACACTTCCCTGTGTGTAATCTCCGCTAAACTCAGTAGGGCTTAATTCAGGGAATACATGCCCTGCTATAGATTAAAAACTGACTATAATTGTACCCCAATAAACTCGGACTTCATCTTTTTAAAAAATGTTTTCATTACAGGCACTTTTCTTTCACATTAGGTTGAGAATGCTCCTTTATAATCTAAGGCAGAGATGGGACAACATGTAGGTTTCCCACCTTGATCTAAAGTGATAAGAGTTTTCTTTTAAAAAAAATTTCAGAACCATTGTTTTTTGTCGTTTAGTCATGTCTGACTCTTCATGGGGCTTGAATAACTCAGAGAAGCTATGAGTTATGCCGTGCAGGGCCACCCAAGACGGACAGGTCATAGTGGAGAGTTTTGACTAAATGTGATCCACCTGGAGCAGGAACCGGCAAGCCACTCCAGTATCCCTGCCAAGAAAACTTCATGGACAAAAACTATTGTTTTACTCATGTGCAAATTTAACAAATACACGAAAATTGACTTCTTTTATTGCATGATGGGCAGCCTTAGTTTTTTGTCCTATTCTGTTGTGCCTTTACAGAACAGGTCTGCAAAGCATTACAGAAGAAGGTGTGAGATTCGCCTCCAGAATATTCTAAGGGGAATTAACTGCAAGAATTTAAAGAGGTGCATATTGACCTTCCAAAGGTCTATCATTCTGCTGGGTCCCTTTCATAGAATCATAGAATTGGAAGGGTCCCAAGGGTCATCTAGTCCAACCGTCTGCAATGCAGCAACCTCAACTTTGCCCAGTCCCTGGTTCAATCGAAGCTTTGTTTGCGTCAGAGATTGGCCCTAGCATTTATTGACAGAGCACAGGCTCAAATGTGTTAGCGTATGAAGCCACAAGCAGACTGAAGTGGTCCTGAGTAGATGCTGACTGCATTTCCTTTGTTGCCAAGTAACACAGCCTTGTATTTATCTGAAACCCAGGAGAGAGACTGCCAGTCAGAGTAGACAATACTGAGGTATATGGACCAATGGTTTGTCTCAGCATAAGACAGCTTCCTTGGTTCCTGTGAGTAGCCGTATCTGTCAGCCAAATGGGCTTCTAGAAGGATGTACATATGTTTGTGTGTTGGTGAAACAGCAGAGGTGTGACAGACATAGTCAGCTCAATGAGCCATGCAGACAAGTGCCGAAAGGAAATCCTTGTTATCCCAGGGAAATGTTTTTCTTCTGCTTGAAGCACCTTAGCTGGTGATGGAGATTCACAGCCTCCCATATGCCGAGAGTATTTGCTGACTCCGAGCTATGGCCCCTCTCCTTGCAAAGTGGACTTCAACGGCGATCTTATGTCAAGGCAGCAGTTGCCAGAGTGTGACTTCCATCGCTCCAACCCACCCCCCCATCTCATTTGACACCACCATATTTATGATCTCCTGTCATTGTAATGGAATTTGCCATGCTAAGCTTTTCTGTTTACACTGACGTTTAGCATACTGTATGTGTTAGTTCTTTGGCTTGCGGATTTGGACATGCTGATGATCTGGCGCTGTGCGTGTATTTATGGGCGCTGTCAAAGGAGAGGAAAGTGAAGAGGTGTATCCCAGATCATCTGTCAAATGTGTTTGACCCTTAAATCCCCCAAGGCTGGCTCAGCGTGGGTGGTCCAGTGTTCATTGTTTTCCCACCCACACCCTCCACACCCACACCCCAAAATGAAGGAATGACGTAGGGATTTAAAACTGCTTTGGGGTGCATTGGCATTTTGTCAAGGACAGGTTGCTGTTAACATTTGGAGAGCGTCCTTCACTCATCTTGTTCAAGCTTATTATAGACAGCTGCTTTATCCAGGCCCGGGGGGTAGGGAGAACAAAAAAAAACTGGATAGGAGTAATTAAAACTACATCTCATAGAATCCATGGCCTTACGCTAGGCAAAATGAGCTTGCACCAGGGTTATCCAACTTCTGTTGATGGGCATAAATCCTTACAGCAGAGGCTGACCTTTCGTCTCTTTGCTTTTTCCTCCCCTTCCCTTCCAGGAAGATTTGCCGGCACTGCAAGTGTCCCCAGGCAGAGCACTTTGAAACAGTGATGCCTTTGGAAATGGAGAAGACCGTGACCAAGCTGATGTTTGACTTCCAGCGGAATTCGACTTCGGATGATGACTCAGGTTGTGCCTTGGAAGAATATGCTTGGGTTCCTCCAGGGCTGAAGCCGGAACAGGTACACTTCATGGTGCATGCAAGTGATAAGGTCCTGCCAGTCAAAATGGTTTTACCTGTGACTATCTAAAAAGAAATGAGGTGGAGGGCACTGTCAGTCCTTGAAATCCCTTCATTACAACCATCTTGCAAATGCTCTGGGCAGGCAAGAATATATTCCTCATAAAAAGGTAAAGAGACCCCTGACCGTTAAGTCCAGTCGCCGATGACTCTGGGGTTGTGCGCTCATCTTGCTCTATAGGCCGAGGGAGCTGGCGTTTGTCCGCAGACAGCTTCTGGGTCATGTGGTCAGCATGACTAAGCTGCTTCTGGTGAACCAGAGCAGCGTTCAGAAACGCCGTTTACCTTCCCGCTGGAGCGATATCTATTTATCTACTTGCACTTTGATGTGCTTTCAAACTGCTAGGTTGGCAGGAGATATTCCTCATACACATAGCCAAAACACTGGCATCATCTCCCGCAATGGCATCACCCTTCCTCTAAATAACACTGCAAAAGATTGTGATTTGTTGGTGATTCACTTCTTGCTGTGGGGCTATTTCCTTGCCAGAGTGGTGCATGCTCTAGTTATCTCCCACTTGGACTACTGCAATGTGCTCTACGTGGGGCTGCCTTTGAAGGTGACCCGGAAACTGCAATTAATCCAGAATGCGGCCGCTAGACTGGTGACTGGGAGTGGCTGCCGGGACCACATAACACCGGTCCTGAGAGATCTGCATTGGCTCCCAGTACGTTTCTGAGCACAATTCAAAGTGTTGGTGCTGACCTTTAAAGCCCTAAATGGCCTCGGTCCTGTATACCTGAAGGAGCGTCTCCACCCCCATCGTTTAGCCCGGACACTGTGATCCAGCGCCGAGGGCCTTTTGGCGGTTCCCTCATTGCGAGAATTGAGGTTACAGAAGCCCTTCTCGGTAGTGGCGCCCACCCTGTGGAACACCCTCCCTTCAGATGTGAAGGAAATAAGCAGATATCCTAACTTTTTTTTTTTAAAAGCTTTTATTTTCAATGCAAAATCGTAACAAAAATTACAAACATTGAATCCAAAATAGTACTATACAGACAAAAATCCCCGGCACCTAAAAAACAAAACAAAACAAACAAACAAACAAAAGAAAAAAAAAACAGAAAAAGAAAAAAAAGGGGGGCAAAGGAAACAAGACTAAACAAAAACGAAAAAACACACATCTACAAAGCAAAACCATATCATAATATACATAAACATAAATTGACTTCCTTCCTTTGTTCTAAGACCTCCAAAGATATTTACTCTTACTGTATTGTTGTGTCTAATTAGATTACTTCCATCTTTATGCTTTTTTACATCATTTTTCTTGTTCTTTAACCCTGTAAAGCATCATTCATTACATACCAATATACTGACTCCAGAACAATGTTTTTTCATATACTCTTTAGCACAACCCCATTCTTTTAATAGTTTCTGGTCCGATTGTCCCCTTATGTAAGCTGTAAGTCTTGCCAGATTTATGTATTCACAAAATTTAATTTGCCAATCTTTCACTGATGGAATTTTTCTGCTTTTCCAGTTTTTAGCTATAAGCATCCTGGCAGCTGTTGTTGCATAAAGGAATATTTTCCTTTGATTTTCGGGGATATCATTTGTAATTAAACCTAAAAGGAATGCCTCCGGTTTTTTACTAAAAGATATTTTAAACATCCTTTTGAGTTCTTCATAGATTTCGTTCCAGAATTGTTTAATGGGTCGGCATTCCCACCACATGTGGAACATTGTTCCTATTTCTTTTTTACATCTCCAACAGGTATTCGATTTTAATTTGTAAATTTTTGCCAATTTTACTGGAGTTAAGTACCATTGGTACACCATTTTCATAAAATTTTCTCTTATTGTATAACATGCCGTGAATTTGATGTCATATTTCCATAATTTCTCCCATTGATCCAGCCGAATTACATATCCTATATCACATGCCCATTTGATCATAACTTCTTTTATTTCTTCATCCTTTAATTCCCATTCCAATAATAAATTATACATTCTGGATATATATTTTTTTGAGTTTTGTAATAATACTTTTTGTAATTTTGATTCTTCTTTTTCAAATCCTATTACTTTATCCTGGTTAAATATTTGTGCAATTTGGTGATATTGAAGCCATGTGGTACAGTATTGGGTCACCGCGTCATATGGTCTTAGTTTTAATTGGCCCTGTTCTTCCTTTAGGAGCTGCTGGTAAGTTGCCATTCTTCCTGTAGTATTTTTCTTTTTAACTGATATTACTTCTAGCGGTGAGACCCACCATGGAGTTTTTGGTTCTAACAACCTTCTATGTCTCACCCAGACCTTGTATAATGCATTTCTAATTACATGGCTTAGAAATTCTTTATGGACTGCCACTTTGTTATAAATTAGATAGGCATGCCAACCATATCTGTTGTTCCATCCCTCCAAATCCAAAATGTCGCTGTTATCCAATTTGATCCAATCCTTGATCCAAGTAAAGCATGCTGCATCGTAATATAGTCTCAGGTCTGGGAGTCCAAAACCTCCCCGCTCTTTTATGTCAGTTAATAATTTATATTTGATCCGTGGCTTTTTGCCTTGCCATATAAATTTTGTTAAGTCCATTTTCCATTTCTTAAAACAATCATCTTTACCTATTATGGGAATCATTTGAAAAAGGAACAGAAGTTTTGGTAAGATATTCATTTTAATAGCCGAAATTCTACCCCAGAGTGTTAATTTCAGTCTTGTCCAAGTTTCCATAGAAGCAGACTAACTTTAAAAGACATCTGAAGGCAGCCCTGTTTAGGGAAGTTTTTAATATTTAATGTTGTATTGTTTTTAACACTCGATTGGGAGCCGCTCAGAGTGGCTGGGGAAACTCAGCTAGATGGGTGGGGTATAAATAATAAATTATTATTATTATTATTATTATTATTATTATTATATTATATTCCTTAGTGCTGATGGTTACAGCTGTGTGTACGAAGATACTCTTTCATCTATGGGAGGTCCTTGGTCATATGAACACTATTTTTAATAGAGATATAAAACAATGACAGTTTTGCTAGTCATCGAGGCACTTAAAACAGCTGTAGCGCAGGTGACGCTGACCTGGACTTTGGCTTAGTGTGTTGAGCACATGGTAGTCATTTCGACAGAGCTTCCTAGATGAGCTTGTTGGTTATACTCGATTGGTTGCAGCTGAACCAGGCTTGTTCCAGCAAACAGCACAGTTATGACTGAACGGCCTCCTGAACCACCTGTGGTGACCTAAGATGGAGGAGTGAAGGAGAAGGTTTGGACTGATTAATATGATTTTTAGAATTCACAGGCAGCCCGTTCAACCTAAGAGACTCTGAAGGAGGCTGACATTTAAGACCATGCAAAATATATCCATAAAACAGCACTCCAGATAAAGTGACTAGCAGCACAGGAGTAGATAACATGGCGTCCTCCATGTTTTACAGACTGCAGCTCCCATCAGCTCCAGCAAGAGATTGCGGGAACTGTAAGCCAACAAGATCTGGAGGGCAACATATTGGCTCCCCCAGGGGCAGGGGCTAGAACGCTGGGCTTAGGCTGAAAAGATCCAGATTCAAATATCCTTTCAGCCACTGGGTTTCCTTGGACCAGTCGCACCCACTTAGCCAATTGAACGAGGAAGCATATATGGCTACTGTTTAGCCCCTTGGAGATAGTAAGCTAGGAAGCAACTTCAGAGCTCTGCCAAAGTGCCTGGCTAACTGCGAGTGAGGCTACTTGGGAGGAAGGGGAAGCGCATGGAAACACCTTTGTGGACCAGGACCTAACCAAGAGCCTCCAGCTGCTGCTCCTCCTATACAGGCACCCAGTCTGAGCGGCTTCATTCCTGAATCTGCAGCTCTCCTTCAAGCTGCAGGCTGCCTGACCTGGGGAAATGGACAAAGGCTATGTAATTGGTGACAGATGACCCCCGGCTCAAATTAAGCACTCCACATTGACACTCCAAAGAGGGTCAAGGTCAGGGTCAGCCCTGATTGCTAGCGTATGGTTCATTACGCCAGCTCCTCAGGCAGGATTGTGAAAAGGCTACCATTACTCTCTTGCCGTAGGATGCTGTTAAGAAGCTGAGCATGTCTTTCGTTGTGGTAGTGCAGGGCACACATGCAACCATGTGCACCAGGAGGATAATAGCAATGGTATAACCCTGTCAGAAGATGATTAATTCTACAGCGCATGGCATTTGAAGGGAAAGGAAGTGTCTGGTGCTCCCACGATTCGAGAGAGCATGTCTCCCGTACCCCTGAAAAATCAAACGTCTTCTTCTTGTGCTGTTTCAGATTTGCTGGAAAAAGTGTTCCAGTGCCTAATACGAGCCTTTTCTTTTGCCAGTCAGGGACATTAATAAGACGGATGTACCAAGGCACGCTGCCAGTGTAAAACATTTACATGTTTCTATTACTTACACTTTGCTTGATTCATTCAGCCTTTCCCATGATCATTTTACACTTGAGACCCGGAGCTTAATTTGCCAAGGACGTTGCAAATGTGGCTAGCTCGGATAATTGCTATGGTAATCGTTTTCAAATCATCCAAAGGAGGCCAAAAGCCTTCCTTCTCATTGCTATAATGTGTTCTTTGAACTTGAATCTGATGCTTTCCTCTTGGCTTGGTTCAAAAACTGTCCTGCAATCCCTGAAATGTTTTGGCGCTCCCTTTCCTGTAGGTTGTAAATATTATCTGATTGGAGAAGTTCAAGCTTTTCTTTTTCTTTCCCTCTCTTCCCCCGCTTTTCCTGCAAACTCTATAGTGTTGTGCTGTGAAGATCTTGGCTCCTTAACGTTACAGTTATCCTAAGCTGGATCTTATAAATTCAAAGGTAGTGAGGACCTCTGCCATTCTTAACAAATTATATATGTTTTTCTCTGTGCCTGCTGAATGACTGGGGAAAGGGGGCTACAATTTAGAGGGGGTGCAATTTAGAAGAGTGCACATCCTTGCTGCTTTCCCTCAAGTATTGCCTTCTCAGAAGGTGTCCGCCTCCATCCCGAGCCTTCAAACGCTTTTAACTCTCCTTTAGTGAAATCCTCAGTGCGAATGTCTTGACATTAGAGTCTTTAAAAGGGGGGAAATGGAAGAAGAACGCAGCAGAAAATGGGCTGGCAGCGCTTCTCTCCTTGTTGTGTCTTAGTAATTTGAAGGCCCAGGACTTTGGCGTAGTCTGTGATTTGAAGGCATGAGAACAGCAAATGAAGCTGCATTATTGCTCCTTAGCAACATACTCTCTGCCTGTAGGTGCTTAGCAACAGGTGATCTTTCTTTCCTGGTGTGCAGGCACTAGATTCCTACATATGAACAGGATTTAATGGTCTAGATGAGGAGTTGGGTAGTGTAGGGCACTGCTTCCACCTTCTGCAAGGTCTGGAGAGGCTCTTGCAAGTGATACAAAGGTATGCCACTTAGGACCAAAGTGTCTCAAAACCTATAGGGTTTTTGCAGAACAACATGTAGGAAGACCATTTGGGCGCCTTTGGGAGGAATGGTAGGATATATATTCTAGTAATAAGTAGTAGTATTAGTCCTAGGGACGTGGGTGGTGCTGTGGTCTAAACCACAGAACCTACGGCTTGCCAATCAGAAGGTCGGTGGTTTGAATCCCTGCGATGGGGTGAGCTCCCGTTGCTCGGTCCCTGCTCCTGCCAACCTAGCAGTTCAAAAGCACATCAAAGTGCAAGTAGATAAATAGGTACCGCTTCGGCGGGAAGGTAAACGGCATTTCCGTGCGCTGCTCTGGTTCACCAGAAGCAGCTTAGTCAATGCTGGCCACATGACCTGGAAGCTGTATGCAACCCCAGAGTCGACCGTGACTGGACTTAACGGTCAGGGGTCCCTTTACCTTTACCTTTAGTAGTCTTCCACAGTCTCCTGAGACAGACGGATGTCAACAAGCAACAAGTATTTCCCTCTCCATTTGCTAGCTGGACTGGTGCCTGGACTTGGTTGTAGGCTAGATGAGGGCCAATAAACAGACACTCAATCCTGGCAAAATGGAGGTGCTGTTTGTGGGTGGTTCTGGAGTCCAGATAATTGGCCTGTTTTGGATGGAGTCATACTTCCCCTGGAAGAGCAGGTTCATAGTCTAGGGATGCTCCTGGATCCATCTTTGTCTCCAGAGGCCCAGGTAACCGTTTCTCTACTGGGATAACCTGACCATTGTTGTCTATGTGCTGATAATCTCCAGCCTGGATTACTACAATGTGCTGTATGTGGGGCTGCCCTTGAGGCTGCCCTGGAAGTTGCCCTGGATTGCAGTGGCTTGACTGCCAATATGTTGCCCCGTTGTGGGAAGAATTGCACTGGCTGCCAATTAGCTATGGAACTAAGTTCAAGGTGCTGGTTTTGTTGTATAAATCCATACAGATTGAGACCAGAATACAGTGGTACCTCGGTTTTCAAACATCTCTGTTGACGAACATTTCAGTTTACGAATGCCGTAAACCCGGAAGTAAATGCTTCTGTTTTCGAACACGCCTCGGAAGTCGAACATGCCACATGGCTTCTGCTGAGTGCAGAATCTTGAGGCCGAGCTGTCAGCTGTTGAGTTCTGAGCACCCACACAACACAGAGGTGATATTTGGGCTTATTTGGTGTCTGTGTGCAATCAGTCTGTGCTTATCTCATCTCAGGAGCACTCGTGCAACCAGTTTGGGAAACCGGGCCTTGGTTTTCAAACGTTTCAGAACTTGAACGTTCTTCCGGAGCGGATTGCGTTTGAAAACCTAGGTACCACTGTACCTGAAATATCACCTCACCCCTTACATGCTCCGCAGGTGAGGGCCTCCTGTAGGCCATCTTGTGAGGAGGACTGTTGCACACAGTGTAGGAACTGGGCCTTTTGTATTGTGGCACTTATATGTTGGAATTCATTCCCCTTGAATATTAGACAGGTGCTGTCTCTGTTGTTTTTCCAGCACCTGCCACAGGCCTTTCTCTTTCAACAAGCCTTTTAAGTAGAGATCTTTCCCCTTCCACATATGTATTAGAACTGTTCTTAAGATAGAGCCCCACTGGATTAGGGCAATGGCCCACAGAGTCCAGCATGTTCTCACACGTGTCATCTGGATGCCTGTACGAAACTCACAAGCAACACCTGAGCGCAAGAGCACTCTCCCCTCCTGCAGTTTCCGGCAACCAGTGTTCAGAAGCATTTTTGGCCACCAAAGCAAGGCAAACATAGCCACCACCATGGCTTAGTGGCCTTATCCCCCACGAAGTTGCCTAATCCACCTTTTTAAACCATCCAATTCATTTTACTGTCTTAGGCTGCTGTGATGGGATGATGAGCTGCTTGTGCATAAAAGCGTAGTCCCTCAGAGTTTGCCCAGATTAGCAAAGCTCTGTCTATAGCGGAGCCCCTTAAGCATGGCTCCCTCAGTCGCTGGCAGAATCCGACAGTGGGCGTTTGCGGAATCTCTTCCAACATAAAAGCTCCTTAACGGAAACGCGTCTTCTGGACTCTTGGCACGACAGTTTCCGGCGAGGGGTGGGTGTCCCCATAGGAGGTCCTGAAACCTCCTCACTGTTCTCGCTAGAAGTGTCCCTGAGCCATCCCTCCGACTCACTTTCCCTCGGAGCTCCTTCTCTCCCCCTGCTGGTTCCCTCCTCTGCTGCTAGGTCTCTCCTAGCCTCCGTGAGCCCTTCCACCACCTGCCCTTCCGATGGCAGTTCCCTGACAGCTGCTTTGGGCTCACTCACTGGATCATCACTTTGTCATGGGGATGGGGATGTGGTGATGTACCGTATTTTTCGCTCTATAGGACACACCAGACCATAGGAGGAGGAGAACAGGTGCGTTCAAGGTACATTCACCCAAAGCCTCCGGAGCGCAGTTCCTGCTGCGCTCTAGAGGCTTCAGGTGGCTACCTTGGAAGCCTGGAGAGTGAGAGGGGTCGGCGCGCACTGACCCCTCTCGCTCTCCAGGCTTCAGTGAAGCTCTCCCGCTGCCCTGTGGAAGCTTTGCGCAGCCATCCCCAAGCTAGAACAGCGAGATGGAGCGCTCTGCAGCGCTCCGTCTCACTGTTCTGGCTTCGGGGACAGCCTTTCTAGCCCCTGCAGGGCAGCGGGGTGAAGACAGCCCGCTGCCCTGCAGAGGCTTTGCGCAGCTAGCCCCAAGCTAGAAGAGCGAGACGGAGTGCTCCGCAGAGCTCCATCTCCCTTTGGGCTTAGCTGCGCAGCCTGCATTCGCTCTATAGGACGCACACACATTTCCCCTTCATTTTTGGAGGGGAAAAAGTGTGTCCTATAGAGCGAAAAATACGGTATATCCCTCCTTTGGGAGGGATATACATTTAATAAATAAATAACAGGTGCCAGGTTACATTAGGCTTTCATTCTGCCGTGATATTACATTGGATGTAGTTCTGTGAGGTAGTCCGATAGCTAGCGCTCTTGCTAACTTTAATCAGAGCTAGAGATCTGAAGCCAACTGTTTGTTCTTCCCTAGACCACAGCCCCTCTCGACAGGACACGTTAGCCCTGCTTGGCACCCCATCGTTTTTGGCTGGGTGTAAATGTGTCCTTCAACTCTGATAATGCCTCTTGAGTGTCCAGATGGAGAGGCCTGGGCAACTGTGTTCTGCAACCCACTCATTTGCTCAGGCTGAGCAATTTTCAGGCTCCTTTCCAGTGCACCTTTCTGTATCTTTTTTTTATTTCCAACCGCACACAACTTCTCTGTCTTATTCGCCGTGTGAAATTCACTGAATCTGTGTCTCTTGTTGACTCTTCCACACAGCGGTTAGATTGTCTGTGAATATATATCTCATAACGTCACGGCCACTGGCTAAGGGAAACTTAATGGGCAACGAGCAACACATTTTTATACTGGTTTAATTTCGACCGCAGAAATAGATGGGGAGAGGGATTTCACAGCTTATAAAGACGCAAGAGATAAGACAGAATTTTGATTTCCTCCTAGAGGAAACTGCATGAATAGAACCAGATCTCCAGCTGATGTAAATAAGCCTAGTTTGATGCTTCGGTGGAGCTGCATTGATTTATTCCAGCTGAACATCTGGTTCATAATTTATGGCCAAGCACTACAGACCTCTTCGTTGCTGCGCTGTTAAATTTCATAGGGTTCTTGAGAATTCACAGTATGCTGGGTGTACGTGGTGGAACCTTCATGGTCTGAGCTTGAGGAACCCTGGTTATCTGGCTTCCACGCTTTCTCTCCTCCCAAGAAGAAATACAAATTTATTCAGTACTGTATTTCTCTTGGATTGGTTTAAATGGCAGTAGAAACCAGCTCGCACAGGAACCAGGACCATTGGTGCATCTATCTCAGTATTGTGTACGCCAGCCATGTTCCTTCCAGGAGTTTTGGGATACAATTCCCATCATCCCTGAGCATCAGCCACGTTGGCTGGGGCTGACCAGAGTTGTGATCCAGAATATCTGGAGAGCAGCAGACTGGAGAAGGCTAGTCTACGCTGACTGGCATCAGCACTCTTAAACACAACTCTCCAACAAACAAAGAGCTGGGGAAGGTCTCCTGCCAACCTTCTGCCGCCTAGTACAGAGTCTCTGCTAATGGCACATATCCCCACCTTCATTTGCTTAGTGACTGGGCCATCCTCAGCAATTGCATCCCTGTTGCATGGGATTTGGTTAAATTCTAACCTGGTTCTAGGAATTTTGGGGAGTCTTGTCCCCCCCCAAAAAAAAACATACAACAATATCAAGACTTCCCTGAAGATAGAAGCATAGCATATCAAGGAGGATAGGCTAACCCTTCTCCCTGATGTCTAGTGTCTTGTGTGCAGGGGTTTTTCTACACGGAGGAGCACTTCACAAATGGACAGACATAATATTGGACAGTTGAATTGTTGTTGTTTAGTCATTTAGTCGTGTCCGACTCTTCGTGACCCCATGGACCAGAGCACGCCAGGCACTCCTGTCTTCCACTGCCTCCGGCAGTTTGGTCAAACTCATGTTGGTAGCTTCGAGAACGCTGTCCAACCATCTTGTCCTCTGTCGTCCCCTTCTCCTTGTGCCCTCCATCTTTCCCAACATCAGGGTCTTTTCCAGGAAGTCTTCTCTTCTCATGAGGTGGCCAAAGTATTGGAGTCTTAGCTTCATGACCTGTCCTTCCAGTGAGCACTCAGGGCTGATTTCCTTAAGAATGGAGAGGTTTGATCTTCTTGCAGTCCATGGGACTCTCAAGAGTCTCCTCCAGCACCATAATTCAAAAGCATCAATTCTTCGGTGATCAGTCTTCTTTATGGTCCAGCTCTCACTTCCATACATCACTACTGGGAAGACCATAGCTTTAACTATATGGACCTTTGTTGGCAAGGTGATGTCTGCTTTTTAGGAATAGGTTTAAGAATTTAAGAATAGGTTTTTGTATTTTCAGGTTTTGTTCAATGACTGCTTCTCATGCAGAGGGCATAAATCCATGCTTGGCACAAAGTAAACAGGCTGGAGCAGGAATTTATTCTTATTATGCCGATTCATCAAATGGGTAGGAAAGCTGACCTCCCCACCCCTCAAATTACAGACTACATTCAAATTAAGGATTCCTAAAACTGCATGCAGTTTTAAGCTTTTCATGTGGCAAGGGTGGCCATTTGATGGACCCAGCAATTAAAACATTTGCAAAGCAAATTGTGGAGCCTGAACATTTCGAATGCGATTGAAGTTAATACAGAAATAGTGCTTCAGAACCATCGTGTGTCTTCTAGAAAATCCAGGATAAAATGTTATAACTTGGGTTTCCCCGTGGAGATGCTAGAGGATACTTTTCCAAAAATACCTGCATAAGCAGTCAACTTCACAAGGTTAGAATAAATAAGATGAAATTTATTTTTACAATCTGTGGGTTAAAAGAAATAAATTTGGATTACCCACCCCCCTAAAAAAAAGTTTGACAAGGATGAAAATTGAACAATACAGATTCCCGAAAGGATATGATATCTGTTGCCAACGCTCAGATCTTCTTATGATATTGTTGACCATACTCAAAAATACAAGTTCTTACATTTTATCTGTTCGCCCTTAGTGAGTATGGGTCTCAGTATCTTTCATGCTGCGTCATGGATTCAGTTTTAAGAGGTACTGAGCATAGGCTTTGATCTATTTGCTTGTATAACATTGGCACTACAGGCTATTTTAAGAAACACAGATATAAGTGAAATGTAATGGGGAGATCTAATTGAAAATTTAAAGATCAATGTTTAGAGGGAAACATTTTTAATTATTATCCACGCCTGCAGCAAGGCATTTAGCTGAAAGCCTGGTCATTCCGCAAGGTGTTCCCACCCTTGACTCCCCAGTGCCATTAGATAAAAGGTTATTGATACAGATGACTTCTTCAATTCAGCGCTCACTTATGCACATGCAAGTTTTATTGGCAATAGTGCAGCAGTCCTCAACCGGTTGGGGGGTAAGCCAGGAAGTTTGTCATGCTTAAATCACATTGAAATAAATGGGATGTTATAGTTTAAGACTTACTCGGGTCCCATGGATTCCAAGAGGACTAAAGCAGCTTTAAGTATCTCATTATGTGGAATTAAGCAGTATTGATTTCAGTGGAATTTACTTCTCAATGCCATACATGGGTCTGTGCTGCCAAATCTCTTATCTATATGCAGGATCAAAGTGTTAATTCGGCCTTTGCCAACCTGGAGCTGATGGGAGCTGTATTCCAAAACATCTGGAGGACACCAGTTTGGCAAAAGCTGAGCTAATGAGCATTCAAAAACGTCTTCCACTAACATAGCATTTTTAGCCACCCGATATCTTGTCCTTTGCTTCATAGTTTGGGGCTAAACAACAAATGAAAGGTTGGTTTCCAGCACCAGAGGCAAAGGATTATATGCACACCTTCTTGTTCCTTAATTATAATATGGATTAATGTGGTTTTCAAACAGCAACAAATGTACAGAGGTTCTGTTTGAGGGATGTTTATAGTGATAAAATCAGTTGTTTATACTGATTACATCTGCCTGTGTGATCCCTTTTCTGCCAGTCACTTTCCTGGAAATCCTGTTTAGACAGCCTGGCCTGTTTGTGATCAATCACCTATGCTATTTTCTCTTTTGTTTATTGTAAATAGTGATTTAGATAGTGAGCCCCCTGAGCAGTAATGTACTGGTTTTTCTTTTCCTAAACCTTTCCTCAAAGTTTTAGTGCATCTTTGGTGCCCCGTGCAATTAAGCACTATAAAACAGGAGAGAGCCATTCTTCATTGGGCAAACACGCATCCTTCTCCAATCATTCATTTCTTCAACGTTAGAATCACAGCTAAGCCCCATATGCCATTTTGTTTTGTTTTTTTAAAATAAATATTTATTAAAATTTTTGAATACAAATGCATAAATAATAAACAACATTACTTATATCATAACATAATTTCATCACTTCTTTGGACTCCCTCACGTCTCCCGCTCCCACTTACATCGTTAAAAAGTTTTTTCAAGCAAATTATCATCTTGTTTACAATCTTATATCCGCTCATTTAAAATACAATCTAGCAGTTCTCCAAAAGGTTTATATTTTCCTTAGTCTCACTTATCATCGAATTCAAATCTAATTTAGTGGTGGACAGTTATTTATGATCTAGCATCCTTCTTAACATTCAACCAAATTACAATATTTTTGTAAATAAATCTTAAATTTCTTCCAGTCTTCTTCAACCCTCTCTTCTCCCAGGTCTCGGATTCTGCCAGTCATCTCGGCCAGTTGCATATAGTCCATCAGCTGCATCTGCCATTCTTCCAGTGTGGGTAGATCTTGAGTTTTCCAGTTCTTAGCGATGAGTATCCTTGCTGCCGTTGTTGCATACATAAAAAATGTTCGGTCCTTCTTTAACACCTTTTGACCGACAATACCCAGGAGGAAGGCCTCTGGTTTCTTAGTGAAGGTATACTTAAATACCTTTTTCACCTCATTATATATCATTTCCCAGAAGGCCTTCACTTTGGGGCAAGTCCACCAGAGGTGAAAGAATGTTCCTTCACTTTCTTTACATTTCCAACATTTATTTTCAGACAAATGGTATATTTTGGCAAGTTTAACTGGGGTCATGTACCATCTATATATCATTTTCATTACATTTTCCTTCAGAGCATTACATGCAGTGAAGTTCAGCCCGGTGGTCCACAACCTTTCCCAGTCCTCAAACATAATGTTATGCCCAATGTCCTGTGCCCACTTTATCATAGCTGATTTAACCATTTCATCTTGTGTATTCCATTTTAACAGCAAGTTATACATTCTTGATAGTACCTTAGTCTTTGGTTCTAATAATTCTGTTTCCAACTTCGATTTCTCCACCTGGAACCCTAACTTTTTGTCGTTTTTAAAGACTTCTTTAATCTGAGCATAATGTAACCAGTCTCGCACTTTATCCTTCATTTTCTCCAAACTCTGCAACTTCCAATTGTCTCCATCTTTTTCTAATATTTCCCAATATTTTGGCCATTTGGCCTCCATATTGGGTCTTTTTCGGGCCTTAGCTTCCAGCTATGCCATTTTGAAGCAGAATATGGCATTTTGAAGCAGAAACTGAGACATTGATGAATAACTTTGACAACATGGGAGTGTGTTTATTTAGTGTGGTTTTTTATTTAAAAAACCCAACAACCACCCATGTGCAACAACACATTTTTGTACTGTTTTGCTTGGATTCAACGAATGCTTGGAAATGAGAACAAATGAAGCCAATTCCGCAAGCTACCTAGATGAACATTAAAAAAAACCTTTATCTAATAACACAGAGGAATCTAGCATGGGAATATCTTGTGGAATGCTTCTGTCTGGGCTCAACTTCACAGGTAGGAAAAGAACCATGAACAGAACCACTGTACTAAAGTACCTCCATTACCCCTCGCACACAAGTAACCTAGGAAGATTTTATTTGCTTTATTTCTGTGCTGCTTTTCATCCAAACAAATCCCAAAGCAGCTTACAAACAATAAATAGCAATGACATGATAGAACATTACAAATACAGCACAAATCATATAGAATAATTAACTAATCATCCGTGAAACAATTAACAATCTATAAAACCCTGTTAGCAAAGCAACAATGGAAAAATAAGCTAAACATCGTGATTAAAGCAAAGTCATATTCCGTGATCAACAAATCAATACAGCATTTATATTCTATAAGACAATATTAACAACATAAACAACCAAAACGTAAACTAAGCACTCATACACCGTCATAACTCATAAAATTCACTCTGTTCAGCTCATTAAAATACACATCCACATAATATACCTGTGGCAACTCCCTCCTGAAGGTCCTTAAAACTGGAGGTGGTAAGCACAGGTGGAACCAACCCCTGCCTGATGACCAAAAGAGTCTCTCTCCTCATAGTTCTTCCTCTGGAAAGAGCTCCCCTATGAAGGCGCCTGTGGCTGGAGGTGGGGTAAGGCAGGTGGGAAAAGCCATTACCTGCTGGCCAACACAGAATCTCTCTCCCCTCACCATGGGTACCATTTTCAGTGATATCAAAAGCCACTGAAATATCACATGAGAGTAACAGAGAGTAACAGAGTTGTACTCCCCTTGTACTTCTTCCAATACAGGTGAGTCAATCGTGAAGCAGAACCTCAACTGAAGCGGCTCCCCCCTTAGGGTGATGATTGCTTTCTCTCAAACCTAATTTGTTTTAGGCATCAATTATAATCCGGATGAACGGTTGCTGACAGCCCTCTCAATTTGCGCCTCATGCAGAGAACATATAGTTCTGTTTATAGACCCTTCAAAATTTTCACAAGAATGACGACCTTCTTTAGCTGTGTTATTGTTCCTGTATGTCAAGGTTTTTGAGAAAACAGACAAACACAATGCTTTCTTTAAGAAATAAAATAATAGCCCATTGTAAACATACAAAGCACCATGTAAAAACACCCACCCACCCCAAAACCCTCAATTTATTTCGTTTCAACAGGGAATATGAATGCTCTTTCAGCATAGGAAAATAGGTGGGACCATCAAGGCTGCCATGTCTGAGGCCTAAGGGAGATCTAACTAGAAGACTTAAAGAGGAGGCAAGCTCAGCCTCAGATGCCTTTTAAAGCATCTGCTGTTGCTGCTTTCTCTCCTAAATCAGGGTTTCTTTCTACGCTCTCACACAGAGGGGTCATGAGACAGAGCCACAAGTGGCTTTCACACACGCACCCAGCCGAAACAGTCACACATCTCATTATATAAACAGCTAGGCATGCCGACATAACAAATTCATTTCAGAGCAAAGTGGGTCAGTCGGCAAGGGTAAGAATTCAACAACCGCAGATGTGTTTGTGAAACAGAGGGGCCGGTGCTTTAGGAACAAAATTCTTAGGAAGGTCTGCCTAAAGCCATTCCTTTTGTTTCTCCCATCCCAAGCACAGAGAAGTTTTCAGTGCAATATAGAGTTTGGACCGCAAACGACTTCACAAGGTCACTAGCTGGAATACAACCACAGTTAACGTGTGTATATTATGCGCACTTGCCTATTAATAGGACTGTTCATAGGCACTGCCATTTGCAATTGGACTTCTGCTGTGATTCAGAGAAAATAGGATCTGAGTTGGCTGGGTGAGGCGGGGAGAAACCTTTGTTTTTTTGCCCACTGGTCTTTGCTGCTTCTACCTGTTGCCGCCCACTTCTAATGCCCCTCTTCTTTCGTTGCCTACCGGCTTGCTGGTATTACAGCCATGTTTTCACTCTTTTAAAAGAGTCTTTGGAAAGAGGCCCCATGGAACATGTGTACTCTGTGTCCATGGGGCCTCTTTTAAAGGACTCGCCCTGTATAAGTGTGCACATTCACTAATGGCAACTGTGCATGTAAACCAAGAGAGTGACAATGATGCAACCAATAGGCAGTTTAAGAGCTGTGCATGAAACACATGCTCAGCAGAGGGTGGCCAGTTAGATATTGCCAAAAGCGGGAGGGTGCATCATCAAAAAAAGAGGTCATTGATTTGTGGAAAATTTTTATGTGGGAATTTATGTGTATAGATGCAAATTTAGAAATAATTACTAAAATGCAATTCTTGAAAAGCATTTCTAAGCCTTTTAATATGTTTAAATACAGTAGTATCTCAGGTTAAGAACTTAATTCGTTGTGGAGGTCCGTTCTTAACTTGAAACTGTTCTTAACCTGAAGCACCACTTTAGCTAATGGGGCCTCCCGCTGCCACGCCACTGCCGCACGATTTCTGTTCTCATCCTGAAGCAAAGTTCCTAACCCAAGGTACTATTTCTGGGTTAGCGGAGTCTGTAACCTGAAACATCTGTAACCTGAAGTGTCTTTACCCCAAGGTACCACTGTATGTAAAAACATCAAAACAAGAAACTATGTCACTGGATGACACTGATTATCTGTATTTAAATGGAAATACAACACACTATAGTAGGAAAGACACCAGGTGACTTGTTTGCTGCCCGGCTGCTAACTGCTGCTTCATTGCTCTTCTTTTTTAATGGTTCTTTATTTGGAAGCCAGATTTGTATTGAGCTGCCCTCAGATAGAGGACTGTCCTCTGGTGGCCCTTTGAAAAAAGTAGGACACGTGGCCACCATAATTCAGCATTGTAAATATGGTGGAAACAGGCAGACTGAGGGATCAGCAGAACTGTGGAATGAGTGTTTCTGAAGATCCAAACCTACTAGATCTGGGACTAAAGGTGCCATGTGAAAGAAAGCCCTGTTCTTCCAAGTCTTATCTCCATTGCACAATGTATTGGAATCACTTATTGTGTGAATCATGATGGTTCGGACCATTCCAGCCATTGCTCAGAAACTTAGAAGTAAGTTAAAGCATCATTTATAAAATCTCCAAGGAGTTCATAATATACATAAGAATGATAGAAGCCAACCAGTGCTAATACTTAAAACATTCAGATAAGCAGAGACATAGTTTCAATAACTACAGCAGCCAGACTCAAGGGGGAAAACCCCTCATATCAGCCACCAGGAAACATCATGTTAAATAGAGAGATTTTTAGCTGTCTATGAAAACATCCCACCATCGGTGTTCGCCTGCTCTCCATAGGGAGCTCATTCCCCTCCTCCGTGTGACCCATAAATTATTGTGAGAATCTTGAAAATCCTTTTTTTAATGTTTAGGAAAGGGTCAGGCCAAGTGTGGAAATTCTCCAGAACTCAGATTAGATGAGATAAACCTGAGAATGGCTATAGTGTGTCTGAAGGACTTGGAACCGTGAACACTTATCATTAAAGCCCCTGTGTTTAAAACTGCAGGATCCCTCTGTCATTTCGAACATTTGCAGTTGGCATCATTACGGCCCTGGCTGGAAATCTTAACTGTCAAGTGAGACGTTGTCACGCTTAACTGGCGTACCAGCTATTATTTCCTGAGGAAATGAAATGCTGCAGAATTAAAACTTTTAAAGGGGCCTGGTTTATGTAGCGCCTCATCAAAACAGAATGCATCTGTCAAATGTAGCCCGCCCTCTAATATATGCATGCAAATACTATGCAACATTTGTTAAGCTTGTTTTTTTTAATAATAAAAAACAAAAGTAAGCCCCAGTGAATTCAGTGAGACTTCCTTCCTAGAAAGTACAAGAATGCTGTCTTAAGATACAGCATTATTACTGCACTAAAACCAAACCACTCTACCTGCAGAGGGTCATGGTGGCAAACAAACTAGCATGATGGTGATAGTAATGTTAATAAGTTGACTCTGGCCAAATTGAAAGTGTAGAACATGTGCTTCTCCAGTGCTTGTTTCATAGAGATTTATGTTCTGTCCTTATTTTGCCTATGGTCCAGAAATATACTGGGAGTTTTGAACAGTTTCTTGCCACTCTGCTGCTCCTAGATAAGATAAAAGTAAAGATAAAAGTCCCCTGGATAGTTAAGTCCAGTCAAAGGTGACTATGGGGTTGCAGCGCTCATCTCACTTTCAGGCCGAGGGAGCCGGTGTTTGTCCACAGACAGCTTCCCGGGTCCTGTGGCCAGCATGACGAAACCACTTCTGGTGCAACGGAACACCATGACGGAAACCAGAGCGCATGGAAACACCATTTACTTTCCCGCCACAGCAGTACCTATTGATCTACTTGCATTGGCATGCTTTCGAACTGCTAGGTTGGCAGGAGCTGGGACAGAGCAATGGGAGCTCACCCCGTCACGAGGATTCAAACCGCCGACCTTCTGATTGGCAAGCCCAAGAGGCTCAGTGGTTTAGACCACACGCCACCCACATCCCTAGATAAGAATCCCTGTATAAGATAACAAGTGGCCAAATATTTTGCAGCAACAATCAAAAACAACATATAATGACTAGCTCTGAGGAGCAGTATAATATATCAACAGATGGTCATCCTTAGGTCACAAGGGTTCCCTTCTGACAGATCAATGACCAACTGGAACTACTTTTTAATATATATGAGATTTTACACTATTTTATTTTGTTCGGAGCTTTTCAGTTTTGTAACTGGTGTTTTTGTCTTGATACTGGTCACTGACCGTAATAAAAAGACTATACCAAGTCCTAACCACCAGACACTAAACCATTCAATAGCACACTTATAAAATACCACAAGGAGCCATCTAGTGGCTCAAGCTCCCTTTTAAACAAATAAATCTTCTCCCAACTTCCTGTAAAACCTGAACAAGCTGATTGTATGAGCTTTCCACTAGGTATGACTTGTTCAGAATGGGCACCACCATGGGGGACACTCTCTTCTTCTTCACCACCCACCTCTCCTCAGATGACAAAGGGATGAGGCAGAACTTCCAACCATGATTTCAAAGCCTAGAGGTGTATAGGATGGAATGCTCCTTCATTTCAAGGTATTGTCATGTCTTTAGTAACTGGGACAAAACTCTATTAGTGTGTTAAAGCTCAAAACCAGCTTTTTGAATTGGGGTTGGAAACTAAGCAACTAATACATCTATATGCATATCATAGAGAGCAGGTATGCATTAGAACTTGCTTGTTGTCCAGGATCACACTGTCACCATACGTTCTCCACTCTCAATTTTTTTCTTCTGGTGTACACTGAGAAATTTCTGGCATTTTGGACGCTCGCTATACTCCTCCTTTGAATGTAATGTAAAAGATAAATCATTGGCTAATGGTTGCACTTCACAAATGCTTGTCTGTTAATGTTTGTTGTTTAACAGTGTTGCAAGACGATGTTGCCCTGAAGCTGGCTCCTAGAAGCATGTTTTGCCATCTCAGGGAGTTTTTAATGTCTTGATTATCGGTACATTATCTCCCCATGGGTGTAATCTGTCAGGAATATAAATCCATAGAAGGTGCTGCAGAAAGATTTAGATCTGGCCAATAATAATAAAAAATGACTCACATTTTCTCCAGCCATTTTGTGCGTCTTGTTTTAAAATTACACTGTTGTTCAAAATTATACGAGGTACAATTAAAATTTCAGCAAACGCCAGGCTTGGCAATTGCACCCTTTCTTCTATAGTCCTGAGGGCTCTTTCCCCGCTTTTGGTACTGTAAAAGAAAGCTGAAATTCTCATAAGTCTGCATATTTTTCCAGCACCCATTAAAAAACCATACTGGTGAGGAGGTCATGGCATGCACTTGTCCTTTTTGGATCTTTAACTCATTGGCTTTTGATGAGCATTAAAAAAAAAAATCTGCCAGGAAGGCCACACTTTGACTTATATACCTTGCTCCCATAGCTTGCCCCTATTTGTGTACAGTCATACCTTGGAAGTCGAACAGAATCCGTTCCGGAAGTCCATTCGACTTCCAAAACGTTCGGAATCCAAAGTGCGGCTTCTGATTGGCTACAGGAAGGTCCTGCAGCCAATCCGAAGCTGCGGAAGCCCCTTCGGACGTTTGGCTTCCAAAAATAGTTCACAAACTGGAACAGTCACTTCCAGGTTTGCGGCGTTCGGGAGCCAAAACGTTTGAGAACTAAGCTGTTTGACTTCCAAGGTACGACTGTATTTACAAAGTTTAAGGTGGGACACATCCTCATAAAAATTCTTCTGAATCTCAGTGTGTTCCATGGGGATTACTCCCCGGTAAGTGTACATGGGTTTGCATTCATTCCTTAACATAAATAGCAACACCCTAGAGGTCCTGGGCCCTAAAGAAGTCAGATTAACCTCAACCAGGGCCTTTTCAGCACAGGCTCCAGCCTGTTGGAACGCTCTGTCTCATGAGACCAGGGCCCTGCGGGATCTGATTTCTTTCCGCAGGGCCTACAAGACAGAGCTGTTCCGCCTGGCCTTTGGTTTTGACTCAGTCCGACCCTTATGTTTCCCACCCTTTATGTGATCTATGGGCTACTTTTAAAATGAGGCTGCATTTTAAATTGCATTTTAACCTGTATTTTAAATTGTCCCCCCCCCCCATTATGTTTTTACTGTAACTTTTACTGGTGTTAGCCACCCTGAGCCCGGCTCTGGCCGGGGAGGATGGGGCATAAATAAAAATTATTATTATTATTATTATTATTATTATTATTATTATTATTAATTATTATTTTGTAATTTGAACGCTTAATGCCCATCACATTCTGAAGGGATGTACTTCTTTCCCCCTCTGTATGTATGCTTAGAGGTGAAATGGAAACAATGATTCTTGTTTATTAGGGTAATTGCTCTAGTAATTGAGGTAACTGAGTGGCGTCAATCTCTGTAGCAGCCGAATAGTCTATCCATGCTATTAAACAAACTGATTCTGCATTCTCCCATTATATATATGTATACTATTTCAACAACAACAATAATAAACATGCTTTTAGGAGCCAGTCCTGGACCCAGGTGGCAACTCCCAATCTCTTAGGGGTCGTCATTAGTCCTCTGTCTCTTGCCCTTAGTAACAGACAGGAGAGTGGCATAATAGTGTCACATACGCAACCATTCATGTGAGCAATTACGGATAATTGGACTTGTGTCCTGTCTAGATTTGGATAATGTGTGTCAATTACTGGCCCATCTAGATGTGTCACTAAAGAGCAATGATTTTATTGCTGTAATTGAAATCATTGAGGGTGTCTTTTCTTTGCTCGGTCTGGGAGCAGGTTTCAGGTTCATTGCATTCTGTCCTGGGTTCCAAGCTCCCAGCAAACTTTAGTTCTCCCTTTGTTTGGAGAAACAGGGAAATGGGAGTCACACATTTCCATATTTATTTATGCAATTATATCATTTACATTCCTCGAGGCTGCCTTTGGCAGCTTGTTGGGGAGGCAGGAAAGTAAAGGCAGCGCTGCTTCATGGGTGAGTGAACAGAGGCGTCACATTCTTTACTCAGGGCAAAAACCTACATAGCTGCAAAATGGCCAACCCTCTGGAAACTTAGCATGTCGGGGGGGGGGGACCCTCCTTTAGTTGTGAGAAAGCTCTGAACAAATTCAGTTCTTTTTAAAAAAAATATTTTATTTATAGGTTTTCCGTTATACACTCATATCATTTTCTGTTTTTATACAGTAATTCTTTTCGGCTTCCCACCCAACATTCCATGACGGTTCTTTATACATCTTAATTATACAGTGATACCTCAGGTTAAGGGACATGGGTAGTGCTGTGGGTTAAACCACAGAGCCTAGGACTTGCCGATCAGAAGGTCGGTGGTTAGAATCCCTGCAGTGGGGTGAGCTCCCGTTGCTCAGTCCCTGCTCCTGCCAACCTAGCAGTTCAAAAGCACGTCAAAGTACAAGTAGATAAATAGGTACTGCTCCCGCGGGAAGGTAAACGGCGTTTCCGTGTGCTGCTCTGGTTCGCCAGAAGCGGCTTAGTCATGCTGGCCACATGACCCGGAAGCTGCACGCTGACTCCCTCAGCCAATAAAGCAAGATGAGCGCTGCAACCCCAGAGTTGGTCACGATTGGACCTAATGGTCAGGGGTCCCTTTACCTTTACCTCAGGTTAAGGGATGCGGGTGGCGCTGTGGGTTAAATTAATACTCTCCCAGAATACTGACCCCCATATTCTTTTAACGGTGGACCCTTAAAGGGGAGGGGTAGGTGATGGCCACAACCTCCCCTTCCATAAACCAAGCTTTTCCAATTCCTAACCACCAAACCTTACAAAGCTGTGATGATTTGAAACCAAAGAAGGATGCCTGCATAAGCAAACTGTTCAGCTGGAGCAGCATGAGAGAAAATACTTTCAAAATGCTGAAGCATGTTTAGAGACAGTTTTCATCTAAACAATAAGCACTTGCATTTTTGCAAACAGGCCTAGCCAAAGGGTGGAAAAGAGGGGGAGAGAGAGGGGGAAAGGCTGTGAATTTTCATGACATACTAGGTCAAGGTAGTTGAGTGTCCATTTTTTTAATTTACTTACAGTTTGATGCTGGCAGATGCCTTTTGTCAGAGAAATAACTGAATCCCTAGAGTACCTGCAGGCTTTAAAGAAATACCTCCCAGGATTTGTAGTCATCCCTAAGGAACATGCATAGCTATGACTTTAAACCTGAGGTACTTTGAAATTCGAGGGGAGGAGAAAAAGAACAGAGAGAAATACTAAATGAGGCTGATGAGGAACTTGAATGTATTGTGGGCTAATGCAATTATTTCCCTCGATTCCTTTGAATAAAGTTGGCTGAACTTGAAAGAGAATCTTCCTCTTGTTTCATTTTACAAGGCTTCCCCTCCACCACCACTTTTTCTTTCTTTATGCTTGAAGGAACTGTTAATTTCCAACATACTTATTACCTTCTTGCCGGTGATGTCTCTGTGTTACGTCACGTTATTTCAACTGCCCTTCTTTATAGAAAAAAAATGAGAAATTCATATTTGGAAAAAGATTGAGAGATCAATAATATTTGGGGCAGGGGAGCGGAGCTTGCTCTGCTGTGTGTGACTGGCTTATGAAATGCGTTGTTTGTGAAATATTCTCCCAAGATCTTATTTGATGCAAGACTAGACCTGCTTTAGCAATTCTCTTTATTTTTGCCAACATTCACATTATGTCGCTGTACCTAACTCTAGGTATTTGCACCTGATGATGACCATTGCAGATTACATCATAGAGGCACTTTTAAATACAATGGCCAGCTTTAATGGGTTATGGAAGGCCCTTAGTTCATGGGTAGAGCGCATGCAAAAGATTCCAGCTTTAACCCCCCGGCACCTCAAGTTCAAGGGGTCAGATAGCAGGTGATGAAAAGACCCTGGAGAAGTGGTGCTAGTCAGAGTAGGGAATCCAGAACGAGATGGGTACATTGTGACTGTGTTCACATGTCACTCTAAGCCATGGTTTAGAGCATGGGTAGGCAATCTAAGGCCCGGGGGCCAGATCTGGCCCAATCACCACCTAAATCCGGCCTGCAGACGGTCCAGGAATTAGCATTTTTTTACACGAATAGAATGTGTCCTTTTATTTAAAATGCATCTCTGGGTTATTTGTGGGGCCCGCCTGGTGTTTTTACATGAGTAGAACGTGTCCTTTTATTTAAAACGCATCTCTGGGTTATTTGTGGGGCATAGGAATTCGTTCATTATTTTTTTTCCAAAATCTAGTCAAGGTCTGAGGGACAGTGGTCAGCCCCCTGCTGAAAAAGTTTGCTGACCCCTGCTCTAAGCCATGGTTTAGAGTGAGGTGCACAAGTGCAGAGAGCCTCAGCTTCCCCCCTTCCCACACAGCTTTTTGCTTTTGATTCACCACATTGTAGTAACCAGTCTGTAGTTAACTTCAAATAAGTCAGCTTTGAAGAACATGATTAGGAGGCTGACTTGTTGGAACTAACCATTATTTAGTGTCAATCAAAATTCCAGGTGTGAACAGCACCGCAAACTGTGGTTAACTAAAAGTGGAAACAGAATATTTTGAGCTCCTGTGTCTGTCTGCAGTTGTGGGCTGGATGAAGGTGAATAAACTTGAGTTTAAACAATGGTAGGAGAGAGGCCCTCTGGATGAATGGCTCCATTGTCATTTACCTGAACTGGATGGGATTGCAGTCCTTGGTTTAAACTTTTTCAGGACAGACTATTTTCTGTCCAGGGACTAAGCTAACTGTGGTGCCAGTGGGATATACCCCCACCCCAAAGCAAATAAAGTGGTACCTCTGGTTACGTACTTAATTCGTTCCAGAGGTCTGTTCTTAACCCGAAACTGTTCTTAACCTGAAGCACCACTTTAGCTAATGGGGCCTCCTGCTGCTGCCGCCGCGCCACCGGAGCACGATTTCTGTTCTCATCCTGAAGCAAAGTTCTTAACCCAAGGTACTATTTCTGGGTTAGCGGAGTCTGTAACCTGAAGTGTATGTAACCTGAAGCGTATGTAACCCGAGGTACCACTGTACTCTTTTGGAAGAGGGATTTTCTTAGGAACTGCAGCTGGGCGAGAAAGGGTTAATTTCGTCATCTACTCCTGCTCTGATCCTATTAGTTATCAGCTGCCCCCCCCCCAGCTGATGCAATTTGCATATATATTTTTTAAAAACCTGCTTGTTACATGCACAAAGACAAATTTAACATTGTGTGTACTTTGGCCCTGAGGAACCATTTATTTCCCAGGCTTGCTTTCTCTGCTCCCCCACAATTCCATCTTGTCAGCCTTCTGTGTTTTGAAACGGAATTGCTGTCAGATGTTGAAATCCTCCTTCCACAAACTTGAATGAATTTCAGACTGAGCAGAATGGGAGTATCAGGCAAATTCATCTTCCTTCTGAGTCCCCTCTAGACACATCCCACTAGGCTGCCGCCTTCCTTGTAAGCAGTTGCTGTGACACAGCCTACCGCATTGTGCCAACGTAGCATCCTATCCAGCAAGCGTGTTTTGTAATGAGACACTGGTACTAAGTGTGTCCTATAATAAGAACGCTGTGTAAAGGCACAGAAAGTCTTGTTCTCCAGTCCTGAGTATCCCCCCCCCTTCACTGATTTCAACAGTGCTTTCTTCCAATTGCATTTAGGAATAGAACCTAACAGTTTATTTACGCAAACCCTGGCTTTTCAGGCCCTAGTCTGACACTCTAACCACTGCACCAAACTGCCTATCTACTGCCTCTCAGTAAGGTTTATGATAGGTTATAACCAAGGCTTCCTTTGTGGCCTTGTGTACCTGCACCAATAACTGTAGAAGGAAGATTCCTCCTTGTTGGTTCTCCTGGACCTCACATTTGTTTTTGATACCACGAGTCATGGTACCCCTTCCGGACTGGCTGGCTGGATTGGGGTTGAGAACTCCTATTCTGTTTTTGGGTATAGTCTAGCCTAGAGGGCAGGTACCAGAAGAATCTAGTGCTCAGGGACAGCTATTTATCTTGTTGGTCTTTGGCTGTAAACAGAACAAATTAAAAGGCTGCTTGAATTAATCAGTACATTTTTCTCTATTCAGCCTGGAGCTGTTTCGCCAGTTTTAATTTATTTAAAAGATTATTCTGTACATGTTTTTCTTTATAATCCATTGTTAAGACAAGCAGATGGTAAAGAAGGGAGATGGAAAGGGTTAGCGGGCATTACTATCACTGAGAGAAGCGTACACCATCAAGGATTTAAACGCATTTTGGAAGTGGAAGTGCAGTGGAGAGGGGGTGAAATGCGCCCATACTTTCTAGGTGATGATACTGAATGCCGAAGGTGACGTATCACCTGTGGGAGCAACTGCCTATCATTGAGGTGGATGTGCTCTGGGATTCTCTCTTGGCTGGCGCCCAGTTTTACAGCCCAAGGAGAACATGCATTGATTCTGAAGGATGGTAAAAGCGAAAGCTTCTGAAAATCCTTTTAATGATGACATTCACGATTTGCCTGCAGAGCAAGGAGTTGAAATCACCTGGGCAGAATCCGAAGGAGTCGGTGCTTTCTTTGGGGTTTACCTGAATGGCGTCTTTCTTGGATCTGATCCAAATCTCCTTAACAGTCCCTGGTTCGTTTCAGGTGACGAGGTGCAGGTCAGGACCTGCTGTCTCTGTTTTGGGTTGGTTTTAGTTTCCCAAAGTCATTTGCCCATCCCTGCAGAGCTATTTCTTTAATCTGATGGGAGATAGCTCCGACAGACCTCCTGACATGAAATGGAAGACTTCCCAGAGGAAATGCTTGAAAGCGTTGTGCTCTGGTTTTTCCTGTGCCACGGCCAGAAAACAAATATCTACGCACACGATAACCTGATTGCTATTTAGACTTGTTATCTCCTCCTGTCTGTGCTCTGGGTCTTTACAGCTTATTACCTTGGGGACAAGCGTGACATAATTTGGCAGCCAGTCAAGAATAAATTACTTGTGGATTCACACAGTTTCAAGGGCGTCCTGGGCACGGATGCTCAATAGCAGAAAATCAGCAGTGCTGTATCTACAGAGCACAGAGGCAGTTAGCTATCGACAGGGGCATTTGATTGTTAAATGCAGACATTCAGAAATCAACTGATGATTGTGGTGGAGAAAAGGAGTAATCGGAGACCTGGCTTGAGATTTCAACCACCCAAGTTACAGGCTGCTCAGGCGAGCTTTGGTTCGGTTAGTCTTCCTAAACTTGGCTGTATCGCCTTCCTTCGCGTTCAGCTTAATGAACTGCATGTTCAGGAACCAGGTGAAGGATGCGCTATAAATGCAAAGTAAGTGGTGCTGAGATCTTATTTGTAACCATTTAGTTGGTGGCTTTTAAGACTTCTGGTTGGAAATTCCTTGGCTGAACAAATTGGTTGCTCATAATATAGAGTGGAGGCATAGTTGTGGATTCATTGCATAAACTTTCTTTGCAGTTCTGGGCTTCATTCAAAGCATCTCTTTCTGTGATGCATGCAAATGATGCAATGGGGTTGGGCATGTAAAATAAACACGGAGCTTCAATGTGAGTGCATTATGTGGCTGTTTTCATTCTGGCGTAGATAATGGAGAGCTATCCTGTTGTATGAGCTGTCTCTCCTTCCTGTTACTGTGTTGGGGTGATAGTTCTGAGAAACCTAATTTCTACTTCCCCCCGGGTAAAATCTAAGATGGTAGGGACAGAGCACGTTACAGCCTCATCCCATTCCCATACACATTTGCTTAGAACTTCTTAGTGCAAGGATAGTTGTGATCCCATACATACCATTCACATCCCTGTAAGGTTTGCTTTGATTAATTTACTTAAATTATATCCAACTGCACACTCAAAAACAAAAAAGGCCCTCAACAGGCAACAACAGTTAAAAAGCAATAAGATGTCTTCTATATAAAAGAAGAAGAAGAAGAAGAGTTTGGATTTGATATCCCGCCTTTCACTCCCTTTAAGGAGTCTCAAAGTGGCTAACATTCTCCTTTCCCTTCCTCCCCCACAACAAACACTCTTTGAGGTGAGTGGGGCTGAGAGACTTCAGAGAAGTGTGACTGGCCCAAGGTCACCCAGCAGCTGCATGTGGAGGAGCGGAGACGTGAACCCGGTTCCCCAGATTACGAGACTACCGCTCTTAACCACTACACCACACTGGCTCTCTGCCAATTAAAAGTTGTTGTTCTTTAAACCCCAACATAAATAACAATTACAAGTTCATAGCAGAGGATTGCAATAAAGCATCATTTAAGACCGGAAGAAAATTGACATTTATAAATGTTTGCTGGAGCAGCATTACCTCCTAAAACCCAAGCAAACCCCTCTAGGGAGGGAATATTGCACCAATGGCCCCTCCATTGAAATGCCATGTCTCTCATTTCCACTGGCTTCACATCACCCAGTGCTGGCGTTTAGAGAGCAGGCCTTCTTCTGTTGGCTTTATGAGTTTTATGAGCAAAGGGAGGATCATAGGACAATGAAGTGTTTTCTGAGGTGCTTTGGGCTAAAACATTCCTGGTGCAGGCATGGAGACTCTCAATGTGGCAATGATGAGCCCCTTGCTAGGAGGGACCATAGCTTTGTGGTAGAGACCGTGGTTTGCATGCAGACAGTCCCAGGTTTTTTCTCTGGCATACCCAGTTAATTAAAGGAACATACAGCAAATGATGTGAAAAAATCACTGTCTGACACCCCAAAGAGCTGCTCCCCATTGGAGTCGGTACAGTTGAAGAGGCTGTACAAATCGCACCATTCCTCCAGCGTTGTCATGGGACGTGATGGTGGTGCTTGTGTTTCTGAGGATACAATACAGTTGTACCTTGGGTTAAGTACTTAATTTGTTCCGGAGGTCCGTTCTTAACCTGAAACTGTTCTTAACCTGAAGCACCACTTTAGCTGATGGGGCCTCCTGTTGCCGCCAGAGCATGATTTCTATTCTCCTCCTGAAGCAAAGTTCTTAACCTGAGGTACTATTTCTGGGTTAGCAGAGTCTGTAACCTGAAGCACCTGTAACCTGAAGCGTATGTAACCTGAGGTACCACTGTACCTCCAAAATGGTGTCACATTCTTGCCACACACACACATGTCCTAGCAGCCAGTTGTTATGTTTCAGAAGGGGCAACCTGGTACAGAAACTTTGAGGCAAGCCATTGGGTTGCTTGAGTGACAGGATTTTCCATTGAACGTCAGCTGGGCTCCTCTGAGTGCAGCATGATCCGGAAAAGAAGGTAGAGAGCAATCCCCAGCTTCCACGTTCTGAACCGTGTTCCCTCAGATCAAGTAGACGGGGCTGTTTGTACTCGGCGTTACTTGCCGCTCGCTGTTTCCACCTTGCAAGCATTGTGTTGGAATGATCACAGAGCGTGATGCTGTGCTGTAGCTGGTCTCCGGGAAGCACTAGGCTGCTTTGTTAGGGTCCATAGCTGCAGCGGAAGTGTGTGCCCATCATCAACCCACGTACGAGAAATGGGATCTCTTGGGACCCGGCCTTGTTGCACTGCACCTTGTGCTGCACTCTTCATGTTTGTTTTTAATTACACACTCTGAGACTTAAAGGGAGAACCCAGCCTTCCGACAGATTTTATCTGCTGATTATTTTCACAAATTGTTACAGAAAAGGCCTTGGGGGCTGGAGTGTAGGTGGAGGCTCAGTTACCCAGTCATAGATTGGATGCCAAGGGGGAGCGTCTTAACCTACGCTCACAAAGGCAGGTGCTGACAGATCCTCCTAGCCAAGGGAAACATGCTTACATTCTGGAGAGTGACAGAGAAAACGGTAAAGTACGACCTTGGCGGGTTAGCTTTAGACCGAAAACAGACTGCTCTCCCCTCGCCCTCGCTCTTGCTTTGACCCTCTTCCAAACAAATTTTGGTTTCTGTCAGATAAAGAGCATTTGCCTTTGTCCTAAGGAAAGTTTGCTTTTCTGTTTTGTTTTGGGGTTTTTTGAAAATAGCTGCACGTTTTTGGTAATCTTCAGTGCCGCTGCTCAGAGCGCTTGATTTCTCTGTGTCTTGTCAGTCGAAAGCAAAACAAAAACAAAAACGAAGCCAAGACATTGTACTGCAGTCCCCCTTTCTCTAACATTTAGGTTCATCAGTACTACAGCTGCCTCCCAGAAGACAAAGTGCCCTACGTGAACAGCCCAGGGGAGAAAGCCCGTATCAAACAGCTCCTTCACCAGCTGCCGCCACACGACAATGAGGTGAGTCATTTAGAAATAATTGGGGAAACATTGGCTTAGTGCACACCGCAGGGGACTGGACCATCTTTCTGATGTCGCTGTTGCGTGCAGCAATTAGCCAGTTAACCAAGGCTCTGGCAAAGGATTTGTTAAAGGATTGTTTTGCAAAAGCTCTCTGGGTTCTTAAAAATGTTTTCCTCACTTTGCCCCCTCCCCACCACTCTCAGTGCTGGCTGATGAATTACTTGGCAGAGACCCTGCCCTCTGTACTTGTTCTCAGTTGAGTAGAAAGGGAAACAGTCCTCATATTTTATCTGGAAATGCATATTTATGCAATGCCTATTTAGAGTCTAGATGTCCTATTACTTACGTTTATCTCTTCAATATTTTTTGCTTTTGCTTTGACTGAGAATCGCAGTTTCCAACTTTTATTTTCCTGGAAAAGACATATTTTGTGGTGAGAGATGTTGATAGTTTTTTATACATAAAAATAATGAAAGCTTTTGGGCTCAGACTCACAGATAAACTGGCCTGGCTCTCAGTGTAAATGACATACTCTTAAATTGTAACTATAGGTACAATAAATGTTTCTCTCTGTGCAGAATTGTTGCTGCTGTGGGTTAAAATATTGCTAGATAAAAGAGCATATATTTCTTATGCGGGTGCTAAAATATTAAGTTTTCTGCTTTTGTATTGAATTGAAGAACTGAAACATACAGGCTTTTTATTGCATCTGACTGTGACGTTATATGTGATAGCAAAAAGTAAAATTTTAAATGTTGTCTTTGGGACACATTAAAATGGGTTGCTTGCACCACATCTGCAACTTGCCACTGTGAGGAGCCACTTGCTCAGCCTTTGTCAACCTGGTTCCCCCTAGAAGATTTGGGCTTCATCTCTCACCATCCCTATCCATTGATCATGCTGGCTGGGGCTGATGGGAGTTGTAGTCCGAAAAAATTACCCAGAGGGCACCAGGTTGTTAACCACTGACTTACTAAGCTACATAAGGCATGAAATGCATATTTGCATCTAACATAACAGGGGTTTTTAAAACAAAAAAAAATTCCTTCCAGTAGCACCTTCAAGACCAACTAAGTTAGTTCTTGCACACTTCTTCAGATACACACTAACTTACTTGGTCTTTAAGGTGCTACTGGAAGGAATTTTTTTTGTTTTGACTATGGCAGACCAACACAGCTACCTATCTGTAACAGGGTTTTTTTAAAAATGCAAATGCACCAGTGAGGAATTTAACCCTTTCCTCCTCTCCTGCTTTCCTGAAAAAATAGTTCTACTTCTGCATTTTATGTTGTGCCCCTCTTAGGGATTGATTCCCCCCCCTTTGGATTCCACAGCAAGCAACTGCTGCCCTGGCCACAACATTTGCTGCTTCGCAGAAGAGTATTTAAAACTCGCAGCTCTTCCTCTCCACTGGAAAAGAACATGGGGAGCTGTGTTCATCGTATTTTCAGTTAACTAAAGCCACAGAACGAGACCTTACATCCATACCAAAAACTTCCAAAGCCGGACAAAAAACCCCAAACTGCTTCCTGATACTTTGGCACCCCAGAAGTCTCTACTCACTTTGCTCCAGTTGAGCATTGTTTTGAAGACTGACTTAGCTTCTCTTTGTTAAGAATACCAGCAGCACCTTAAGTGGTTTTCAGATGATTACTAAATCGCATGCAAGAGAATGGACACCCATAGAGAAAGCTCAGTCCCCAAACTGGCCTTCTCCAACCTGGTGCCCTTCCATCAGCACCAGCTAGATGGTGGTTAGAGATAAGAGTTGAAGTTCAAACAACTGGAGGGCACAAAGTTGGAGAAGGCTTCTTTAAATCTTTGGACTCACAGCTGTCCATGAAGGCGCAGGTTAATTCTGTGTCCAGGGCAGGTGTCTACCAGCTCTGTCTGGTATGTAGGCTGAGACCCTACATGCCCACAGACTGTCTTGCCAGAGTGGTGCATGCTCTAGTTATCTCCCACTTGGACTACTGCAATGCGCTCTATGTGGGGCTACCTTTGAAGGTGACTTGGAAACTGCAATTAATCCAGAATGCGGTGACTGGGATTGGCCACTGATACCATATAACACCTGTCCTGAAAGATATTCATTGGCTCCCAGTATGCTTCTGAGCACAATTCAAAGTGTTGGTGCTGACTTTTAAAGCCCTAAACGGCTTCGGTCCCGTATACCTGAAGGAGCTTCTCCACCCCCATCGTTCTGCCCGGACACTGAGGTCCAGCGCCGAGGGCCTTCTGGCGGTTCCCTCACTGCGAGAAGTGAGGTTACAGGGAACCAGGCAGAGGGCTTTCTCAGTAGTGGCGCCTGCCCTGTGGAATGCCCTCCCAGCAGATGTCAAGTTAATAACAACTATTTTACTTTTAAAAGACAACTGAAGGTGGCCCTGTTTAGGGAACTTTTTAATGTTTGATGCTGTACCACCTCTCCCCATATGAACTGACCTGGACTCTGTGATCATCATCTGAGAACTTTCTTCATGTGGCTCCTCCACAAGAGGCCCAGAGGGTAGCAACACGAGACTGGGCCTTTTCGGTGTTGGCTCCCTGTTTCTCGAATGCTCTCCCCAGGAAGGCTTGCCTGGCACCTTTGCTACATACCTTTAGGTACCATACTTTCCTCTATAACCTGGCCTTTGGCTGGTTAAACATTCTATGGCCTTTTAAATGTATTTGTGGGAGGGGAGTTATTGATTTGATTTTGTTTGCTTTTTTGTTATGTATTTGGTGTTTGTTTTTATGTTGTAAACCACCCTGTGATCTTTGGATGAAGGGCAGTATACAAATTCAGTAAATAATAACAATAACAATGAGTAGGCCACAATGTAACACTTTTGTTGTGTGGTGAGACATAGTTTTTCATGTCAGGGGGCAATTTTAGGTTCTGAAGAAATTGGAAATGGAGTAGGGAGATGATTTCTCTCAAAACCCAATCCTCACTCAGCTTGACTAAATGAAAACTACCTTGATCCAAAGGACCAATTATTCCATTGTTGTATATATATATATATATAATTATTTTTTGCATATTACAGTATTGCAAATCCGGATTGTGTTAATGCCTGTGTTTGCAAATGGACTTGATTCATGGTACTCTTCTTGAACTTCCCATAACTTTGTCAGTGTGTTGGGTTGCCCTGGCTGTGTTATAGTTAGCTGCTAGTGTTCGCTAGTACCATGAGCATGTGAGGTTAAAAAAATCAAAAAACAAACTTCTGGTAGCCTATCAAATGTACTATGCTGTGAAGCTGAGACATGTTTGTTTTCGTTTCAAAAAGCTGTTAACAGAATTGTAAAATCCTGCTGCTGGAAGAGACTCAAAAGACATTAAATACCTCCCTTAGAGTGAGATCCTCCAACTGTAGAACTGGAGTCTAGACTAAGGCCCAGGGATGG
The DNA here is from genome assembly GCF_964106915.1 of Podarcis gaigeae. Classification (NCBI taxonomy): domain Eukaryota; kingdom Metazoa; phylum Chordata; class Lepidosauria; order Squamata; family Lacertidae; genus Podarcis; species Podarcis gaigeae. Next base: position 101,966,829 of record NC_139679.1, read on the forward strand.
AGACTGAAGTTCAAGCAAAGATGTTCCAAGGTGATAAGTACTCTTGGAATTGAGTTTTAACTCATCAATAGTCTTAAAAGTTGCCAACTACAAATGAGTCCAGAGACAGATGGGTCTCCCAATATAGAAAGGGGCGGCTGTAAAATTAGGCAGGGTGTGAAGAAAGCAGATAGAGAGAAGCTTTACTCCCTCATCCAAAAGTGACTGGCTGGAGCCTCAAGGAAAACAATACAACCCATAGATAATTCATGGAATTCACTGCTGCAAGATGTCACAATGGCCACTAGCTGAAGATGGCTTCAGATAAATTGATAACAGGATGTTGATCAATGACTATTGATCACAATGGTTATATGCAGCTTCTAGGTTGGAGCAATAGCAGTTGAGGGCTGTTGACTTCATGTACTTTTAGTGGTATTTATACACTTCTAAAATGAATGCCTTGCAGTGCTGCAAATGTGTGCTCAATCCCAGTTCCCGGTCGTGCTTGAGAACAGTTTTCTCCAAGCTGGTGACCCCCAGGGCAGTGCCGGCTGGGGCTGATAGGAGTTTTGCTCCAAAACATCTGTAGGGCGCCAGGTTGGCCTTCACCCCAATCTTACTCTGGTGTTAGAAGTGATTTTCCAGCTGTTTTAATCTGGCTTGAAAATCTTATTCTGTGACCCACCTCGTAGGCCTGTTTTGGCCAAAGACAGATGAGATAAATACAGTCGTACCTTGGAAACTGAACGGAATAAGTTCCGGAAGTCCATTCAACTTCCAAAACACTCGGCTTCAAAGGCGCGGCTTCTGATTGGCTGCAGGAGCTTCCTGCAGCCAATCGGCAGCCATGAAAGCCCTGCTGGACATTCGGGTTCCAAAAGAACGTTCACAAACTGCAACACTCACTTCCGGGTTTGTGGCATTCAGGAGCCAAAACATTCGACTGCTAAGGCATTCGTCAACCAAGTTACAACTGTAATTATCTTGAATATTTTTACCCTGGTATAAGGTTTTGTCTTTTTAAAGAAGTGTGGTATGCCCCTTATTGCTGTTTTAGCATAGAGCAGGGAATGCTTTTTAAAACTCTCTGTTCCAAAGAGCTTACTTTCTAGATATAAACAAACTCCCTGGTTAGGGGGCATGGCTGGGTTTCCCCCTTCCCTTGGACTATTTCTGCCCTTTAATTATTCTTTATTTTCATATCTTTGCTTTGTGTGAGTCTACAGGCTACTCTTAAGCTACACTCATGTTTGGAGCATCACTTTAGCTGGTCCATAATATTTAACTGGGGAAATAATTTATTCCTGCTCTGAAATAAGGTGATCATTTAAGGAGAGAGTCCTGTTTGATGATATATTTTTTATAATGCCATTATTATATTGTCAGGTTTATATTTTATGCCTTTCCTAAAATGGGATTTGCCTTTTTCAGGGCTGGCATATCCTGGATCAATGTTTCATTCAGCTATTCACTATGTCCCCAAGATTTACTTGTTTGTTTATTTAAAAGCATTTATATACCACTTCATATTTCAAAAAGCTAACTGATCCAGTTCCTGGCCAGTCACTGCCATCTCAGGCTGCCCAAAGTTAGGACTTTTTGACTCAATGTGCTGAGTTTATATTGAGTTGTATTTGACATATTCATGCCACCTTGGACAGATATTTTTGGAGCTCTTCACAATCTCTTCCTCTTATCTCATGTTCAGGGGTTTTTGATGAGGGACATTTATCAAAAACGTTTTGAAACCCCAAGAGCACAATGCGTCCACAATCCAGAGCATGACGCAATCCAGTGCCTGACCCAAGCCTCCTTTACTGAGCTTCGGCGAGAGAGAGAAAAGTTCATACCATCTTTTTTTTAAATATTTTTATTGCTTTTTAACATACATACATATCACAAACATACATACACAGCCAAGAAAAAAAGGGGAAAAAAGGAAAAAAGAAAAACGAAACATGTAATACATAAAAACATAGACAACTCAACTTACATTGACAAACACTCATCAACTTCCCTTTATCTCGGAAAAAAATTATCATATTTTTTTATCTGCAGTGTCTCATTCTTCAAGCAATTTTTACGTAGTAAGCGTTATCTCATACCTACTGTTTTTCAAATATATATTTGTTTTTTATCAACATTTTTATTTTCCTTTTATTTCTGTTTCCATATATATCTTGAATTTATCCCATTCATTATTAAATTTTGTACTTTTTTGATTTCTTATTTTCTGTGTCAATTTTGCCAGTTCTAAATAATCAAACAATTTAGATTGCCACTCTATTATCGTTGGGATTTTAGACGTTTTCCAATACTGTGCTATGAGGGTTCTGGCAGCCACTGTTGCGTATAGGAAAAATGTTTTATCTTCCTTTTTGATTTCTTCACCACTTATCCCCAGGAGGAAGGCTTCAGGTTTTTTGCTAAAGGTGTATTTGAAGACTTTTTAAAATTCATTATAAATAGATTCCCAAAAATTTTTAAGTATCTCACATGACCACCACATATGTATAAAGTCGCCCTCCTTACTCTTGCATTTCCAACACATTTTATCACCTGTTTTATAAATTTTATCCACTTATACATGTTCTCCTTGAGTGTTGTACATGCCGTGAAGTTCATACCTTTACACCATAATGCCTTCCATTTGTCAAACTCTATATTATAACCTAAGGAGGTGATGGTGAAGTGGGCAGTGGATTTAGGTTATAATATAGAGAAAAGTTCATACCATCTAATGCCCAGAGGAAAGATGGAAGAGAAAGCATTTCTAGAACACAGTGGCCCATAACGACGCAAGAATTTCCAAATTCTCTAGAAAAAAAATGCTTAATTCCTTTGGGAGATGGATACTTACAGAATATCTGTATTCCTTTTGTGCAGAGATTTGCTTCTGTAGAAGTTCTGTAGAATTCAGAAGCACTTGATTGAACAAAAAAGAATAAGCCCTTTAAAATAAGTCCTTTAAAATCTTTCTATCTCTTCACGGGAATCAGTTAAGAGATCCATCCCCACAATTGTTCTTGGCACAGCTTGCCAGAATTTTACACTGTTTAGGAAATGAATTTTTTATCTCCAGTCTGAATTTAGAAATGCTCTCTTCCCGTTAGTATATTAATCCTTAACCGTATTAATGTCTTTGGTATTTTTCTAGAAGAAAAGTCCTGGCTGGAGCAGATGTAGCTCTCTTTCTACCCCTGCTTATAATTTTTAACAGCTAATTTACAGGTCTGGCATAACTAGTGCAGCAAATTAGCTCCTCCTACATCGCCTATGGGACACGGGTGGCGCTGTGGGTTAAGCCACAGAGCCTAGGACTTGCTGATCAGAAGGTCAGCGGTTCGAATCCCTGTGATGAGGTGAGCTCCCGTTGCTTGGTCCCTGCTCCTGCAACATAGCAGTTCGAAAGCACATCAAAGTGAAAGTAGATAAATAGGTACCACTCCGACGGGAAGGTAAATGGTGTTTCCGTGTGCTGCTCTGGTTCGCCAGAAGAGGCTTAGTCATGCTGGCCACATGACCCAGAAGCTGTACGCCGGCTCCCTCGACCAAAAAAAAATGAAGATGAGCACCGCAACCCCAGAGTCGGTCACAACTGGACCTAATGGTTATGGGTCCCTTTACCTTTACCTCACCTATAATCTTTTGATTGTCCACTCTGGCTTTTTTAATCCAGATAGAATACAGGAATACAAAAATTGAGAAGCAGGATCAGAGACTTTTATAAGAACAGAAAGCATATGACAGGAATAGAGATCCAGCAGGCTTTGGAAAACACAGCTTACTTTTGGGTTCATATATACAAGTATTACATTTTATCTCCCAAACAAATATCACAACCCAGGCAACCCATGAGAGCATTTAAAGGTCCCTTCCAGCTCTTATGATTCTAGTAGGATGACTTTCAAACTATAGTTTTTCTATGTAATATGAATCTGTTCTTTCATGTGGGGTGTGGGGAGAGTTTATTGAATGTTGTTCTGCATAATACCTGTAAAAGATAAATACACCTTTTTTTAAAGTGCAGGGTGCAGCATTGCCAAATTGCAAAATGCAGCCAAGTATATATATAACCCTCTGGAAGGCTTACAAGCCAAGGGCATGAGGACAACAGCAATCCTGTGTATCTGGAGTTCAGAGGTCTATTGCCCCCTGAAGATGAATGTTTCATGTAGCATCTTTAGTTGACAGGAATGGCTTCCCTGAGTGAAGCTGGTGTTGGGTAGGTAGACAGAGCTTTGGGTGGGTGGATCCAAAGGGAGGTATGGCAGGAGTGACTTTTCTGTGGTTCTCCATTCCATTCCTAAATAGCTCAGTTGGTTAGAGCATGGTGCTGATAACACCAAGGTTGCAGGTTCGAACCCTGTATGGGACAGCTGTATATTCCTGCATTGCAGGGGGTTGGACTAGATGAACCTCAGGGTCCCTTCCAACTCTACGATTCTATTATTCCCCCCTCCCCTAATTTTTCCCCGAGGGAGCACTCAGCATTCTGTGACCACTGAGCATGCTCAGTGTTGGGTTTGAGTTTGCCTACCAACCTCAGGGTTTCCTCCCTTTCTTGAGTTTAACTTTGTACTTCTGCAAATGCTGGCGTTCCCCAAGCCTCCTGACCCTTCCCTCTTTCCTGCAGGCATTGTCAATTTTGACTCCTTAAGGGTCTGCCCCTTGGAGAATGAGTTTGCTGTTAGTTATATATGATTATAATTCACACTGTTACTTTTGTTCAGGCAGGGCCTTCAGGCTCTTACATCACTTGTGCCAGAATTCTGCACCTGAAGCATGATCCTGCTTTTTTATTTTAGATTATTTTAAAATGTGTTACTCGAGAAGGTGTTTTCAAAAGCATCGTGCAGTCTGGGACCACTCTAGTTAAAATTCAAAAACAAAACAGAATGGGAGGTGAAAACCCAAGGGCGCTCAGATGATCTTTTACATATGGCCTGTTGGCACTTCAAAATTGCAGTCCATTGAATTATTTTCCAAGGGCTGAAAAAGGGTTTGTCTGTGTGTCTCCCTTTCAGTAACTTGGGTTTCGCCCAGATAAACTGTAGTGTGCATTTTAAACTTTTGAAGGCAAGGCGGCCAGTGGAGGGGAGGCCTTTTAATCATCCTGACAACATCTTGTTGGTCTTGGCTTAAGCCTGAGCCCAGTTTCAGTGAACAAGCAAGCAAATAGTTATGGACCTGCCATAAGCTGCGCCGTCAAGAGCTTGCTAAGCTCTTTTGAGTGCCACTGAAGTACCTTTTTAAAAGAGCCTTGTCTACTGAATCAGGAAGTAATTTATCCCTTCTCAGCTTTGAGTTCAGCAGCAAGTGAATTAGCGATACTCTGTTGACTTACAGAAACCAGACCAGTATGTGCCAGGAGAAGAGCAAGATGGTGGTCCCTTTTAGATACAGTGCAATCGCATCATATGCTGAGGTTATACATGCCCAGGATAACATGCATATGTGAAAATCACACATAGCCAACATTTCCTTATTTTCTGGCCTGCTACTTGTTGGCAAATGGGGGAGACCTTCTGCAGTGTCTCTACGGCCTTTCCCCATTCCTCCATGTGTGAGTGGTTGAGTGACTGGGGGAGGAAGAGAGATGGAGGTGGAAGGGAGACAGGTAGAGACAGATGCAGGCAGAAGAAAAAGGCTGAAATTGATTCGGAATCGCACTGAAGCCAAACATGTATAGTTTAATTTCTGCAAGTTAAATGTGTGTGTGATGTGACTTGACTGTACCAGTGGTGAGAGGAAAAGGGCTAGAAAGCCACAACCCAAGGAAGTCTTCTTAATTTTCCTTGGATTTGACAGTTTTCCAGTGCATTAATCTCTGGTCTGGCCATGTTCCTTGAGTAGTGTCCTAGCATTGTGATTATTCCCTTACACATCCTTATCCTAAGACCTATCAACTTTTCAGGGTCAACCACCATGTTTTTATGACACATTGGTCTTCCGCGAGTTATAAGCAGCCATTGTTTTTTAATCATGTGCATGTGTGCATATTGGGAGTATCATTAATAAACTGGATAGCAGCAGTCAAACAGGTAGTAGAGAAAGCAGCAGAGACCATTGTGGTTTGAGGAGAGGAAAAAGAGAAATTGGCTTGCGAGAGTCTGATCAGGGCTGAAAGCCCATCTGTTGAGGGGGGAAATATCTGCCCGTAGGTGGCAAATTCCTCCCACGTTGCCTGCAAAAAAAAAAAGTGTTGGAGGAGAAGCCAAGGTTTGCAACTTCCAGTGTAACACAGATCATTGCTGATTTCTCTCTAGGTACGATATTGCAACTCACTGGATGAAGAAGAGAAGAGAGAACTCAAACTCTTCAGCAATCAGAGGAAAAGAGAGAACCTGGGCAGAGGCAATGTTCGACCCTTTCCAGTCACCATGACTGGCGCCATTTGTGAGCAGGTAGGTCTATCTTCACAACATGTTTGCGGCCAGATGAACCTTGGATTCACAGAGCAGTTTTCCCAAGTTGTGGCATTATGTTACTGTGGCACACATACAGCACAATCTTGTAAATTGTGTTTCTTGCAGAGGGTTATTGGGTTGTTTTTGTTTTGATTATGTATTTTGTGTTTTTATATTGTGATTTTATCTTGTGAACCACCCTGGGACCTGCAGGTATAGGGCAGTATACAAATTTAACAACTGATAATGCTTTTTGTCTCAATGTTTAGCTTTGGGTTATGAGAGGTGATAACAAGAGACGCTGGCAAGTCAGGAGACAAATTTGTTCTTTGCTTTGACCTTACAAAGGAAGTTTAGTACGAATTCTTATTAATTAAACTATTCTCAGGGTCAGAGAATTTCCTTGTGTGGATTTCTTTGGGGGGGGGAGGGTTCCCCCCACATAATCCCCAGGGGAAATTGCACCTAGGCCGTGCATTGCTAGACCATAAAACCATAAGCAAAACAAACTTGCTCACAGCCAGAATTGAGGGAACCTAGAAAAGCGTGTATTCCCTCATGTCTAAAATACTTTGGACAAAACCTCCACCTGGTTCTCCCTTGCAGACATGAAGAAGACTGGAAAAAATGGCAGTATGTTATTATTTTGCATGTTGAAATTTCTAAAAGATTTTTAAAAATCAGAACACAACACACTCCCACTGTTTCTCCCCATATTTTTTTTCAATATGGGAAGACCTCCCAACATGTTGATCACACGAAAGGGAACCCAGATACAAGTGGAAGGAAACGTGCTATCCTGTGAAGTTCCTATGCGTTATCAAAGCAGCCCAGCTCTCTTGCCTCCCTCTCTCTCTGATGGAAGACAGAACAGGCAGAAAGAGAAGCAGAATCTGGTGCTCTGGCTGTTGTTTGCTTGCTCCAAGCCCCATCCATATATGGACAGGGTTTGGAGCGTACAAGCAGCAACCACTGCATTGTGATTGGGAACTGTGATGGCGCTCATGCTCATGTGTAGAGCACGTGTAGAGCGCATCATTTCATTTTCATTTGAACCCCAGTTTGACAAAGGACCTGGGTTGTGAATAACCAGAGGAGCAGCATGCATGATGTATCATTTTGTAGAACCTCGTATTCTTTCCAATGCTGCCATGAGCAGGTTCCTCCTTAATGTCTTCGCAGTGTGGAGGCCAAATCAATGGAGGAGACATAGCCGTCTTTGCATCGAGGGCAGGTCATGGAGTTTGCTGGCACCCGCCATGCTTTATATGCAGCGTCTGCAATGAGCTGCTGGTAGATCTCATCTATTTCTATCAAGATGGGAAGATTTATTGTGGCCGGCACCACGCGGAATGCCTCAAGCCTCGGTGTGCGGCGTGTGATGAGGTAAGGCCAGCCAAACATCTCTCCTCCTGTTAATCATGATGAATGGTTGCAAGTTTCCAAAGTCCTCTTTGCCAGCCTATCTTTGCATCTACGTCTTGCAGCTCTACAAACAAGGAAAGATGTGGAATATCGCCAGACTGGTTCACATGGTAGCCTCTGTGGCGGCTTCTCTTTGCAATGGCCAGCACAAGCATGCGTGAATGCAGATGCCCACACCTAGCCCAATGCCCCTGCCAAGCCCAGAACTGCTGGCCATTCATCCACAGTTTATCCTTTTTCAGGGTGGGGAGGAAATCTGCACTTGCCTTCATCGAAACAGATTTGCACTGTGTACAACAGTGTACATGATAAATTGTGTGTGCTTTCTCCTCCACCCCTTTAATGCCCAGTCTGCAGCTGAGAGGTGGAAGAGAGGGAAGCTGCAGCCTGTTGCAAAAGGCCAAGGACAGGATCGTAGTGAAATCAAACTGTCAAACTTCATGGCAGCTTTAGGGTTTTGAACACGGCTTGTTGATTTCGAACCACAGTACAGTATTAATCACGCACTGCTGCACCTCATTAGTTTGCCGAAATCCGAAGATTCTCCAGCTCCGTGGTAGTCGAGGTATCAGAGCCCAAACCACAGTCAAGATTTTGTGAAATCTGGCTTGTTTGCCCTTGTTGCGTGTACAGAAGAAATATCAATATAAATGTAAGAGAATAATTAAAAAAACCTAACCCAATGCTTCTTACTTCCAGGCCCCCATTTACTGAAAATGGAATGGGGGTCATCTTAGGCTATTCCACACAAACCCCTGTACCATGTACATCCCATTTTCTCAACAACCATTTTGATTTATTTGCTGCAGTAGAAAATTAGGATTTAAAAAAAAGGCGTAGACGTAAGAGTCTTGAAGCAGCGAAGCCGTTAAAAAGCAAGCTCGAATCACAGGACAAGTTAATATTTATTTACTTGTCGATCGGTCTCCTCATGCGCTGAGCATCTAGGCAAATGGCCTCTGCGACAGGTCGCAAGAAAAATGAGCGAAGCTTTGCTTTCTAGGCCCTAACACGTTTGCTTGATTTCCCACCACAGATTATCTTTGCCGACGAGTGCACGGAGGCTGAGGGCCGGCACTGGCACATGAAGCACTTTTGCTGTTTTGAATGTGAAACAGTGCTGGGCGGGCAGCGGTACATCATGAAGGAAGGGCGGCCATATTGCTGCAACTGTTTCGAATCCTTATACGCGGAGTACTGCGATACCTGCGCCCAGCACATTGGTAAGGGAGCCATTTCAAAATCTCCATCCCTCGCTGCCAAATTTGGGGGTGGGGTGGGGGTTGGGAGTGGGAATGATAGCCGGGCAACCTTTGATGTGGGTTTGTAGACATTATTTCTTTCGTTTTTGTTTTTTAAGGCACAAACACGATATGGCGTGTCGGTACACCCGTTGCGTTATTGTTTTAAGGTGAAGCGCGCCCCTAGGCGAACAGTTGAAATGGCTTTGTTTTGGAAGTACATGACAGGCCCTGGCATCTGTTTCTGTCAGCAGTCCAACAAACCACTTGGCAGGTGTAGGCGTCTAGCTTTGGGCCCGGAGTCTACAAGGCAGTGTTACTGCTGGCGGGGAAGAAAAGGAAAATCTCTAGCGCCAATGCCAGCTCCAGATGGGGCTCCTGATTTCATCAGTCCTCAGCCCTGGAAAAAAAGAGAGGGAAGATCAAGGAATATCTATGTGGGGGGGTTGTTGTTGTTGTTGTTATTAAAAAAGACTTTACTTTTCTATGCTAAGGAAGGAGACATTGTGCCCGTGAGGCATGGTAGCAAGCAACTCCGCTCTCAAAAGTGCTTTTAACGAGATTGCACAGCTATTCAGAAAAATGGCTCTGAAGCTCTCTCAGGATGCCTGGAGTAATTTTATATGTTTGAATATGTTGGGAAATCTCACTCAGAAGGCTTTAAAAAACAACAACCCATAGAGCCATGTTCTAAAATATTACGATGTAATATCTCCCGTCATGCTCAATTAAAGAAGGGAAGGCGTCTGAAAGTGCTAAAATCCAGCCCTCCACAGTCTTAAATCCAGGTCATGAAAGCCAAATGAAGAATACTAGCTGAGGGCTTATCAACACTTAGCTGTTGCCCAGCTCTTCCCAGGCATAGGTCTGCACTGTCCCAGTCTGTTTCTGACTGCTCTGTGTTGTTGTTTTTTTTGGGGGGGGGAAAGCATACTGAAGAACTACCCATGTGTGAGTGGCTGTATTTGAGGTGGAAGCTCTGTTGGTTGCTGGAGAGCCTTGTCTTTTAGTTGCATGGAATGCATGGCATCTGCCTGTCAGTTAGTGCTGCAGGTGGTAATCATGCAAACAGGTGTGAGCAAAGGGGGGACAGAGATTGTGGCTGCTGTTGTAACAAAGCCAGTGGAATCTGGCATTTACAGGTAGTGTTGTGGTGCTTTTGTCCTTCCGTAGCTGCTATAAGGGAGAGTCGTGGGGGCGGATTGCTCATGAGTAGAAAGTCACAGGTGGACCAAAGCAGTTTTGTTTTTGTTTTTTTTTAAAAAAATGTATTTTAAAAAATCCATCATACCAAGTCATAGCAATCAAAACCCATCCAAAAGAGTAACCAAATATGGTTCCATCAGAACATAAAAACTTTAATGATGATGATTTTATTTGTACCCCACCCATCTGCCTGGTTTGCCCCAGCCACTCTGGGCAGCCTCCAAGATATATAAAAACATAATAAAACATGTAGTATAGTGTATTTTAAAATGGGTTTTTAGAGTTTTTAGAGGTTTTTGAATGTTTTATGTAGTTTTTATGTAGTTTTATGTAGTTTTTTATGTAGTTTCATGGTAGTTTTATGTAGTTTTTATGTAGTTTTATGTAGTTTTTCAATTTCATTGTTCCGCAAGGGACAATGACAATAAAGATATCGGGGGGGAAAAGCTTTCCTATACAAGGCTGCCTTCGTATGTCTTCTAAAGGTTATGTAGCTACTCATCTCCTTGACATCTGATTCAAAACAAATAATAGATCATTCCCCCACTAATACATTTCAGCGTTTTTTTAGCATTGTGTCTTAATGGTTGTAACCTGCCTTGGGACCTTAGGGTGAAGGGTGGGTTCTTAACAACAACAACAACAACAGCTATACAAAATCCAAAGTATCAGAAATGAGAACGATCTCCTTTATAATTCTATAATTAAGATCATGAACAGTTGGCTTGCCATCAGTGTCCCTAAGCTGTTCCAAAATTAAATTCCCTTTCTCATGAATATGAGCACACACTGTAGTTTTAAAAAAAACACCACCACCAAAGCAAAACTCATTTTAAATGGGGAGACCCATCTGTAGCTAATGTTCTTCTTTTGAAGCTTATATATCCTGGAATTTAAGAGAGGACAAGTCCTAACAAGAGGATAGTATCTGAACTGGCACATTACCTATTCTTAATATCCTGTTTGTTCCATACAATTCCTTGAATCAGTTTTTCAGTGCATTATCACAGATTTTAACAAGAATGTATCTCAGATGCTTATTTGGATTTTAATCCAAATTAAAATTATCCTTGACTTGCTCATCTGAGAACTCAAGGAAAGTACTGAACCAATATTCTGTAAAGGACAGTATTATTATTATTATTATTATTATTATTATTATTATTATTATTATTACAGTGGTACCTTCTCCAGGTAGCAACCCTCTCCCCAGTTGCTACCTGCCTCACTTTTGTTTGTAGAAGAGCTTATGAAGAAGAACTTCGTTTTCAGGCAACCTCATATGAGGTCAACAAGTGCCGGCTCTTTGCAAAGACTACCAAGGCAGTTTTAGGAGCAAATGGGATATTTTCACATCAAAATTCTGTTACTCTAACCATTACCATGCACTTGCTCTTCTACCAAGAGAGCTCAGTGAGCGCCGCATTCCCTTGTTTTGAGATGTTAGGGCATGGTATGCTACATTGCATCACACTTTAAAGAAAAAATCTACATTTTACTTAGTTGCAGAAGGGGCTTCTTTTAGTCAGATGTACTGACTCCGTGAGCACGGAGATGCATGAATATGATCAGTAACATTCTGTTCTCGAAAGACGTTCTTAGTTCCAAAAGCTACTTTGCTGTATGTAGGTAGGTGTTACTAAGGTAACAGCTTGTCACCTCCCCCAGTGTATCCTTTGATGAACTCAGCTGCAAAATAAAGGTATGTATAGGGATCCAAATTATCAAATAGATGCAGTTTTGATATGAAAAGCTGGCATGCTGTAGGCATGCTGCAGGCAATCTGCAGCAGCTGTTGGGGGGTTTTAAAGATACTCAACTTAATTTTTTAAGATAGTTAAATTATTGCACAAGGAACTTGCCACTTCTTTTTCTTGTAGTAGCACGATTGCTCATATCAAAAAATTGGAAAGGACATCTACATATCATACAATGGAAACAGGAAGTGTGGTCAATTGCTTTATCTGAGAAACTAACCCTAGGAGAACATGCCCTGAATGATGCAACTGATAGGGATGATTTTGCTCAAATATGGCTTTACATCCCTTTACATAGTATTCAAACAACCCCCTTGATGTCTGGCACCTACCATTATGCATATAGATTTATGGGGAAATCTGCTGTATTAGTCTTCTGTTCTGGGAAAGGGGCAGGAGGAGGAAAACCAATTGTTTTGGTAATGTTATGTTTATATCTTAATATTAATATTAATAAGGGGGAAAGCAATTATGTAGGGGTACACTCAACTGTATTGTGGAGCCTTCCCCTCCAAATGTTTCTGGATTATAGCTCCCATCTTCACTGCCTTTTGGGCACATTGGCTGGGAATGATGGGACATCAAGAGAGCACATGTTGACCTCCCCTGGTGTAGAACTTCCATCTCTTAGCCTCAGTGAGCTTCTCATGAGCATTGGCCCCCATAGAAGGGACAACCCAGTGGAACTGATCCCTGTATCTTCTGCCTTTTGTGTGATAACCAGCCCCCTTAAAAAAAATTCAGCAGACAGCCTTGCACATTGTAGGAAGAGTGAAAATGGATCTAGCGCTCTCCATCCCACCTATCAGATTTGACAGACATTTCGCTGGTGGGTTGTAAATTAAAGATGATAATCTTTCCGTAAAGGCTGTGGGGAGGACTGCGGCGAATTACTCGCTTAGAATGTGAGCCCCATTCTTCCCAGGAAATTCAAACCTCAGTAAACTGCATTTCACTTAAGTAGATTTGCAAGCTCGGGTGCAAGAATATTCTGTTTCCGTTTAAGGTGTATGTTATTATTTATGTGCTTAAGAATCTCAGTTTTTTGCTTCTCTTGATTCAGCTTTTTAAATATGTTGCTACCTGCCCTCAGGCTTTGGGATGATGCTGGTTAATTGAAATAAAACGGATCTCACAGGCAGCGCCATAATAATTGCCAGTGGATTGCATTTTAACATAGCCCACGAGCTGGATGAAGCCCTCAGCCAATTTAATCTGGTCTCCAGCAGCCCCACCAAATTTAAATCCAGTTGTGGCAGCAAGTGTGAAAATTTGGTGTTTAAGAGTTGTAGGATCATAAACACACACACATATTGGTTGTATGCCCTTTGGATCAAGGGGTTTGGGCTGCTTTGCTCCTTCCAGGAGCTGATCTAAGTCATGGTTTGTTTCTGCATGTTGCTGAGACCTAGGTTCATGGGTTAGCTCTCTCAGATAACTCATAAACCATACGGCAGAGGTTGCTTACAGCTCATGATTAGTCTGGAGAGAGCCAACCATGAGTCTGGGAGCAAAGCTGCCATGACTTCCTCTCCTGCAGCCTCTCTCGTGTGTTCACTCTCTAAGCCAGCCTTTCTCAACCTGTGGGTCCCCACATGTTGTTGAACTACAACTCCCATCACCCCTAGCAGCTCAGGGATGATGGGAGTTGCAGTTCAACAACATCTGGGGACCCATAGGTTGAGAACTGCTGCTCTAAGCCATGGTTTGGCATAGAGTGATGCACAAACCAGGCCTCTGAAAACAAAAGCACATTTTTAAAACAGTAACAACTGGGCACACCCTGAATTCTAGCCTCTGAACCACCTACACAATATTACACATGGCTGAAGACCCTTTTTCACGGTTGGTATGCAGTATTATTTTACTCCACGATAGAATGCCCTGCACTGGCTTCTGAAGTAGTGTGTAAGCAAAGCAAGTCTTGCGGCACCTTAAAGACTAATATATTTATTATGGCATGTACATTCATGAACTCGAATCCCTTAAGCTGACCATAAGTTTCTTTCTTTTAAGAAATAAGTGTACAGTGGTACCTCGGGTTAAGTACTTAATTCGTTCTGGAGGTCCATTCTTAGCCTGAAACTGTTCTTAACCTGAAGCACCACTTTAGCTAATGGGGCCTCCTGCTGCCGCTGCGCTGCTAGAGCACGATTTCTGTTCTCATTCTGAGGTAAAGTTCTTAACCTGAAGCACTATTTCTGGGTTAGCAGAGTCTGTAACCTGAAGCGCATGTAACCTGAGGTACTACTGTACTACTATAATCTGATATGGTTTCACACTGCTTCAACTCAAGACTTGCTCAGCAACATTTAGTGTTCTGATTGGCACAGTAGTTATAGAGTGGATAGCGAGGAAGCGAAGCACAGGTATTATTTAGTAAGGCAAGCAAGAAGGCCTTGGTGTAGCTGCAACCTGGGCCTGATCATGTGATTTAAAGGCCAAAAGGGTGCTATATTATAAAAGCATAATTGCCCCATAATATATTGTCTTACTTACCCATTGAAAATGCTACCAGCTGCTGCCCGTGAAACTGTATGATGCGCTGAGAGTTCTTGAGTGTGCAGTAAAGTCAAGATGCATCTGTTTCCCACTCAGGGATTTGACTTCTAGAGGATTAGAGGAAGGGGCAGAAAATCGAGAAGAGCAGCTGTGGTGCATTGTGTGTGTGCACGCTTAAAAAAACCAAAATCTCACGCAAAGGCAAAAATAGGGAGCAAGAGACAAATGCCTGAAAACCATTCCTGGAAAAAAGGAATAGCTGGAGCATGTATTCGTCATGCACTTATATGATGCCACGACATTGTGTGAAAAGGGTGTGTGTGTCCATAACTTCAGTGTGTGCTACTCTACTGTAGTAAATGAATTGCTTCCCCAATGGGAATGGCTCAGAAGGGGTTGTGTGCTTAGCCTTGGTATAGATCACTGCTTGCTCTCCATTGTCTACATCTTTCTGATCCATTTCTGTTCCGGAAGTTTGAGACATGCCACTTTGCCTTTTAAAAAGCAACAACAAACCTACCCCATGGATTAGAATAAAGAGAGTCAGAAATAGACGGTTTGAAGCCAGCTTCTTATTTCTGAACACAGAGTAAAAACTCGCCACAGTGCTAATTCATGGCGGTGGTGATCTGCGCTAATTCCATTGGCAGCTGGTCTGACCTGTGACGGGTAAGCTTTGGGACCCTTTGCTGGGAACAGTGTTTCTCATTGTTAAGACCACAATGCATTTAATTCTCCTGGTAATCCCCAGGGGGAGTTAAGCGTATGAGCAAGGCACACTTTGTCCTCCGCACACTCCGCCCCACTGTTTCATGATGGAAGGTTGGTGACAAAGGAAGGCAAACTGGGCGACTTGGGGTCATTCCTATTTTCCTTCCTCCTATGGAACAGAAGCCTAGGCTAGAGAAAATGGGATTACTATTAATTTTTCTTTTGATCTGGAGCACAACAGAGACCTAAGCAGCTATACCTGGAGATTAGTTTAATATTTTATTGCCTGTCCCAAGCAGATTTCAGCAAACAGTGTGAAGATCATGGTGTACTATTTGTGATCCTCTATCACAATCTCAGGTTTCAGGTTGGTATCATGGCTAGCATGTTGAACTTCGACTACTCCAATTCCCCACCAGAGTTCAGGAGCCTTAACGTCACATCCAGTTGCTCCTAATTGTTCTCTAGATTAGTAGATGCTCACCATATTTCTCTCCTTTTTTTCCAAAGGCATTGATCAGGGTCAGATGACGTATGACGGCCAGCACTGGCATGCCACGGAGACCTGCTTTTGCTGTGCACAGTGCAAGAAGTCTCTGCTTGGACGACCGTTCCTGCCGAAGCAAGGGCAGATTTTCTGTTCCAGGGCATGCAGCATGGGCGACGACCCCAACGGCTCGGATTCATCAGATTCCGCCTTCCAGAGCGCCAGAGCCAAAGAGTCACGGCGTAGCGCCAAGATTGGCAAGAACAGGAACAAGGGAGAAGAGGGCGCCCCCAGCCAGGGCAGCAGCCAGCTGCAGGTGACCTCCAGCAGGCTGTCTACAGATGTGGACCCCCTCTCCTTGCAGATGGACTTGCTGAGCTTGTCCAGCCAAACGCCCAGCCTCAACAGGGACCACATCTGGAGGAGCAGAGACGAAGCCTACCACTACGGGAATAAAATGGAGCAAAGTCAGTCGCAAAGCCCTCTGCAGCTCCTCAGCCAGTGTAACATCAGGACTTCCTACAACCCAGGGCAGAGCCCAAGCAGCCAGCAGGAGCTGTGGGGCAAACATTTCAGCAACCCAAAGAGGAGCTCCTCCCTGGCCATGAAGGGACACGGTGGCAGCTTCATCCAAGAATGCCGGGAAGATTATTACTCAGGAAGGCTACGCTCGCAGGAGAGTTACAGTGACATGTCCAACCAGAGCTTTGGCGACACCAGGGGGAGTTACAAGGTCTCCAAGTATAACCAGGAGGAAGACAGCAGTCGATCTGCACAGCAGTGCCGGACCAGGCATCCCATCAACGCACTGAAGTTCACCGAGGAACTGCCGCCCACAGAACAAACGCCACGGGGTTCAATGGAGTCCCTCGCTCTTTCCAATGCCACAGGTAGGGGTGCTGTTTTAGAGCGTGGTGCTTTTGCTGTGACATTACGGTGGGAAATTCAGTTAAATGATGTTTGTCCAATATTTTTCTGTTGGTCTTATTGCTTCAATGGGTGATCCTGCCCTAGGTTGGGGTGATGTCATTGTGTTGAGTATGTATTGCTGCAAATATGGAGGGCTGTGAAGATTTAAGTGTACTTGGTTTGGACCTTAGCAAGGGCTGGATTGAATATTCTGCGGGAATAGGTGCCAGGCTGAACGAATAGCCTTTGGCAGAATAATCACATGGAAGGTCCCTTTTGGGGAGATTATCCTCCCCTTGTTGTTGCAGACCGGTTTTGTATCCCCAGCTGCTAGAGAACAACATACAAGTTTTGCCTTCAGGAAACGATACCTGTTTTTTCTGATGCCATTAGATAGATAGATAGAGATAGATGATAGATAGATAGATGATAGATAGATAGATAGATAGATAGATAGATAGATAGATAGATAGATGATAGATAGATAGATAGATGATAGAGATAGATAATAGATAGAGAGAGAGAGAGAGAGAGAGAGAGAGAGAGAGATGATAGATAGATGATAGATAGATAGATAGATAGATAGATAGATAGATAGATAGATAGATGATAGATAGATGATAGATAGATAGATGATAGATAGATAGATAGATAGATAGATAGATAGATAGATAGATGATAGATAGATAGATGATAGATGATAGATAGATAGATATAGATGATAGATAGATAGATAGATAGATAGATGATAGATAGATAGATGATAGACATAGAAAGATAGATAGATGATAGATAGATGATGATGATGATAGATAGATAGATAGATAGATAGATAGATAGATAGATAGATGATAGATAGATAGATAGATAGATAGATAGATAGATAGATAGATATAGATAGATGATAGATAGATAGATGATAGATAGATAGATAGATAGATGATAGATAGATAGATGATAGATGATAGATAGATGATAGATAGATGATAGATAGATAGAGATAGATAGATAGATAGATAGATAGATAGATAGATAGATAGATAGATAGATAGATATAGATAGATGATAGATAGATAGATAGATAGATGATAGATAGATAGATAGATAGATAGATAGATAGATGATAGATAGATAGATAATGGGGCAGATGCAGCCTGCCTGGAATGAGAAGCAAAATGGCATTGCAGTGTGTACGGCAGCACATGTCAGGTGCGGCAGCGAGGAGGAGAATCCAGCCTCTGCCTCTCAGTGAATCCTCAAGGGGGAGGGATGTCTGTGGTCTTGATAGCATGGCTCAGCAAAGGGGGCTTCTTCTCAAATGTGGTGTGGGCTTTCATAGACAGATGCAGGAAGCTGCTGAGGCCAATCCCAAGCTTCATTCGGATGGAATGTCTGTGCAGCAATCATCACTTCTTTTTTGCAAGCTTATTATTATTATTACTGTTTGCCTTGGGTCTACCTCATGCAGATTTTACAGTGTGCCACAGTCTCATGCGGCCCTCCTCTCTCCCACAGGCTAGTTTGCTAACATGTTTTTTCACACACATGCAGGCACATGATGTTTTCTCTCTCACACAGCACTCTATCTTGATCTTCAGGGATGGAGAGGAGGAAATGCTGGCTCTTGAGCTTCAGCCATGTTTCTCCCTCCCCTCTCCGCAGTGAGATGAAGAGGGAGAAATGCACTTGGAGAAAAACAAATCCTTCACAATGAAGACATGAAGGGGTAAAAGCTTCTACTGATCTTCAGGAGAGATCCAGACATGACGTTTCTTTTTCCTTCCAGCCATCTTGATGCTGAGTTGTGGAAGAGGAAACTCTTGCCTCTTGATCTCCATTGAAGATCTTCCTCTCCTCCAGCGATCTTCAATTTAGGTTTAAATAATCGCCCTAAACTCTCCTTTCCCTCTTTCCACCACTCTTGCTTTTCATCTTTTTCCATGTTTAAGTCTTCTCTCTTCCCTTCAATCACTTTCTACATTTAAATCTTGTTCTGTACATTCCTGAGTTCATGTAGGACTTCAACAATCCAGTTTAATCTGCTGTTTTTAGTGCTCAGGATACTTAGGAAAAGGGCTTGACATTTAAAAATTGGCCTCTTGCTGTGGCCACCCCAGGTTGGCTATGGTCTCAGCTGTGATGATGCTTCTGATATAGCAACAGAGAAGATACTCAGAGGTAACAGGAGAGGAAGCCAGCTGCTCCTACTGAAATGCTGTTAATGAGGAACTAGAACTCGGAATTCAAGCCAAATGGATTTTGAGGGACTGCTGCAAGGAAACTACTCAGAATGCACCAAAGTGGGAAATGCAAGGAAAACCACAGTGGGTTAAAAAAAAGTGTTTAAAATCAAAACACTTTGCCACCTTGTATGAAGCTCACTTCCTTTGGAGAATGATCGCAGAGTTGGGAACATGTGCTACTCTTAAAAGCATTGTTAAAGTATTACCAGGATTTCTTTTCCATTTGCAATCCACCTGCATTACTTAAGTGACTTTTCTAAGACACAGTAGACTTCATTTTTAATTGAGTCGAGTGTTCAGTCATAAAGCAATTCTCACTCCTGCAGGTACAATCTACAGTCAGTTTTATCACAGGAGCTGTTATTTGTATAGAGTAACAACTTCTTCCTCCTCCTCTTCTTTCTGCCAGTTGTCCCATAACATAAAGGCCCAGTGTTTAGTCTCCTTTCAGAGCGTTGCAGCACTTGTGGGCTAGCTATGACAGTCCCACTGTGGCAAATTCCACAGTTCATCTCCCTTTGATTTGTCTCTCAAGCAGAATTCCTTTATGTAGCGTGACTTTTGGTTTATTTCAAAACAATTCCTTTGACGCTCTTTATCCTCTCCTTCAAGAAGAGCAGGAATCAATGCCAGCTGTACAAAAGAGGGATGGATTTCAAGTCCTGGGAGACTGAGAAGTTGCCATAACCAAAGGCAGTTGTGATATATATAAAAAAACTTCTTTGAAAGTAGCTACAGTTCTCCATGTATAAAATGTGTTATGACTTCTTAAAATATCCCCAAACTCTAAGTACGGAATATGATCAGAGGCATTTGAATTGTGCCTCCATTAAAAAAAAAGTATCTGCATTAAAAGAAAAAGCACACACACTTGAAACAGAAGTCGAATGGCAGATATCTAGAAAGCTTGCAAGTCCTTTATGGCAGTGGCATCCCTCTCATTCTTTTCACCATGGAGCTTAATGGTGCGACTTTGATATAGGCCTATGCGTACAAACAAATGTACTTTGTGCCCTCAATGCTTCTATCAGATCACACACAATTCACAATGCCCTTTTTGCCTGAACATGAGCAGCCCAGCCCATCCTTGTGGGGGGGGGGGGGAAATACAACGTATGTCTGATCACAAATATATCTGGCAGCCACTCCCATGCAGTGGCACCCTTTTCATTCACAGCAATCACCGGTAGCTGTATGCATTACTAAATCTTATTCCCTCCACATGCAGAGAACAGGGCATATGGGACCCAAGAAGAGTGGAGAGGTCTGCAGGGTGGAGATGTCTCCAGTGCCTGAATTGTACAGGAATAGATCCTTGCTTTTATTGCCCAGTGTGTGTCTCTGCCCAGGCTATTGCAGACTGATCAGCTCTGATCAGCAAAGCCAATAATTTTCCGAGATCCTAACAGCATCACTTAAGTTTCTTGCAACGTCATCCTGGAAAACGAAAATGCATTATATCCTTCTCTCTAGTGTGAAGAAAGGGCTATATTGCAGAGTCTTGTAATAGACTTACAATGTCTGCCCTCTTGCAATCTCCCTTGTCATTGGCTGAGCTGCCGTGGTGTCACAGAATGTTCACAACTATTCTAGCTGCTTGGGGGTAAAGCTGCCAGTCACAGAACGCTGACAAACCTCTGAAGTAAATGGAGTAATTGAAATGAACATCGCATAGGGACTAAGGTTAGAAGGAACTGTGTGCTTTTTTCGTGAAGGCAAAGCAACAGTAAGACAACTAGGCTGCTTTCAGCTTTTTACATGTGAGAAGTAATAATTTCAGGTTTTATTCTTAAGAGAGAAAAGAGAGAAAAGAAGCAAGCAACATATCCAGTGGCCGGTTTGTTCACAGAAAGCAATATCCAGGTTGCATCATGTGCAGTTGAAGTCTGCAAAAGCAATTAAAGCTCATGGTTTGCTTTCTGAAGTAGTCCTTGCCATGGGCCATGCTGTCTGTTCCTGTTCCATTTAACATTCACTCTGTTTGAGTGAAACGTGGGGCAGTCTCTGAAAAACAGGGGGGTGCTGTTAAACAGCTGCAGTTCAGCAGAACTGGCACACTGGTCACAAAGTAGACTTTGTGCCAGAATTAGATTCCATCCTCCTGAGAATTGTGTTTCCCCTTTTGCTGAGTGCCCTCTATGTTATCAGATGACCAAACGTAACTAAGAACCCTTGCTTTGGAAATCCTTATCCCCAAATCACCAAGTGTGTCCTGTTACCTTTCCTTTTGCTTCCTTACTTCCTGTGTTCCTCTCCCTAATGCCTTTCCCACTGAAACCCTTTGGCTTCGTTCGCCAGAATCCAATGTTGATATATTTTTCAAAGCTATAAGAGGACAGGACAACTATAAAAAATCCATTTATGTCATGGGAGCGCAAGAGCCAACAGGAATAATTTCTGTCTCTTCTGCAAGGGCACTTGGCTCCTATTCTGTTTAGTGGCGGCTGGTGGGGCAAAATCATAGAATTGTAAATTTGGAAGGAGCTGCAAGGGTATTCTAGTGCAGCCCCCTGCAATGCAGGAATCTTTTGCCCAACATAGGGCTCAAACCTCAACCCTGAGATTAAGTCTCATGCTCTACTGACTGAGCTAAGAAAGAATGAAGGAAGACCAACAGTAAGTTGAACCAGACCCCATGACAGGCATAGCATACCCTCCTCCCTGCCGAGTTCTGCAAGGGCAACACTGAGACTATGGAATGGAAACCCAATAGCAGGTGGAGGCTGGCTGAAGACAAACTGAAGTTGGTGGGGCACTGCCCCTTTCACCTTCATGGACCACTGCAGGACAATGCTGTTGACCTTGTGTTTGCTGTGCTGTCCCTGCCCCCTAAGATTCACAGGTGGTGAATCACCTTGTAGAGCAGCAGGCTTTTCCTGATCTTTTTATTATAGCAATGAGCAACAAAGTTCTTGTAAGTGGCAGCCTCCTGGAGTCTGCCATTTTGTTTCTCCCACAGTGTCCTGGGCCAACACAATTTCCCATGCGTTTTGGGAAACTAAACATGGAACCCTGTCGAGATACAACAGGTGTGCACCTTCTGTACTTTCTGGAAACAATTGAAGACATCTTGTTGCAACAAGCTTTTCCAACTGGAGGAAAAGGTCTTTGCTTTAGGCGTTCATTGTGTATTGTTTTTAAACCGATCTTCCCTTGTTTTTTGTATGGCTTTAGAAAGTATGTTCAACTGTTTTGTGGTATGCTTGTAAATCATCTGGAGACAAATGTACAAGGTGATTCCTGAATGTATTGTTGTTGTTGTTAATGGTAGCTTCCGGGTCCATTGCAACCATCAGAAATCAATGCTGGGGGAGGGAAGGTGAGGATTCCCAGTACCTGCCAAATTATATGCCTGATGTTGGTTGTGGGTGAAGCAAGACCCAGGAAGCAGAGCCCATTTCTGTGGTACATAAACAATTTAAGGCCAGAAGTTGACTGATCCCTTTCCTTCTTTGCCTAGTTTTCCAAGAGTTTGTTCCTCGATTGTGATAGTTGCTGTTACAGGTTGAAAGTACTGTGTAAGCTAACTGTGTGTTGGTTCAGGAAGTTGGACAAGCGTTTATAGGCAGGTGTTCCATCTGTTTGTTTACAGAAGGCTGAATGTGGTTTCTGGCACTTGAGAAGGAAGACCTGTGGCTTTCTTCAATCTGAACCAACACAAATGTTGAGTCAGAGCTCTCAAGGCCTATCTGGGATGCTCCTCCGTGTGTTAATAACAACCACGTGTGTTTAAATCATGGCTGGTGTGTAAAGAGACAAGCACTGGTTGTATTGCTGGATTGTGACTGTCTGGATTTTGGAAGCAGATTAAATGTGGTCTATGAGATTTAAGGATATTTAGGGAAGTTTTGGCAACATACGGTGCAGATGCATGTATTTATTTAATAAATATAATTTATTCTTATTACAGAAGTGGGGGGAATGGACTGTGGTTCAAAATGCATGCAACTTTCTCAAGCATCCCATTGTGTCCTTTCCTGAGTAATAAGGACTTTGCTACAGTTTATTTGCTCTGGTTGTCCTGGACCTGACAGCATTAATGTGCCCTATTTTGCACTGGACAGACTATTAGAGGAATGTCCTTGGTTTGAAACACTTTCTGGTCCAAGTCCAGCTTAAAGATGAAGCACCATAAGGCAGAGTTCAGGGATGAAATGTTCTGCCTCAACAGTGGCCTTTTGAAGATGGATTAGGTTATTTTGCTTTCCTTCCAGACTTCAGGCAACTCTGTATGAAGCTCTTTCTTGACTCAGGGCTCTGCAGGAACCAGAAGAGAACTTTCAGTTTTCAGGGTGGCTTGGGTTTTATTTTTATTTCATTCTCTCCTCCCGCTCCAAGTATTTAGTGCAGAAGCCCCCTGCAAAGCAAATATCTGCAGTGAATTTTTTTTGTAAATCAGGAGGAGCCTTCAGGGCTTGTTTACTTCAGAACAGATTTCTCTAAGCATCGCTTTACTGCCATTCAGATAAAAGCAGCTTTGTACACAGGCTCAATAAATACGGTGTGCAACTTCCACAAATCAAGGTTAGTTATATCGCATTTTATGTAGAATCCAGCTTTCCACATTATGTTGCAGCTCTTTTTTTATTTAGCTTATAATTCTTTGATTGACTGGCCCATCAAATTCACCTTACCTTATAGATTAAAAAAGTAATAATAATGAATAGTTATTATCACATTTAGAAACATAATTATGCAATTTATTATGATGATGTAACTGTAATTTATAATTATAAAAATACTTGGAGCACTTTTAATCATTGTTGATGTGTTAACATCTGACTGTTGCCTCAAGGGTAGGAAATTCTTTGGCAATCTTTTTTGATGTCTTAGAGGAAAACATGTCAAGAAGTATGTAGCCAGAATCCATTTTATTTAGGCACATGAGAAAAATCCAGGTTGCAGACCTTATACTAAAATAACCTCTGCAGCAGGAATTGGATAACTTGTTGTTCTACAGCTTACACCATCTCTGATCATTGGCTGGGCCTGATGGGAACTGAAGTCCAACAATGACCGGAGAACCTCAGATTTTCCATTCTCGGCCTATAAAAGTCTTTATTTGATGTGAACTCTGCAACCAACCCACAGTCCACTGCTGCTCTTGTGCATCTCTTCTGTGTTGATTAGAACTGAAATTTTAGCCAATTTGTGTTTGGCAATTTGTGAGCGTGTGAACTGAAAACTCCCAAAGGTGGAGAGAGTGGGTGAAGTTTTCAAAGGAAGTTTTGGCACATTCACACTGGAGAGCCAGTGTGGTGTAGTGGTTAAGAGCGGTAGTCTCGTAATCTGGGGAACCGGGTTCGCATCTCCGCTCCTCCACATGCAGCTGCTGGGTGACCTTGGGCCAGTCACACTACTCTGAAGTCTCTCAGCCTCACTCACCTCACAGAGTGTTTGTTGTGAGGGAGGAAGGGAAAGGAGAATGTTAGCCACTTTGAGACTCCTTAAAGGGAGTGAAAGGCGGGATATCAAATCCAAACTCCTCCTCCTCCTCCTCTTCTTCTTCTTCTTCTTCTTCTTCTTCTTCTTCTTCTTCACACTATACATTTATAGCACTTTTTTCTCTCCCAAAGAACATCAGTGTAGCTAGCCGCTCATGCGCCTGGTGTGGCGCGCATGTCCTGCAGCCAGGGTGGGGTAATTTTTTAAAAAAATAACTCATATTTTTGTCATTTTGTCACCCCCCCTCAATGATGACACCCAGGGCGAACCACACCCTCCTTCCTCTGCCACTGCCAAAGAATCCTGGAGAATGGAGACCCAGTTTCCCCTCACAGAGCTGCAATTCCTACGAGTTTCCTGCAAAGAAGGATTGTTAAATCCCACTGGGAATTGTAATTCAGTGTGAGGACCAGGGGTCTCCTAACAGCTCTCAGAAGCTGCCTCACTTTACCTAATGGTAAGACCACTCACAGTTTCAAGGGTGCTTTGGGAATGGGGATCAAATTAGACTTGGAGGAGAACGTACCTGAGGGGTCATTTGAGAAACCTGCCCCTGCCCCCCTCTCTCTCTTTTACTAACAGAAGAAGTGATGGATGCCTTCATCTCTGGGATTTAGGGGTGGGGAGTGTTGGGGAGGAAGGAAAGATACATTTATTTTCCATTGCAGAATGGAGCCAGCTTCTTCTCAGTGGGGAAAACCAAATGCTGTTCTTCCAGTAAGATCAGATGTGGGCAGCTGTAGAGAAATTCCACTCTCTTGGCTGCTTGTTCCAAAGAACAGTGTCCAAAAAGAGTAGGCTTGCAATGTTGTGTACCTCCCCGCCTTTCTGTTTCATGCAGTGCCTGTCTTTCTGCTCTCCCTGCTGGGCTTTGCAGATGAGGTGTTGAAATATTAAAAGACTTGTGCACTTGAGTTCTTTGGAAAGTAAGGAATGCCTTGTTTTCCATTGCTGGCAGGCTTACAAATGAGAAAGCCACAAGGCAAACCGGAGGAGATGGTGCGTGGTGACAGGCATGAGGTCGAATCCCAGCAAAATCCAGCCTTCTGAAATGTTTCTGAACTCTTTTTCCAAGGATCAAAGCTTGAACTGCTGGGAACTTAAGGATTTTTGAAGAAGGGAGATCCTTTCCTTCCTAGTGCATCAAAGTAAATTTCCTTTGGAAGGGAGACTTGCAGAAGTTTCCTTCAGAAACATTGCCCCACATGCCCCATCCACTTACACTAGGAATTGAAACTATTAAGTAAGTCTGCACCAGTATTCTCTCATTTCCATTTTGGGGTAGATGTTCACTCCCAAAAAACACTTTGAGTGAATACTCACATTTTAAACATTTTATGCAGCGCCATGTCCCCCTGGTTGTTGCTTCAGCACAGTTTTCTCTTTGGATGGTATTCTTCCTTTCTGGAACACTCACATGGGTGATCCCAGCTGGTTGTCGGTTGCCTGATGAACAAGGTGGTTTTGCAATGCTACATAACCAATCAGACTCAAGTGTGCTGACAGCACAAAGAGCAATTGAAGGCAAATGAGAGTGAAGAGCAAATGAGGGCATTGTACATTAATAGATAAACAAGAGTGGCGGGAAACTGTTGAAAAAGGGAGGCCTTTGTCGGCACTGGCAAAAATATTTTAAAATATTGAATCATAACTCAAGTACAGTTGTACCTTAGATCCCAAACGCCTTGCAAGTCAAACGTTTTGGCTCCCAAACACCACAAAAGTGAGTGTTCTGGTTTCTGAACGTTTTTTGGAATCTGAACATCCAACGCAGCTTACATGGCTTCCTATTGGCTGCAGAAGCTTCCTGCAGCCAACCGGGAGCCATGCCTTGGTTTCCAAAAGTTTTGGAAGTCAAACGGACTTCCGGAATGGATTCCATTCAACTTCCAAGGTACCACTATATTAGGCAACAACTACAGTGGTACCTCAGGTTACAGACACTTCAGGTTACAGACTCCGCTAACCCAGATATAGTACCTTGGGTTAAGAACTTTGCTTCAGGATGAGAACAGAAATCGTGCTCCGGCGGCGCAGCAGCAGTGGGAGGCCCCATTAGCCAAAGTGGCAGGTTAACAGTTTCAGGTTAAGAACGGACCTCCAGAACGAATTAAGTTCTTAACCCGAGGTACCACTGTAATCACAAAGATCATGCAAGATTTGCATGTTGAAGCATTATTAAAAATGCAAGTGCAGCTAATCAATGCAAGACATCAGAATTGTCCCAGAGTTGGTGCTGGAGCCTGACTATCTCCCTTCTCTGCCTTCTCCTCTTGAAGTCCTTCTGTTCTTCAGTGGCCTGGTTCTCACATCACACTTTGTCAAAGTGCAGCAAGGTAATTTTACACTGCCAGCTTAGTTGGGCGAACATTTCGTCTAAAATTGCTCCTGTATGTTGAAAGCTTCAGTTTGACCTTCCACGTCAATTCTTAGTTAAATCTGCTTTGCATGCAAAAGCTCCCCAGGTCAGTCCCACTATCTCCTGGTAATGCCTGAGACCCCCCCCCCCCCAAAAAAAAAAATATCCGGAGAGCCTCTGCCATTCAGTGCAGACACCACCAAGCAAGATGGACCAACTGCCAACTCTCCATGTTCCTAGGTCATGTGAAAACATGAAATGCTGTAGAAGCTCAGAGTCTTCTGTAGTTTTTTTGTTCTTGAATGGTGGTTCTGTTTTGGTTTTCCCTCCAGAAGCCCAGGTAGCAAGTTGCTCCCAGAGGGCAGAGGAGAAACACGGAGACAATATTAGCTCCTTTTTCTCCAGCACATCCCACAAACAAGGGCTATTAAAAGCAGCATACATGGTAGTTGATTCTTCTTTTTTTACAAGCGCGGAAAGGAATGTGCAACTTCCCTGGCTGATGTGGTCTTTGCTGAGACAGCAGTAGCCTCATGCTGGCATTAAAAAGGTGCAGGCCATTGATTGTTGGGGAGAGGGGACCGGGGGGGGGGGGGGGGGAGATGCATCTTTTCAGAAGACAAAAGATCTGTGCATCCACCAGCCCAGAAAGTTCCCTGATCCCAGCAACATTTGCTGCGTTCCTTCCCTTGCTGTCAGCCTCAGTGCCCATCCGGACTCCCTGCTCCAGGCAAAATGCCATGAGCAAATGAGGACAATATGAAACTGCTGGCATCAGAAATTGGCACACATGCAGCTGAACAATGGCCAGTCCTAATGACCTGTCAAGCATGCCATTACTTGCCCTGGAAATCCACAGTAATTTCCAGTCAAGCAAAGAAACCCTTCTCGCCATTTCTCCCTATTGCATTTATTCATCTATTTCAACATATACCACTAAGCAGTGTGCAGGGAGGTTGCAAAGGATGCAAAAGACAAAAACCAGCGAAAACTAACTGTGAAATGCCTCCTGTGTGCTTTGTCGTTACCGTAATGAACGTGCAAAGGGGTTTTCTCAGTGGCTGCTGCACAACTGTAGGAACTCCCTTCCCCTGGAGTCTCATCGAAGTCTAATCCCCAGTGTTCTCAGTTCCTTGAGGGACAGCAGCGGGAAATGGCACTGGAATAAGGGAATTTCCTGCAAAAAAAGGGAAGGTTGACAGCTATGCTCGGAGCTGGACCTTAGTGAATGACGGGGTGGCTGAACGAACGAAGGCTGAATGATGGGGGTGGAGACTCTCCTTCAGGTATACTGGGCTGAGGCAATTTAGGGCTTTACAGGTCAGCACCAACACTTTGAATTATGCTTGGAAACTTCATAAGGATAGAACTGAGATGTTGCTTCAGCACAAGGCGTCCTCAGGCTGAGCTTTGAAACAGAAGCAGTTGGCTCTGTCTCGGTAGCTGGCTCTGCCTTCACTGAGAGTGGGGCTCTTCGTTTAAAGGGAGCCATCCTGCTTTAGCAGTCATTTGATCCAACAGAGTAGGGAAGAACAGGGCAGGGTTGAGGAACCTCCTGGCCAAATTTGGCCCAGCGTAGGCCTCAGGAGGCTGTTTTCCGCTGGAACTCAGTGACACAACTGATCCCTTTAGAAAGCATAATTTCTAATGATTTGTTTACAACTCTGAGAGAGGGTTTTTACCCACCCACACAAATGTGCCGAAAAAGCCAAGCGCCAGCAGACTCCTTTGCTTCCGTTGCACCACGTATGTCAGTGTCCGATGATCTGTACACCCATCCCTGTCTTAATTTTCAGCCCATGTAGGTGAGCAGAACCATTGCTTACATGCAGCGGACATCCCTCTGCGAGGGACAGAGATAGGACTGCCTCAGTGCTGGCGTTTCTGTGTGCGCGCCACTGCAGAGTTTGGAAGTGCCAAAGCAAGAAGAGTTCTCAGTCCATTGCAAATCTCCGTCATCATAACGACAGGTGCTAGGCAGCCAATGAATAGGCCTGTCTCTTAAGCTGAAGATATACCAATGAGTGTTACATCAGTTTTAAAGCCCTTCACCAAGGCCTTGGGAATTCCCAGGAACTCTAAATACTCATTCAAAACAGCAACCTGTTGCCTGTGACTTGAACCCCACATGCATTGGCATCCACTTGGGAACAGGGGTGAGGGTGCATGTAGCAGTACTCAGTTGACCAAGTAACTGGAGGTAACAACCATCTCTCCATATAGTTATAACCAGTGCTTTTTTCTGGGGGGACGGAGGGGTACGCATACCCCTAAACATTTTGTGAATCTAAGTTTGGCCTCGTTGAGGGGCAGTATTTCAATATGAGTAGGAAAATGAGAGTATCCCTAAACATTTTTTTTAAGGAAATAAAGCACTGGTTATAACAGTGCAGGAGTAAGGTACAGAGGAACTAAATGCAGTAGAGGCATGCTTAAAGTCCATTGTATTTGTTGTTTGTTTCCTTGCTGTGCCTGTGTGTTTGTATAGCTCTTTAAGCAAGGTGGGCACAGCTGGCCAGCTTTCTGTAATAAGTAAAGCAAATGACATTGTCGATCCTTTATGTTAGTCCACATTTCCTCCTGCATTCCTTTCCTCTCAGCTGTGTACTTCTGTAGCTCTGTGCCTACAACCTGCTTCTCCCCATCCACCACCCCCATAATAATAACTTATAATAATAATTTACTAACTTGTACACCTCAACTACATAAGGAAGTCTGGTGATTTTCTACATACAGTCGTACCTGGTTTTGGAAACAGCTTAGTTCCTGAACGTTTTGCCTCCCAAACGCTGCAAACCCGGAAGTGACTGTTCCTGTTTGCAAACTATTTTTGGAAGCTGAACATACGACGGGGGTTCTGCGGCTTCCAATTGGCTGTAGGAGCTTCCTGCAGCCAATCAGAAGCTACGCTTTGGTTTCCAAACGTTTTGGAAGTCAAATGGACTTGCGGAACAGATTCCATTCGACTTCCAAGGTATGACTGTATCTACTTATTAATTCCTGCCACATAGTAAGGAGGGGTTGCATATAGGAAGCACATGACTCCTTTACTGAAACAACTGCATTGGCGTCCAGTTTGCCTTTGGGCGTAATTCAAAGTGCCAGTGACAACCTTCAGATACCCTAAAAATAGGTTGGGACTGGGTATCTGAAGGACTGCCTTCTCCCACATGAGCCTGCCAATAGCGGCCATCTTAGGAAGCCCTCCTGTGGCTCCCAGAATTCCCTGAAATATGCTTGGTTTGGATCAGAGAGAGGACCATTTCCCAGCTCTAGATCCAGCAAAAAGTGGTTGTTCAGCAAGCCACAGGTTCTTTGCTATATGCCCAGGGGTCAGGCTGAACCTGCCTCCTGGTGACCTGCCCCCATGCCTGCTTGTGATTCGCTAATTGAACAAGCAGGCAGGATCCATTTACATGCAATCCTATACATGTCAACTCTGGAGAGCCAGCGTGGTATAGTGGTTAAGAGCAGTGGACTCGTAATCTGGTGAACCGGGTTCACTTCCCTGCTCCTCCACATGCAGCTGCTGGGTGACCTTGGGCCAGTCACACTTCTCTGAAGTCTCTCAGCCCCACTCACCTCACAGAGTGTTTGTTGTGGGGGAGGAAGGGAAAGGAGAATGTTAGCCGCTTGGAGACTCCCTGGGGTAGTGATAAAGCGGGATATTAAATCCAAACCCTTCTTCTACTACTCAGAAGAAAGCCCAGTGGAGTTCAAGGGGCATTGCTCCCAAGTTAAGCTTAGTAGCCTTTCCCAACCTAGCAGCCTCCAGACACTTTTGGATTACAAACTCTCCCCAGCCAGCATGGCAGCTGTGGTGGGAGTGGTAGACCAAAACATTTGGAGAAGGGCACCATGTTGGGGGAAAGGAGGCTTGCTTGGTACGAAGCAGTTTCATACGGCTTTAAAAGGCATTGTGGCGACCAGTCATTCCCCATAAACATAATGTGCAGGGATGAGACAAGCCATGCCTTGAAAGCATTTGAGTGCTGTCACGAACATGAAAGCCGGACTGAAGAACAATATTGACTCGACTGCCTGTCTGGTTCTCTCTCTCTTGCTTTTTATTCTTCTCGCGGCCCTGTTTTCTTTTAGCTGCTTTCATTTATATAATGGTTCCATTCTCTCCCCCCCCCCCGCACCCCACAAATTCCAAGGTTGCTCTGAAATGAAGCGATGCTCTGGTGTAAACAAGCTGCAGGCGGACCCGCTTAGAAAAATTCCTGGGGTAGGATTTCAAGTAAATCTTATTTCATGGGGCTTTGGAAAGCACATAGGGACTGCAAAGGAAGCCAGAATCCTGCCACTTCCGGGGTTGGGAGTGGGAAGAGACGAGGGATGGTGGAAAGAGCCTTCTTGAAGAAAGTCCTTCTCTGGTTGTATGTTGCCTGCAAAACTATTGTTCTGGGATGCTGCTGAAACTTTGCTTCAGAAGCAGCATGTCACTGTATAGGTGCTCTGAACCACAGCAAGATACAGCTATGGCTTCATGGTCTTCTTATGGGATTCTTGGAGGCATTTGGTTGCAGCTCCTGGGATATAGGATGCTAGACTAGATGAACCTTTGATCTGATCCAGGAGAGCTCTTGTAGCCTCTTTTTATTAGAGACTCGTGAGACTTCCCAGTTCACTCGTTTATTTGTATGCCACTTTCTCATGGAATTGGCTTACAAAATAACAAACAAATATTAGCAACAATGAAAAATTATCATGTCTGCAAGTACATACCAACAAAAACGAATCCATACGATATTGTATGAAGCAGCACAAGGCAACCTAATTTGGCAGCTTGAAACTAAAGAGGAGATGCAAATAGCAGTAGAGATATTTCATCCTCTAATACTACTTTCGCTGTGATGCTGAAGGAAACAAAGGCAGGAGGGAAGCCATTCACAGTGACTGCATCTTCTGGCTTTCTGTAGGCTGGTAGGGCTGGGGCAGATTTGCAATCAAAATGCAACCTACAATTACTAGGAAATCTGCTTGGGTCAAGCGTGCTTCAGAAGTATATTGTATGGATTTATCCCATGGGCAGGCAAACTAAGGCCAGGAATCAGTGTGTTTTTACATAAGTAGAATGTGTGCTTTTATTTAAATGAATCTCTGGGTTATTTGTGGGGCATAGGAAGTCGTTCGTTATCATTTTTTCAAAATATAGTCCGTCAGTTCCCCCCACAAGGTCTGAGGGACAGTGGACCGGCCCCCTGCTGAAAAAGTTTGCTGACCCCTGAATTTTATCCTATACCAAGCTATAATATAGAATTTAACTCAGGAGCAGTGAAATCCATAATTAGGGGTATGGCCATGGGCTCCCAAAGGTTAAGCGGCTGTTTGGAAGATTGCTGTGTCCTGTGATGTGCCATCTGGCCAAGTGATCGTCTTTGTGGAAATCTGAATTCTTGCTTGCTCCATTTGCTTTTAATGCTGGAAATAAGAAATCTCATGGAAACACGCTCCACAGGTCTCAGAAAGGGTTTTAGAAGCATAATACAAGTACCGTATTTTTCACTCTATAAGACGCACCAGACCACGTTTTTGGAGGAGGAAAACAAGAAAAAAAATATTCTGAATCTCAGAAGCCAGAACAGCAAGAGGAGATCGCTGCACAGAGAAAGCAGCAATCCCTCCTGCTGTTCTGGTTTCTGGGATAGCTGCACAACCTGCATTCACTCCATAAGACGCACACACATTTCCCCTTACTTTTTAGGAGGGAAAAAGTGAGTCTTATAGAGCAAAAAATACGGTAGTTAAAATCCTACATTTTACGACTGCAGAGTGTGAGTCAAATGGTGGTTTCATGTCAGTCAAGCTTGAATGAGTTGCCCCTTGGTGGTTGAATCAAAAACTGGAACTCTTCTGCTAATTCTAAAAGTTCTGCTTGCTTTGCACAAGTTCCAGATAGTTCAGACACAAGTCGGGCTGCAACCTTTAATCAATAAATGAATCAAGTTAATCTATAGTTGATTAAATTGGCAATCCATGTGGCTGGAAATGTAATTTAGATTTGCCTGTAGTTGTTGTTTTTATGCTAGGTTGGTTCTAGAGCATTACTGTAAAAGTGCATGAAAACAAAAAATATGGCTACTCTTAACAATGGGTGGGCCAGATCAGATGATACCCCATTCCCCTAAGAGTGTTGCTTCATTCTAGTCGGCCCAATTTGCCTTTATTAATTTATCTTACACTCACCCAACCCCAATCTGTTTGACTGAATGCAAATTTATTTAGACTGAATCCTGTAATGGGCTGGTTAAATGAAAATAATAGAAGTCTTATAACTGGTTGACATCTTTAGTGTCATGCACAAATCCATCCTGTCCGCAGTTCTCAGAAGTCCACCCAGTATCCCAGAGTACACCTCCCTGTGAAGGCACTAATGACATAATCTACTCATTCAGCAAACTTTAAACCAGCCAAAAGCTCCTGTCTTTGCCAAGGCTGACTTCAAAATAAATATGGACTCTCTGGGCCAAGCCAGAATTTCAGGAGGGAAATTAAAAGTACGTTTTCTTTTGGGAAGATGAAGCTCTGTGTTGTCAGATATTTTTAGATGTTCGTATGTCAAAAAACACCTCTCCCAGCATGCTTCAGACTTAACAAGACTGTGCCATGATATTGCGTTTGTAAGATTTTAGGAAAACTTACCGTAATTTTAGTTGTAGTAAAGTTAGAAAGTTGGATGACAACTAACAAAGCTAATAAAAGCTAGGGGTGCTTTGTTTGTGTGTGTGTGTGTGTGTGTGTGTGTGTGTGTTTTAATAACAAAAGCCAGTGCAGGGACTCACTATAAAAAGGTAAAGGTACCCCTGCCCGTACGGGCCAGTCTTGCCAGACTCTAGGGTTGTGCACTCATCTCACTCTAGAGGCCGGGAGCCAGTGCTGTCCGCAGACACCTCCAGGTCACGTGGCCAGCGTGACAAGCTGCATCTGGCGAGCCAGCGCAGCACACGGAACGCCGTTTACCTTCCCGCTGGTAAGCGGTCCCTATTTATCTACTTGCACTTAGGGGTGCTTTTGAACTGCTAGGTTGGCAGGCGCTGGGACCGAACGATGGGAGCGCACCCCGCCGTGTGGATTCGAACCGCCGACCATGCGATCGGCAAGTCCTAGGCGCTGAGGTTTTACCCACAGCGCCACCCGTGTCCCTGGGACTCACTATACTAATAACTAAAGCAGCAATCCAAAATATAGAAAGCCAGCAGCATTTATGCTGGCTTAAGTATGCCAGATCTAAAATCTGTTTTGGAGTGGGAATGCTGGCTGGCTGAGCTGGCTAAAGCCAGGTAAAAGCAAAACAAGCCATTAAAACAGAGTTTGACTTTCACTGCCATCTTTTTTTGTGACTGAGCTGAGCGGAGTTAGGGTTTGCAGGCTGCTATGATCCTCAAACTTTTAAAACAGGGGGCCAGTTCACTGTCCCTCTGAGATTGTTGGGGGCCGGACTCTAGTTTGAAAAAAAATGAACTAATGCCTATGCACACTGCACATATATATATTTCTTTAATTTTTTTTTTAGGGGGGACCTCCAAGAGTGGGACCCTAAGCTATTGTTCAGCTTATACGTAAATCCGGCACTGGTGGGGTGTGTTGTGCCTTGCTCTCGTACACCTGCAGGGTGAAACCAAGAAAAAGGGATTTGGGTGGGTGGGTGGGTGGGGAGGTGTGAAGAGAGGTCGGAAGCACCTGTAGCAGTGCCAAGAATGGCGAGAAGGGGATTAACGGAGACCCTGGCAAAAGAAGGAAATGCCCAGATGGCAACAGAAATGCAGCAAGGCGCCTCTGCCTGAGTTCATGAAATACAAAAGCGGCCTTCGGCATGTATATCATGCATGTAAATCTCTCCCTGCCCCAGGCAGCGGGATCTTTGGGGAAGGGGGCGATGGAGACAGGCAGGCTGGGAGAGGAGGGCCATAGGCCCATTAGACAGCGGCGGGTTCAGCAATTGCTGGGAGGGGCGGGTTCAGGACCCTGGCAGGCCGGATTCGGCCCACGAGCTATAATTTGAGGACCCCTGGCCAAGACCAGCAATTTGCAACTGAGAATCGTGGCACCTTGCAAGAGTCTGCTATACCCGGTTGCAAATGCCATCCCTGCAGAAGGTATCTGAAGAAGTGTGCATGCACACGGAAACTTATACCCAGAACAAACTTAGTCTCTAAGGTGCTACTGGACATATATTATTATTTTATATATATTTCAACTGTGTTGAAGACAGCCTAGCTAGGAGGGTTTGGGAAAGTTGCTGTCACCTAGTTTCAACTAGTTTCAGTTCCTTCATTGGCAAAATTGGGTGGCATGCCAACTTTCCTGTTTTAATCATTTGTTTTGAAGCCAAATGGAAAGTAAATGTGATCTACAACTTTGCGCTTGGGGATCTTATGACATTGGTTTGTGTTGTTGGCATCCATCCATCTCAAGAGACAATGGAGTACTTTGTGTGTGTGAAGGTAATCAGTCGACCATTGCTCTAAGTTGGTGTTGACAATGTGTGTTGGTGCTGCGCAGAATGCAACAATTGCGGGGTTTCTGCCCATACAGATAGTTCTTGCGCCAAGTTCTGGTGATGTTCCCTGGAAGCAAAACATTTTGTCCCTTACATGCCCCTCCAACCCCAGCCGTTCTCAAGAAAATTTTGCATCTTCCTCATTCAGCTGCCTTTTCTATCAGGAACAAGGAGCCAGAGGCCGCTGTCATGCCGAGATCTTATGACTTACTAGCATTTGATCTTAATAAAATGTTCCTGACAAAGTCGGATGCCAAAACCCAGTATCTAGAAAATTATATTTGCAGGAACACATAGAGAGTTGCATTATCTTTCCCTCCCCTCTTCCCCCGTACATAGTTCGCAAAGTCCATAAACTGAATTTGCAGACAGGGATGCATGTCTTGGGTTCAGGGCGAATGATGAAGAATCGGCAAATGAGTTTGTTCAGAAAGCTTGTTGGAATGGGACAAAAGACAAAAGGAACAAGTGCCAAAATAAACATTTCTGTGTTTGATTTTGAAGGCATTGGGGGGGGGCGTGGGGGGAGGGATTCTTTTTCTAATTGAAATAGTTTCTGAGCTCTGTCATCCTGACAGCCTAGGCGTTTCACATCGCTGCCAGAATCAAATCCAACCCTCCAGTAATCAGAGAATCCCATGTGTCTGTTTCCGGGGGGTTAGGGGAGAGAGAGGGAGAGAGCTATAGAAAGCTGTAAAGAGGGACGTTGACCCAGTTCTGGGTATATTTCAGTACACATTCTGGGACGGGCGCTTTGCTTTCTTCTGTGGGAGATCCTGTGTTAACAGTCAGTCCTTCCAAGTGCTGACCTCTGCGCTGCTTGACTGCAGGAACTTTTCACAGAACTGATTTTTCTCCGGAACTGCAAGGGGAGGGAGAAGACGGGAAGAGCTAATGAGCGAGCAGACTGACTGTCTGCCTTTCTTCCTGAGGAGGTCTGGTTGGTGATTAAGGTTGGAACTAGATGTTAGGAAGAAACAAGGGGCTGCCATCAAAAATGGCAACCTCATGTCAAGTTGCCTCCCCCTCCCCCTCCCCATAGTGTGCAATAATAGCCATCTGTGACATGCCCATCCTTGTGTTGTACATTTCCTCCGTCTCCAGCAGCTGGGGATGTAAGAAGGCAGCAATTCCCATTCCGGCCTGCGTTCGTCACAGGCAGCGCTTTCTCCATTCCGCTGCAGTTCGGTTTCCGCCAAGCTATTTGTCTTACACCTGCTAATTAATGCAACATAACTTTCATCTCGGTGTAAAGGAAATGTCAGAGTTATGTAAAAAGAAGTCATTGATTCTGCATCACTTAAAAAACAAAAATGATTTGCCTGAGTTGCTTGCCTGAGTTCCAAGTTGGCAACAGACAAACATGCAAACTGCAGCAATTTCTGCTCCCTATCCCATTTTCACTGGAGTTCTCTCACCAGTAGCAGCCAGTGTTGTGGAGAGGCAGGGACAAGAGGGAGCCTCTGACTACAAGTTCACATTTTTGTCCAGCCTGAGTCTCCATCACTGACCATTGGCCATGCTGCCAGATGTTGATGGGACCCAAAGTTAGGGAAGGCTGATCTGGCTCAATATCAATAGCTGGTGACAGCACTTCAGAGTCCTTGATATATTTTTACACCACCCACAATCTAATCCTTTTAATCACAGATGCCAGCAATTGAACCTGGAACTTTCCTCCAGGCAAGGCACATGCCCTACCAATGACTTTCATTCCTTCCTCTCCCCACATCATAAGTTTCCATGCATTTATTTTCTCACATTATACACCTTGCTTTTCATCCATCATGGATCCCAAGATGGCATGCATTTTAACCATCCGGGCCCTTACCAGACCCAATCCCATACACGCTTAGTGTTATGTACTGAAGTTCTCACCCTGGGCCAGCAGGGGGATACTGTAGATAGTTATGCAAATAAGGGATTGAAAGTGACATTCAGTGATTGGATAGTTTTAGAAAATTGTTACAGTTACGTTGTACTGGAGATCTATATAAGCAGGCTGACTGAACCCTTCAGTTCAGTTCTGTTCTGGCCTGTGAATAAAGAAGAGCTGTTTGAAGAATCGCTGTGTCGTCTGATATGTTCACCCACAACTTAACACTTAGCGTCTTCAGTAATGGGGTGGCAAGACATTGCAGGGTAGAGGAGAGAAGGAAGGTGACACAGGATTGCTATGGCAGCTTGTCTGAAGAACACAAGAATTCTCAGGCTGAGGGCCAGGATTCTGTTTCTAACAGAGGCCAGAGAGATTTGCAAGATGGACATGCTATCGCCAGCCAAAATCCTGTACAGATAAACTCCCTTTGTAAGTGGAAGTTCCATTCAGCTGGCCTGTTTTAAAGCCGTATTTAATAGTTGCTATTCTCTCTAGCGCCAGCTTTATGCTCAAGTTAACCTCCATTCCATGTTGCCATATTGCCCTCCAGGGAGATAGGCAAATGGCTGACTGGAACATCTCACCACAGGTTCCTCTTTCAAAGGGCTAGCCTAAAAATTGCTGACAGCGTTGAGCACAGAGTTCCCCAAAGGTTCCAGACTCGTGCAAGAATTTGGCTTGGACCTGAAAACCCAAACTTTAGCCGCACGTGGCTGCAAGTTTCAGTCAGTCACTCGGTGGGATTAGTCAACTAAAGCTTTAATTGCAGAATTTTAAAGCATGCTAGTTAAGTCACATAACACACTCGCTTTGTCGAACGGATTCTGTTTATTCTCCAAAACGAGGGGGGGGGGGTAAAAAGGATTACCGAGTTCAGACAATGAAAACTCCCAGCTACATCAATGCTTTGTTGAAAGATTTCAGTACTGCTGATGTAATGAACAAGCTTACATGTAGCTCTTGGCTCTGCTATTATTAACAAGTAGGTGTGGTTAAAATCACAGCTGAAGAACGCCAACCGACTAGGGCAGCAGGGAGTGTGTTGCTGAGGTGTTGGAGTGCCTGCTCAGTGCAGGCAAAAATACCGCAAGGCAACAGAGGTTTGCAGTGGAGAGGAAACAAACAAGGATTGCTCAGCAAACAAAATAGTGCAGAGAAGGTTACTGGAAGGCAGAAATTTTGAAGCCAGTGCTCTGGCCCTCCAGATGTTGCTGGACTGCAGTTCCCATGACCCCTGGCCATGGGCTATGTCGGCTCAGGCTAATGGAAGAGTCACGCCCTCTCTCTTTAAAATGTTATCTCATGGAGAGAAACTGTCACCTTATTTCAGGATCCTCAAGGGAAAAGGGCTTTTTTTTATTGAGATGTTGCAGAATGTAATATATGCAAATTTAATCAGTTAAAAGCCAAACAGTTAATCAGCTAAAAGATCTTGGTTGACAGCCCTGCAATTTATGACCAAAACAATGCCTAATTAATATTTATGCAGCTATTTCAAAGTGAAAAGGTCTTTTTGGATCGTTTCTCGAACACTATTTTTTGCTTTTTAAAGGGACTGGCCTTTTTCAAGGGAGAACTTGTTTGTGTAACATAACATTTCTTCTTCATGGCTTTAGCTCTGCTAATGTTATGTGGGTGGCTCACCTCAAAGTAAGGCCACATCCTTACATTTAAAGCACCACTGTACCACATGAACAGTCATGGCTTCCCACAAAGCATTCTGGGAACTATAGTTGGTTAATAATGTGGAGAGTTGTTCAGAAACCCCCATTCTTCTCATAGTGCTACATTTTTTCAGAGTGGTTTAACAATATATCCATTTTCCCAGGGGACTCTGGGAATTACAGCGTTGTGAGGGGAATAAGCTAAACTACGGTCCCAGGATGCTTTGGGTGAAGCCATGATTGTTTAAGTGGTTTAATAATGCTTTGAATATATGGTCTGATGTGGCCTAATAGTCCCACGTATAGGAGCTCGCCCAATTCTTGTAAAAGCCTATCTACAAGCACAGAATTGTGAGTCAGAAGCGACTCTATCTTGTCCTGACAGCATCCCCAAACAGCGCTTAATCACCATATATTCCCACAGTACCAATTTGCCACTATAGTACTATTTTTCACCACCAACATTTTGTGTGTGGTGGCAGCAGGACCTCCCTAATATCTTCTATGATATCAAAGAATCACAGCAAGCACCTACTGGGTTCCACAGCTTCGGAAACAAGAAGTTAAAAGGTTGTCCCCAACTCTTCCTTCCTTCTTCCCTTGCCACAAAGCAATTCCTCCAAGACCTGTAGGATGAATTTCCATTCCACAAGGGCTATAGGTTGAGAAATGGAAGCCGGAAAATGTGGAATGAAGCCAAGGTCACCCACTGGCTACACAAGTGAACAGAGGTTTGATCTCACATCTTTCAGATGGCAGCCCGTTAGGTATTTAATAGGCCAGACCTGTGATTACTGTGTGTTGGCATGGCGTTTTCACGTTTATCGCCACAAGTACTGCACAAACATTGCTAGAGTGGATCTTGCCTTGTCCCTCGTGTGCCTGTGCACTACTGCCCTCTGCTGGACAGGAACAAAACTGCTCCTCTTCGTATCACACAGACGTTGCACAAAAGGCCTCTTTTCAACTTCCAGTTTCCATGGTGAAAAATCCAAATATGGTATGGACTTGTACTTGTGCCTGTTCTTAGGTCAGGTACGCATTATGGCAAGAATTTTGCAGTGGATCTTCATGCTCCAAATGACTTGCAATTAGTTGGGGGGGCATAAATCCTTCCTATGGTACAAATATAGAACAAGTATATAAAGGTCAAGCCTTTTGCTGTAAAATGAACAGAAAGCTAAATACCGCCCAAAATATTGGGATCTAAGGCTGATTTAGTCAATATCTCCAGTAACTCCAGATGTGCTGATATTACCATTCTCAAATCCCTCACACAGTCATACATGCAGTAACCTTTCAAAGCCATTCATTCAGACTTTGCTGCTGTAGCCAAGAACAAGTTTCATCACAGTGGTTGAAAGGAAGGGGGGGGGAGGGACTAGCAATTCAGAGGCTTTTGAAACCTATTCTTTCTTCTTAAGCAGATTTTCAAGCTTGTCTTCCAAAGCACGAGAGCTGCAAACCATAAAAAGGTTGAAAGAGAGAATCTGACAAACTTGACCAAACTGTGGACTTGCAGAAAATATACTGGAGACTGAGTGCATCACATGGACCATATGACACACCCACACACCTGTTCTAGAAGCTTCCTATTTCTGTTTTCCATCATGAGTCACCAGAAAGCTCTGATTGCTTTTATAAAGTGAACCCTGCACACTTAAAATGGAATAGATGGTTTAAATTTCCGACAGGATCCGGTATTTTTAATCCTTAAGATGAATTTTGCAGATATAGCAAAAGCAACAGGCAAACTAATGGCTATTGCTACTTGAATCTTCTTCACAGTAAGGAAATATATTATTTCCTTTTGAAAATCACTTATTTCTTCTCACATCACATCTGACCAGAAGGTTACATATGTATCTACGTGAGGTAAAACCTGAGGAAATATTATCACTCCCATTCACCAATCTTTACATTTGCATGTGAAAATTCTCACGCTGCTTTCTGAAATTTTCAATTTGTGCACGGATATTCAAAGAACATCATCAAAATTTGTATACTGCCTTTCAGCTGAAGATCCCAGGGTGGTTCACAACAGAAAAATGCAGGATGAGAATACAAAATACATAAGAAAATAAAACCAATACCCCCCCCCCCAGTCACATTTTAAAAGCCATAGAATGTCAATCAGCCAAAGGCCTGATTATAGAGAAATGTTTTCGCCTGGTGCCTAAAGATATGTAATGAAGGCACCAGGTAAGCCTTCCTGTGGAGAGCATTCCACAAACAGGGGGCCATCGCAGAAAAGGCTTGTTCTCATGTTGTTGCCTTCCCAACTTCTCATGAAGGAGGAGCGCAAAGACGGGCCTCAGATGATGATTGCAGGGTCCAAGTTGGTTCCTATGGGGAGAGGCAGCCCTTGAGGTATTGCAGTCCTGAGCCGTTTAAGGCTTTACAGGTCAAAACCAGCACTTTGAATTGGGCCCAGAAACTAATTGGCAGTGCAGTCAGGCCAGGATCAGTGTAATATGCTTAAACTGTCTTGCTCCGTTGAGCAACCTGACCACCGAATTTTGCACTAGCTGAAGTTTCCGAACCCTCTTCAGGGGCTGCCCAATGTATAACACATTGCAATAATCTAACCTAGAGGTTATCAGAGCATAGGCAACAGAAGTTCAGCTATCCCTGTCCAGATAGGGGTGCATCTGGGCCACCAGCCAAAACTGATGGTAGACACCTCATGCTACTGAGGACACCTGAGCCTCAAGTGACAACAAAGGATTCAGGAGTACCCCTAAGCTACAAACCTGCTCCTTCAGAGGAAGTGTAACCCCATCAAGAGCAGGCAATCTCCCACCCATCTGGTCTAGGGAATTACCCACTAACACTGTCTTAGTCTTATCTTGATTGAGCTTCAGTATCTCGGCTCTCATCCAGTCCATTATCAAGGCAAGACACTGGTCCAGCACTTCCACTGCCTCACCTGCAGGTGTAAAAAAAATGTAGAGTTCTGTGTCATAAGCATATTGCTGATAACATACTCCAAAACTCCAGATAACCCCACTTAGCAGTTTCATGTAGATGTTTCGTGTAGTTATGTTTACATAAAAGTTAGGTATTTTAAGTTAAGAATTAATTTTCTAGTATGGTGGTAGATTTGGGCTTGTGGTAAGGCTAACTTGTCACGGCTCTTTCTGTTTGGATGATGCAAAATTCAACTGAGTGAATGAAGGAACAAATTATTTTCAGGAGCTTTCAATTACTCAGCTCTCAAGCAACTGTTGGGTGCATTCTGATGAATAAGGAGACATGTTGGTCATTTTTAGTATAATGTTGCTGTCCATTCCAAAAGTTTTTTATCTGTGGCATAGTTTTTTTGGAAGGAAGAATCTCATTCATATTTTGAATCTTCAGATTGCTGCAAAAAAATCATTTTGGTTTTAGCGTCTTCACGTATGGCCTGAATAATGTGTATTAGCTGGGGAGAAATGCGTGAAAATGCAGACAGAAAGCAATAGCAAATAAACATTTAGATACAGCCATGGTAAGAGCGGCCAATGAGTTGGAACAGAGAGTACCTAGAGGCTGCCATTGCTGACGGGTGTCTGAGGAGGAGGAGGGTTCCCTTTCCCTTTCCAGCAGCTGTCTAAGGCAGCAGTGGAATCAAGGGATTGGCACGAAGTGCAGACTACCGAAATACACCTCCTTTGATGGAGCTCAATGGGGACAGTCACCCAATAGCCCTTGACCCATCATACCAGTCCCTATCCTTTGTACTGTCTAAGTAATGAAAAACACTCAGTAATGTATTAGGTAAAGGTAAAGGTACCCCTGACCATTAGGTCCAGTCGTGACCGACTCTAGGGTTGTGGCGCTCATCTCGCTTTACTGGCCGAGGGAGCCAGTGTATAGCTTCCGGGTCATGTGGCCAGCATGACTAAGCTGCTTCTGGCGAACCAGAGCAGCTCACGGAAATGCCGTTTACATTCCTGTCAGAGCAGTACCTATTTATCTACTTGCACTTTGACGTGCTTTCAAACTGCTAGGTTGGCAGGAGCTGGGACTGAGCAACGGGAGCTCACCCCCTCGCAGGGATTCGAACCGCCGACCTTCTGATTGGCAAATCCTAGGCTCTGTGGTTTAACCCACAGCGCCACCCGTGTCCTCAGTAATGTATTACATACACACAATTACACTGCCTTTGTAGATATACAGCATCAGAGATCAAATAGCCATGTTTGCAGTCCAATACCATTGAAGAAATGAACAGAAACCACAGTCTTTAATTCTTTTTCTTTCCCCTCCCCCTTGTTTCCAAAAGGACTCTCTGCGGATGGTGGGGCCAAGCGGCAAGAGCATCTCTCTCGATTTTCCATGCCTGATCTAAGCAAAGATTCTGGAATGAATGTCTCAGAGAAGCTGAGCAACATGGGGACCCTGAATTCCTCTGTCCAGTTCAGGAGCGCCGAGTCTGTCCGGAGCCTACTTTCCGTTCAACAGTACCAAGATATGGAAGCCAACCTGCACGACCTCACTAACCCCATTGGGTACAGAGACACACCGTCCCGTGGAAGGATGCACCAGAGCTTTGACTATGATGGTGGGATGCCGGGGAACAAATTGGCTGGGCAGGAAGGTGCCCGGCATCCCCCCATGAGCGAGCGCACCCCAAGACGAACTAATCTCCGAGATGACGACCGGCGGTATCGCCCCCACAGGCCCCGGCGGTCCAGGCGCTCCCGCTCAGACAACGCCCTTCACCTCGCCAGCGAGCAGAGCTACAAGTTGAAAGAGAGGCCCTCTCTGAGAGCCAGGGAAGACTACGATCAGTTCTTGCAGCAGAGAAGTTGCCGAGAGACGGCAGAGCAGGGCGCACGGAGAAATCTGTACGGCCAGTGTCCAAGGACCGTATCGGACCTTGCTTTGCAGAACCACTTTAGCGAAAGGTGGGGACCCTACTTTGCTGAATACGACTGGTGCTCGACTTGCTCCTCCTCCTCCGAATCTGACAACGAAGGCTACTTCCTCGGGGAACCGATCCCGCAACCCAGCCGCCTCCAGTACGTCACTGGCGAAGAGCTCCTTCACAAATACGGCTCCTACAGCATGCCGAAGTCTTCCACGCTAGGTGGTCGAGGACAGTTACACAGCCGGAAAAGGCAAAAGAGCAAAAACTGCATCATAGCATAACCACGTTGCCCAAGCAGTGTTGGAGAATGTAACTACTTCATCAACTTGCACTGTTGTAGGTCTTAAAAGTGCTTTTCATTGTAACGGAAATACCTGGCGAGCTGGGAGCTGTAAGAAGGAGGTCATAGACAAGGGTCTATAAATAGTCATAATCGTTGGCATGGTGAATATGTTTTGCACATTTTATTTCGGGGATGGAGGGAGGGATAAAATTTATTTTAGCATGTAATCGTCACAAATTTACCTCCTTCCCACAAGTAGCTGCCACCCACTTAATACACAGTTCACCCTCATCTTTTAAGTTGCCATTGTTTTCTATAGCCAGCTTCTAGTTAATTTTCTCTCTCTTGATTTTCATTTTCACCACCTGCTTTTGGTCATTCTTCTGCCAGATTGTGTAAGTTATTTCCATTATTGTTCTGTAAATGCAAAGAAAATGAGAGTTTGGAGAAAAATATTTTTGTATTTTGTAATATCAGAGGAATTTCTGTATCTTAGGAGTCCCTGGGAAACTCATGCATATTCATCATGCTTTTCAGCTAGAGCTAAAC
This sequence comes from Podarcis gaigeae, assembly GCF_964106915.1. Lineage (NCBI taxonomy): Eukaryota > Metazoa > Chordata > Lepidosauria > Squamata > Lacertidae > Podarcis > Podarcis gaigeae. The sequence continues at coordinate 102,011,242 of NC_139679.1, forward strand.
AAACAGAGCTTTCTCTTTTGCCATCAGATTTTTTTTTCTGGATCAGCAAGGCTTTCCTTTCTGCACCTGCTCTAGAAGTAAAAGAGCCTCTTATAAATTCATTAGCTCTTGCGGAGGCCTACAGGGTTGCTTTTAAATAATAATAATAATAATAATAATCTACTAACACTTGCATTTTATGTTATTCTGTAAAACAAATACAGGCGTCTGTTACCGAAACGAAATAAAAAAAACAAACGTTGCTGTTTTTCCAACGACATTTAAGAAAAACCCGTAACCACCAAATGTTTGGAAAAAGAACCCAGGTCTAAGAAGGAAGTTTACATCTATTTGGAGAGGGCTGGAGTCGCTAAAAAAAAAATAATTCAGCTACTTTTGGGAGGATAGGCCAAAACAGTTGTAAATGGTTCAGTTGTGTGGTGTCAGCATGAACTTGTTTTGAGTATAGAATTGTTTTCTGGTGCTCTAGTTTCCTGGCATTTGTTAACTGCTGTTCATTACCAAGAGGTAACTTCAACACTGCCTTCTTCTGAAATTCATAATGAAACGAATACATCCTAATCATGTCAGACTTAAAGCCTACCCTTGGGAGATAAACACTTCAAACCCATTACGAAGGCAGTTTGAAGGGCCTATCCTCAGGGTAGAATGGAGTCCATTCTTTGGAAGTAGAACAAAGCAACAACAGCTTCAACATGGTAGTTATATACATAGGGCTCAAAGTGTACTGTGTGCTATGGTGGATGTGATTTTTTTCTCTGTATGCTTTAAACAATTGGGAGATTGACACCCAGATGTGTTCTATATTGTTTTCAGATGAGACAGCGGGAAAGAAGGAAATTCTTTTTTTCTTTTTTTCCCTTTTGGTTGTTGTACTTTTTACTACAGGGCTGTAAAACGGGTTTCAGTAGACCCCCCAGCTAAATAGGATCTTGCCAGCTTACAACACCTGCGGAGAACTGGGTGGCTCTGTTAAAACAAGAGTCAATGGGAATAGATGGCAAAACCCAAATTGGTGTGAGTGGAATGGGGCAGACAAACAAACAGACAGGTGTTGGATTCCTGACTCTCCAGTTGGACCTAAGAAATGGGGTCTTTGGGCCTGCTCCAGCTCCACTGTGGAACAGGCCTTGGATCGATGTACTTGTAACGCTGAGGGAACAGATGGCCTTGCCTATTAGAAAGCAGTGACTTGGAAGGAAATCTCAGATACGGATGTATCCATAGCACAGCTAAGAATCTTTTTGTTGTGCATCAGGAGAATGTGATAATTATGAATTTTTTTTCAAAAAAAAATAAAGAAAAAGAAACAAGGTGATGTATAAAAAGAAAGACTTTCTTGGCTTCGATGAATGAACATATTGGCCCAAACAGAAAATATATTGGTGTGTGTTTTTTACAGTAGATTCTATTCGCTGTCATCTCATTAGGGGGTATATATTTATTTCCTTTTGACTCATTTTATGCTCAGTGGAATAGAACCCACAGTGTCTGTTATCATTCTGATGTGCCCCATTGACATCTCACAAGAACACAGTTCCCAATGCATTTCAATGCAGCTTAAGCACACAAAGCTGTCCATGACATATAAGAGAGCAAGGGAACTTGTGTGGGCTGCAGGTTCACCTCATAACCCCTGGATCTTGGGAATGGCAGTACAGTCTGCAGTAATCATTTGACTTACACTCACAGATGGAAACATCCCATTTTGTCTATCACACGTTGTTAACTAGCCATGGTTTATACAAACTGCTACTTCCTGTGTTGCCTTTTCACTTTTTGGACAGAACCATGATGACCATGTTAACAACGTTAAATTGATTAGAAATGGTAGACATAAATGGGCAATTTAGAGGGGAGGGAAACCTAGATATGGTTTACTAAATGTATAAGCATGATTCATTTAGGCTGGGGTGGACCCTGTGGCCCTACAGACATTGGTGGACCCCAGATCTCATTTTCCCTGACCCTTGGTCATGCTGGCTGAGGCTGAAAGGGGTTGGCAGTCCAACGACACCTGAAGAACCACCCCTGATTTATGCCCTGGTCAAATTAATCAGTTCTTAGGTTTGTTTTAAGGTATTAGGGCATCAAGAAGTTGGCATATTACATATTAGGCCCAAAGCAACTAATGTGACTGAATCTCCTGGAAAGAAATGAGACTAGTACTACTACTATTAGCACTAAATTTTATTTATGAAATATTTTATATGAAAAATTCAGCCTGCATTGAACCATACTTCAAGTACATATCCTAACTATATTTTATTCATTTGTTATTTAAATGACCATTTTATTAATAAGATCTTTAAAAATGCAGTTTATCAAAGTGTGACTCAATCAAACATGATTCGAGGATTGCTGTCTATAAAGCTGCAATTCTCTGCCTGCCTACCTGGGAGCAAACCCGTTTAACTCAACAAGACTTGCTTCTGAGTAAACATGCATAGCATTAGGCTGTAAATCCCTTAGATGTCTTTAAAGTGCTGTTTTCAGATAAAGGAATGGTTTGTATTTTGGAAGGAGTTGCATATGCATAATACCTTTATCGGTAGTCCATAATTGCCAATAATTACATATAATTACTTCTTGAAATTACATACAGATTGTTAATTGGGGACAGATCGTTAACTGGTGTTAATCAGCATATTCCAGAGAGGTGTAGAGATTCATGGTGATGCATCATGGAGAGGAAAAACACACATGTGCTGAATTTGACAACCATCACTCTCTGATGCACTGGTGAAACCCCCCAAATACCAAATGTAAGCCTGTGATTCCACCCTTAACTTCATAAAAGTTTCTATAGCAATTTTAGAGGTTAACGGTGTCAGTCAAAGAAAGAAGGAAGCAGCCAAGAGTTGGCAACATGTTGAATCCTTTATCTATCCGAAGAACAGATTAAGATGTGTGAGTTGGCAAATCAAAACAATTTACTAATGCCATGGGTAGCTCAACACCAGATACTATTGTGTGGACAAAGGCTACATATACCAGCAGTCTTAATATTCTGTGAAGCTAGGCTAAGCCAACAGCTCAATTCTGCACATTCCTCTTGAGAAGTAAGTCTTACTGAGTTTCAACAGGAACTACTACCAGATAAGCATATAGTGCAGCCTACCGAACACAGTAAGACTTCCAAGCAATGATGCCATGGTTGGCCAACAAGATGTATAATGCTGCTTATATGAAGCCCAAACAGGCTGGCTGGACAAGTGATTCAGAAGGCCAGGGCAGCTACCTTTGACAGGGCAAGTCAGTCCCTGAGTGTGGGCCAGTTGTGGGCCATTATTATCAAGTCACCTTATCAGAAAACCACCTAAACAAGTGTTTGTCTCTCTCTGTGCGTATACTGTACACACACACACACACACACACACACATATTAATCCTGCACACATTATCCATCTACACATACCATCTTTCCTGCTCCTATTAGGTGCAATTGGCTGTTGCCCTGAGATCAAGTCCACATAAGTCCATTGATTAAAAGCATGGGGAAGACAATGTGAATGGAAGAAGAAGCCTTTACGCCATCCTTGTAGCTGGCTGCTCCCCTGGGACTTAAGTGGATCTTTGCCTGGAGGATGAAGCCGACCATAGAAAGGTCTAATGAATTCCTCCAGGCTTATGATAAATACTACAGGTGAATCACTGGTGTTAATGAATTGGATCCCAAACAACAGGAAGCTAAAGCAAACCACACCCACATTTTGGGTCCATCTGTACTCTACAGACAAAACTGAGGGTTGGCTCCTGTTAGAAAGTGTCCGCGATCAAAGCAAGACGAAAGCAGGGACACCTGGACATGCTTTTATTGCAGGAAGCCCCATCAATGGAAAGGGTTCGCAGAAAAAGAATCCTAAGGCAGCAGGGGCTTGGAGAGAGCAATTTAGTGCACTGGGGTCATCAAAATGCGGGGAGTTGCGATAATCACAGCTAAGAAAATGACTGTATGTCGTAACGGAAGAAAGTCCCTTGGTGGCAGGCAGGTATTATAATAGGCAGTTTGTAAGGAGAGCTGATAAGGGATGTGGGTGGGGCTGTGGGTTAAACCACAGAGCCTAGGGCTTGCCAATCAGAAGTCCAGTGGTTCGAATCCCTGCGAAGGAGTGAGCTCCCGTTGCTCAGTCCAGCTCCTGCCAACCTAGCAGTTCAAAAGCACGTCAAAGTGCAAGTAGATAAATCGGTACCACTCCGGCGGGAAGGTAAACGGCGTTTCCGTGCGCTGCTCTGATTCGCCAGAAGTAACTTAGTCATACTGGCCACATGACCCGGAAACTGTACGCCGGCTCCCTCGGCCAATAAAGCGAGATGAGTGCCGCAACCCCAGAGTCGGTCACGACTGGGCCTAATGGTCAGGGGTCCCTTTACCTTTAAGGAGAGCCGATAACAGTAGCTTTTGTTTGCTTGCCCAGTGAGGCTCTATGTTATTTTCTCAGGGAAACGCTTAACAAGGTAGAGAACTTCAAACAAGGGGTGGTAATCCCTGGAAGTGGAGACTTAAATGATGCAAAGGACACTAACATGGGCACGAGAATAAAATAAGTAATAAATGTTGGGAATGTAAAAAAAGAAGAAGGATCTTTTCATCACATGTGATGGGAATGTAAGAAAGTGAAAAGCTTCTGGGAAATGATATACAATGAGATGAAAAAGATGTTGAAATATACATTTATGGGGAAAACCAGAAGCATTTTTGCTTGGCATTGTAGGGGAGGATATTAACAGACAGGATAGTAAATGGTTTTTATATAACGAGGGGTGGGATAGTCCAGGCACAGGTTCCTGCTTAAATAGCCAAAGTTATTGCAGATCGTGGTCTTGTTAACAGAGAATAAGAATGGTAGAGTTGGAAAAGACCCAAGGGCCATCTTGTCCTACTATGCAGGAATTCAGGTAAGGCTCCCATGACAGATGGCCACCCAACCTCTGCTTTAAAACCTCCAAGGAAGAAGAGTCCACAACCTCCCATGGAAGACCATTCCACTGTCAAACAGGTCTTAGTGAGGGTGCATACACCTGGGTGTTTGAGAATGGTTTAGTTGAGATTCCTGGATTGCAGAGGATTGGGCTAGATGACCCTCAAGGGGTTCTTTCTAACTCAATGATGCTATGATTATATGATCAGCGGAACTTAATCTCTGCCAGGCAAGTCCGTTAACTGACAGGCTTGCTCTTAAGATCCTATTCGTCTTAAAGATGCAGTAACATAGATCAGCATGGTGGTGTGCCCGCAAAGCGGGCTGCAGAATAGGAACGATGAAATGTGGGGTGGTCTGTGTGCAACAGAGATTCCGTGTTCCATAAAGAGAGGAGCAGAAAGAGAGATGCAACTCCTTAACGTTAGTTGTTGCTCCACCGTGGAGTCTCGGGACAGAGTGACGGCCATCTGTGAAGTCGTCAGAAGAAAGCTGTGTGTGGCACCAAACCCAAAGGCTCTTTCCTCCTCGTCTGTTTCCATTTTGAGGGCCTCGGAGCAACATCTGCAAGAAATCAAGTGCAGGATCCCATGCTGCAGCAATATGCCAAATTCCAGCGTGCAAGTCGGGCCCTGCTCTTAGCCGTTTTGTGTGTGAGCCTCTCTTAAAGTTCTCCTTGAAAACTGGGCTGTGTCAAAATGCACATAACCCTGTTTGGATCATCTGAGCTGCATCTGTATCTTTTTAGCAGTATATATACATACACACATATACACATATATATATACATACACACACATATATATATATAAATGCAATTTCCAGCCCTTCCAAGGATTGGAGCAATGAGCACTTTTGGTTGGGGAGAAGAAAGCTGCCTCAATGAGTTGTGCAAAATCTTGGCTGCTGGCTGCCAGCATCGACGAATCAACTAACAGTTGCTCTGCATGAAAATGGCAAGATCTGAATTCAAATGGAAATAGGTGGAGTGGACCTGTACTTAAAGGCAATCTGCAAGAGCTCTTCTATTGGTTCGTGTGATCTGGAGATGAACCCTTGAATTCCACCGGGGATAAAACACAGTATCTAAGAGCATAAGTACATAAGAAGAGCCTCTTGGATCAGCCCATCTAGTCTGGCATCCTGCTCTCACCATGGCCAACCAAATGTTTATTGGAAGCTCGAAAACAGGACCTGAGCCCCATAACATTCTCCTTACATGGAGGTCCCAGCAGCTGGCATTCCTGTACCTCCACTGCCTCCTGCTTGAAAACACAGGAGACGCGAGCGCTCTTGCGCTCAGCTCCTGCTTGCAGTATATTCCCAGAGGCATCTGGTTGGCTAGATGGGTCATTGGTCTGATCCAGCAGGCTTTTCTTATGTTCAGTAACAGATTCCTAAAAATAGAGGCCGTTCCTGGTAAACTGGAACAGTCGGAACATATGGCTAAGCCTTATCTGCAGTTCCTCTTCCCAAAATTGGGGAGTGATTGCTATAAAAGAACAGACACATCAAAAGCAGAATAAGAGCCCCACCACTTTCAGTTGGAAATATGTCAAGGCCTGTTTGTCTAGTGTCCACTTTATTCCTTCCAACATGCCGCCCCTCCCCCTTGTTTGGGTATTTCCCCACATTCGCAGAAGAGGTAAAAGGTAAAGGACCCCTGGTCCAGTCAAAGGCAACTATGGAGTTGCAGCGCTCATCTCACTTTCAGGCAGGGAGCCAGCGTTTGTCCACAGACAACTTTCTGGATCATGTGGGCAGCATGGCACAGCAGGACACCTTGACGAGTGCCAGAGTGCACAGAAACGCCGTTTACCTTCCCACCGCAGTGGTACCTATTTATCTACATGCATAGGTGTGCTTTCGAATTTCTAGGTTGGCAGGATCTGGGACAGAGCAATGGGAACTCACCCCGTCAAGCAGATTTGAACCACCGATCTTCAGATCGGTAAGCACCAGAGGCTCGGTGGTTTAGACCACAGCGCCACCCGCTGTGTGAGTCAAAAGCTCACAGGTGTTAAGGCGGGATCATTTCCATGACCCACCCAAAATATTCAGTTCTGCAGCATTGCAGATTGTGAGCGACGCTTTACGTTGACATTGTGGTGGAAACACCAGCATGCTCACACCCGGGTCCCAGCTGAATTCAGAACCTTTTGGTCACTGCATTCCTAACCTTCATAGCAAAGGTGAAAGAGACTCTTAATCTAAGGGCTGTGGGTTTGATGCCACATGTTCGGCGAACAGATTCCTGCATTGCAGGGGCTTGGACTAGATGACCCTCGTGATCCCTTCCAATTCTGCAATTCTGTGATTCAAAGAAGGAAACCCGGTAACTCTAACACATATGCCTTGAACAAGATAACACATATGCTCCAGAGAAGCGGACACGGAGCAATGGATCCAAACTACAAGAAAGAAGATTCCACCTAAACATTAGGAAGAACTTCCTGACAGTAAGAGCTGTTCAACAGTGGAATTTGCTGCCAAGGAGTGTGGTGGAGTCTCCTTCTTTGGAGGTCTTTAAGCAGAGGCTTGACAACCATATGTCAGGAGTGCTCTGATGGTGTTTCCTGCTTGGCAGGGGGTTGGACTCGATGGCCCTTGTGGTCTCTTCCAACTCTATGATTCTATGATTCTTGGACGCAAGCAACATACAAGCGAGTTGACAACACAGGTACTAAAGAGAGCAGCAAAGAGTTAAAATGTATTGTTTGCCCCCCCCCCCCCGAGGCATTTGCTATCAGGTACGTGAGGGAACTGTTAACGCTTCCTGCTCATCTATGATTAACTGCTTCTGACACAATGGATGGAAGGAGCTACACCAGCCGGCTGTGTTCTGCTTTGTAGCCATCTGGCCCCGCTTGCTGCATCCCTCTTTCCCCACAGGCCACGCTCTGGACGACCTGCGTAAGGGCAGATGTGTGCCTTCGAAAGGTATTTCCCTCAGAGCGTTTCTCATCGTAGGAAATCATGACCTTAATCTCCTCCTCCTTATTCCCTTAAAAGGTGGCTGGGCCGAAGGTGAGACGCAATAGCGACACAGCTAATTTCGTGTGTTGGAAGAGTAAGAGAGCATCTCTCTTGAGGAACGCTCTCAAGGGTGTTTTCAGGCGTTGGGGCCTGAGACCAAATAACAACATATGGATGCAACAAACACACTTGCAAGCATTATTGTTATACAGACTGTGGCACAAGCTTGTCGGGGAATGGGTGCCATCTTCTGCTCCAGGACCAGGGTGCCCTCACTTGCACCCACTGCCTGTTTATTCGATTTATAACCCCCCGCATTTCCTCTCAGGAGCGCATGCTCACATACCCTGCTCTCCCTTCTCCTCATTTATCTTCACAGAAACCCTGTGAGGTAGGTTAGGCTGAGAGACTGTGACTGGCCCAAGATCACCCACAAAGCTTTAGGCTGAGTGGGGATTTGAACCCTCATCTCCCAGGTCATAGCAGAGCACTCTAACCACTGCACCACATTGACTCTCATTATGCATTCATTATGTGAAGTGCCTCTAATTATTTGATTTGCCAGCTAAAGTCCACCACCTCTCTGTCACCCCCTCCCTTCTCTCCACAAGATGCTTTTGACACCTATGGCCTTGGAGTTAGCTAATGTGGCCTTACTTTTCTCCTCACATAATGGTCTCTCTCTCTCTCTCTCTCTCTCTCTCTCTCTCTCTGTGTGTGTGTGTGTGTGTGAGAGAGAGAGAGAGAGAGAGAGAGAGAGATATTATCGATCAGGTTATTTTTTCCTTACCCTGCAATACCCATCTTTGGGTAGACACAATTTGGGTGATGACAAAGGACTTTCTCCTCTTCTTCCAATGCAAATATGCTCCAGTGATTCCAAACTACATTAGTAATTCAGAACCAGATGTATCTGCCCATCTAAATTGTCCTGGAGTGATAAAAATCAACCTGGAGTGATCTTGAGTTCACTTTGTGTGCCGCAAAAGCACTGGGGGTATGACTTGCCATTGGTAATGAAGGGGGGCTGCTGCTTTTTCTCCTTTCTCTTCCTCCGGCTCCCTCAGTTTTGATTTCCCCATCATGTGTGCCGGAGAGGGGGTGACGAAGAACAAGGTAGCCAGTGTGCTGCTGGAACAAGGTCTGGACTTGTGTTCGCAGCTGGGGAGATTTAATGAGGCTGCATGCTGGCCAGCTTCCTTATTGACAGGGCTGTCTGAGCTTGGACGGTCAAGGTGATGAGTTGCCTGGCAGCCAGCGTCTTGGGCACCCAAGTGGCTCTGGCTATTCAGAAGTAGCTAGCCAGTGGCATTGAAGCAAGGCTTGGCTCGATGCTTCACTGTTTCCATCAGAGCGGCATAACAGCTGAGGCCCAGCCCTGCTAAGCAAGTACGGCATGAGAAGCTTTTTCTGTGAAGACTCACAATCCATACAGACACCAGCTTCCTCCTCCTTCGTCTCATCCCTATGATTCTTGGTTGTAACCCTGAGGTGTGGTCAGGCTAATGGAACAAGCAGAACAGCACACCATCCAACACTTGGAAGCCAAAATCTGGGACACCGTCTTCCCAGACACCATCCTCCCATTCCTTATTGCAGAAGCATGATGGGTTGCCATGATCTCACATGATTTCGGGCCTCAATTCCCCCCCTCAAAAAAGTGCTTTGGGGGGCACAAGATTATGGCCCTGAAACAAGTGGGTTTTTTTCCAGGGGGTGGAATCGCAACATGAAATTACGAACCAAATGGCTGCCATGCTTTCCCTCAAAAGAATGGATTGTCCCTCTTTTTCAAGACACTTGTGGGGTATGGAACAGGCCATGGTTGAGCTCTCAAAGGAGAGGCATTTTGGAACAGGGCTCAGCTTCTATCCACCTCCTCTGTGTGTGTGAGAGAGGGGGGGGAGCGGGAAGGAAGGAAGGAAGGAAGGAAGGAAGGAAGGAAGGAAGGAAGGAAGGAAGGAAGGAAGGAAGGAAGGTGAATAGCCAATCTTGCCTTGTGCTAGGCTGAGAAGAAGCACAGAGGCTTGACTTGCTCTCTGTGCTGAATCCAAAGCTATGACTTTGGGAACACACCTAGAAACCTAATGGGGGAACAAGCTCTATTAGAAAGTTGCAAGCCCTTCCCTCTTATCCTCAGGTGGTATATACAGTGGTACCTCGGGTTACATATGCTTCAGGTTACATACGCTTCAGGTTACAGACTCCGCTAACCCAGAAATAGTGCTTCAGGTTAAGAACTTTGCTTCAGGATGAGAACAGAAATCGTGCGGCGGCGGCGCAGCGGCAGCAGGAGGCCCCATTAGCTAAAGTGGTGCTTCAGGTTAAGAACAGTTTCAGGTTAAGTACGGACCTCCGGAATGAATTAAGTACTTAACCTGAGGTACCACTGTATGTATAAATAAAACCAATACAGTACAAAGACAACATCATCTCCAGTTTCCTTTCCCAGTAAACCAAACTTGAGATATGCACGGGAATCTCTCTCCGCCTGGAGTTTGGGGTGCATGTAACTTTTTAAAAAAATACTAAATAAATATTAGTTCAGAACCAGTCTGTGAAATGTTTAGGCTTCTCATATTCTGGAGGTTATTGTGGTAAAAATGGCTGCTTTGTCAATGGGCAACCTAAGTGGCGGGGGGAAATAGTTTCTTGGAGACAAGCATTAGAAGAATGTAAAAGAAAATAAGGGGGCTGGTGGCAGTTTGGTTAAATACATAGCAACTCATCATTATTCAGAACTCATACACCATCATGAAGTGAAATAAACATAGAGGCTAATTTCCCATTTCACTAATGGCTTTCCTGCCCAAATCACCCTAGGTCAAGTGGCCGGCTGGTGGCATATTCGACAGATGAGGAGACATTATCACATGTGCAGCTGTGTGCGCAAGGCCAAGCGACAAGGCCATCCTGCCTCTCTTGTCCCATGAGCCCTCAGGCCTTCTACTGCAGGGCTGACACAGCATCTGTCAGATTAAAAATAGAATAGAAGGCCTAAGGCCACCATTGCAGTCCATCTGTGGCCTAGAGGCTTGATGGAGAAAGGGAGACTGGGATGGCCTGGCTGACCCAGGATTGCTCCATGCCTCACTCCTCTTTTCAGTATCAGAAGGACCTCTAAAGTCAGGGAAAGTGAGACTGCCGTGGGCCAAGGAAGGCAAGGCGATGTGAAATCTGGTGGCACTACTGCTGCCTAAGGATGGATAAATCGGTCAGTTTTCCTTTCTAATTTTTCCAGTCTTTTCAGTTCATCACATTTCCATATCATGAAAATTCATCAGCATTTTAGTGCAAATTTCTCCCAACATACACATTTTTGCATGCAATTTTGGCTAATATATACAGTACATTTTTTTAAAAAAGTGATTTCTCCTGATAGAATCTATTTTGAATGATATTTTGACTGATGTATGCACACTTTGAATTCGTGTAACCAGTATTTGCTTGGATGATTGCACGGCATGGTTTGGACAAGTGTGGATTTCGAATGATTCCTGTGTTTCGGTTTTTATGTTGTTTTGGAAGGTTTCTCCACCATCTCATTTGCTGCCAGCTGTGCCCATTTCCTGAAGCACACTCAGTGAAATAGCCTGGCCCGGGGCTGCCCTGCCTTCCTCTATGGCAGATTTGGCTGCTTATTTTGTGCAATTTGGACACACGGGCCTTCCCCTGGCTGTGGGCGCTTCCACACAGCTGCTTATGGTGCTGCTCCTGCATGAAAATTCTGCGTAGTGTCCACATGCTGGCATCCTCATCAACATGCCACCCCATATTATTTCCCCATCTAATCTGGATTTACTGCCTCCACTGAAAAGCCAATAAACAATTAAAATAACAGCAACACGGAAATGGCAGATCCAGATTAAACAGAGGGGGGGAAATATATGAGATGGCTTTTTGATGAGGACACTGTGAAAAAACTACAATGCATGTGTTGGAAATCACATGCACGCTATCCTTTTGAGCCTTGCTTAACATGGGCGACACACCATACTTTCATTGGTGACACATGTGGACATCCATGTATGTTTACAAACCCCACCCAGTGTCTCCTGGTGTAAGAAAAAAGTATAGTCTTAGGCCAACGCATGTGACAATGTTGAAAAGCTACTGAAATGGATAGCTTTCGATTTATGGCTGCAGGAGCTGCTAGATGCTCCCATTGGGCAAGGCAAAGCCAGTAGCCGCAGACTTCCTAGGTCTGTTGTAGATCCAAGCAAATTTCATCACGTTGCTCTCTCATTTGCCACTGTCAAGATCTAAACGCAAGGTGATATCCGCCGTGACTGCTGAGTCTTTGGACTGGCATGCTTATTATGTTTCTACAGAATTGTGCAGGCAGATCTAATTAACTGAACCTGAGAACTCTATTCATGCGATATAATTTCCTCCTCTGCCCACTGTACAGTCAGACCCCTGCTGCTTTCGTTTTGGCTCAAGACTTTATATTGCATGGTGTGATTATGGAATCACTTTGGAGAAGAGGCATTCTGTCCAAACTGTAGAAGAGGTAAGAATATGTTCTGCTCCCCTCCCTGCAGTCTCAATAAGAATTGCCCTCCCCACTATAATTAAATCAAGAAAAAATGCAGACACAGTGGCATGCTATCCAGCTAGCATAACACTTCACCATGAGAATATTTTGTTGGGGCAATTACATGTAAGGGGTCAAGAAGGCTAGGAGGTGATAAAAGATGACTCGTCCTTATTTTCTCTCTCACACACTCCAGGCAGTGGGGACATGCTAGGTAGGAGTGGAAAGCAATAGAAACGTATTGGGATATGGACTACAATGCTTGAGGAAAACAGAGAGAAAGCAACAAGCTCTGGAAAGTGTTTTTTGGGAGGGGCAAGTGTCTGTCATTCTCTGAAGATATAATGTGAAACAGTGGGGTTTGCTGCTAGAGCATTGCAGCTGTGTACTTCCACCAATGCTCAAACTAATAACTTGTAAATAAACTTACATATCACACAATGCCATTAAGCTCCAACGACCCCCTCTGTAAGGAAACCAAACCCAGGTAAGCATGTGCTCCTGGAACTTCTTGCTACTTGGCTAAAGCATGACAAGCACAGTGATATATCCACCACAAAATGTGTGATGGACCTACCTGCTGAAGCAGTCCTCCCTCCCGAAGGGAATCTAGTAGCACTTTTATGTGACAGGAGGATATCAGTTATGCCCAAGGAAATGGACAACTGGATCCAGCGGGAGACGATCTGTCTTTCACAGCAGTGCTGAGTTTGCTCGAAAGAACGAAGAAAACAAGGTCAGCCGTAATATGCTAATTCAATCTGAGTAAGTGACACATGTGGAAGAATGCATAATTCAGTCAATCACGTCAAGTATGAATTAATTCACAAACGTGATCATGAATGGCAAAATGTTGGAGTACTTTGGTCTGTTTCCGTCGAAAGGCTGCAAACCAACGCTCTTGTGAGAGGGGAAAAGTGAACTTTACAACCTGGAGTGGAAGGAGGGCAGGGTCTATAGCAGAGTAGGCTTTTGTTGTAAGTGAGCAGGGTGGATCCAGAGTAAGGGGCAGGTACATGGGACGTGGGTGGCACTGTGGGTTAAACCACAGAGCCTAGGACTTGCCGCTCAGAAGGTCGGCGGTTCGAATCCCCGCAACGGGGTGAGCTCATATTGTTTGGTCCCAGCTCCTGCCGACCTAGCTGTTCAAAAGCACGTCAAAGTGCAGGTAGATAAATAGGTACCGCTCTAGCGGGAAGGTAAACAGCGTTTCCATGCACTGCTCTGGTTCGCCAGAAGCGGCTTAGTCATGCTGGCCACATGACCCGGAAGCTGTCTGTGGACAAATGCCGGCTCCCTTGGCCAATAAAGCGAGACGAGCGCTGCAACCCCAGAGTCGGCCATGACTGGACCTAATGGTCAGGGGTCCCTTTACCTTTTAAGGGGCAGGTTCCCCACAACTCCCCGTATACCTCCCAGGGCAAGGGTTGCTCGCATGATGCCCTCCAGAGGGTGTTGGACTCCCATCAGATGCCATCCAGCATACCCCTTGCGTCCCCCCCCCCGAAAAAAGCACTGATGATGATTAATGAATCCTCCCTCTATAGTAGATAAGAATTACTGTGGAGAAACAAGCCCCTGATTCAAGGTGTAAGCAAGGTAAGGCACTTGGAGTGGGTGTGGATGTGGAGTTTCTGATGCACTTGGAAAAATCTATTCTAAAACAAAAACAATAACCCTTGACTGCACTCAGTGGTTGCTGCTACAGAGAGAGAGAGAAATATAAAAAACCTGAAAATGTGCATGCATACATCGAGAATGAAAATTTATCTGACTGAAATAATCCTTACCTGTGAAAAATAATCAGAACTGGCAGGCCTCGCTAAGATAGTTATCACTTCATGACAATTGGTGTTTATTTAGCAGTCAGGTTGGTAAAGCCCTCAGCTAGTTCATTTTCCCTCTTTATTTGTGTAATTTCGCTCACACTCTGAAGACGGAAAAGGCCTATGCTCTGCTGCATCTAAGGATTTTCTTCTCTAAGTCAGTGCCTTTAATCTTAAATTACGTGCCTCATAAATATTCTTTCTAGGCTGACACAGGATTAGAGTCAAGCTGCTTTATTTTGGCGCTTGGTTTTAATTAGTTTGCTTTTGTGTCTGCACCACACTCGCTCTTCATCACAAATTCATTATTTACATTTCCAGCATCTTAACTAATTCAAAACACATATTGATGTGGGGAAAATAAAGGGAGACAAATGCAGGTCAAACATCTGGGCACGTTCCAATTAATAATTACAATTTGCATTCTTCAAGAAATGTGCCAGAATTTATATAGTGGCTGCTAGGGGTTGTTATTAACATTGTCTGTTATGTTTATCATTCTATTGATTTGCATTAGAGGGACAATATTGTTGCTGTCACTGTGGGATAAATGTTAGCAGGTTCCTTTGCTCAGGGAAAATGGGCTCCTGGTGAATTTGATGGCAAGGTGGCAACTGATTTTAGCAGGATCTGAGACTTGAAACACATTTTCAGGAACAATTTTGTACTTATTTATTTGAGGATTTATAATCCACTTTTCGGCTCACACGAATTAACTTGATGACCTTCATTTTGGTTTCTTGCTGAGCACATCAATCATCCAGTCACAGTAAAATTGATTTTTTTTTACACATCCATACCGTTCATGCTCCCCCCCCCCCCATGTGTGAATAAAGTCTATCTTCACCATTAATCTCTACAATAGTAACTGAAGTATATCAGGGCACATGCAATTTTATTTTTTACTTAGAATCATAGAATTGTAGAGTTGGAGGGGACCATGAGGGTCATCTAGTCCAACTCCCTGCAATGCAGGGACCTTTTGCCCAATGTGGGGCTTGAACCCACAACCGTGAGATTAAGAGTCTCATGTTCTGCCAACTGAGCTATCTAACTAATATATAAGATGCTTCATGGCCTGAGGCCATGAGTGTGTGTGTGTGTGTGTGTGTGTGTGTGTGTGTGAGAGAGAGAGAGAGAGAGAGAGAGAGAGAGAGAGAGAGAATGAATTCATGATGGAAGACACAAGATCTACCCACCCACTGGCAGATGAAGATGATTGACTATATGGGATTGGCAGAGATGACTGGCAGAATCCGAGACCAGGGAGAAGAGTCGGCGGAAGAAGATTGGAAGAAATTTAAAGACTATTTACAGAAATATTGCAAAATTAATGAATGTTAGAATGATGTTGGATAGAAATTAAGTGGTTTCCAGCTGTAATGCTAAGAGAATGTGGGAAAAAAGGTTTAGAAACAGGTTAAAATCTATTGATAAGGATTTGCTGAACTAACAATTTGAATTGGAATACAAAAAAGGGAGGTATGAGGAGGTCTGGGAAATAAGTTACTGAAAATAAGCATTTGAAATCTTATGTGTTTTTTTAAAATATTTTTATTTTTGTATTTTTGTATTTTTGTTATTTTTTATTTTTATTGTAGTATTATTGTAAACTTTAATAAACATTCTTTAAAAAACAACAACAGAGAATGAATTCATGAGTGGGTGGAAAAAATCCCATGACAATTGGCCAAGAGGGCGGCTGGCACCTGGCTGCCCCCTTAAATAGGCTGGGGGTGCGCTCTATGTGGGGCTTCCCTCACACTTGACCCAGAAGCTCCTGCACAACTCCTGACAGGCCTTGTGAACATATAGCACCTGTGCTCAGAGATCTGCACTTCCTGCTTCTACCACATTCTTGAGTCTTCAGCTAGAATATCAATTATTCTCACGCTGACAGGACTTGGGGAGTGGGGAAAAGAAGCAAAAACACTTTGAGTCCTTCACTTTCTTGAGAGTTAAAGAAACGCAATGAGCTAAGGAGAAGGAAGTCTCCGAAGTGCCCATCTGTTGTACAGCCCACTTGCCCCTTTCTTAGATTTTTGCAATGGTTGAAAGTGGTTGGAGAATCAAACAATGTCACCTCTCCCAATCTAACGCACAATGGAAGATCCTGCACACCCAGTGCAGCTAATCCATAAACTTGAAGCCTCTTTCCTTCTGACACAGTGCCACTTAGAGGTGTCAAGTATACAAGCTGTCTTCAGACAACTCCAGGGACATGCTAGGACTTTTCCTAAGACCTTTGGCGGTTCTATTGCTGACCCTAAAATGAATAGAGACATCACTGCTCAGATTGTAGAGCTTGTTGTGTATGTACACCATAGTCCCACTCCAGAGATGGGGAAGCAGTGGCCCTCCAGATATTGGTGGTCTTTGACCTCCACCAGCCCCCACCCAGCATGACCAATGGTCAGGGGTGCTGGGAACTGGAGTCCAACAACAACTGGAGGACCACAGGTTTCCCCATCCTTGCTGTAGACCTTTGACCCAGGACAACAATGAAGAACCACCATGGTGCAGCAGTTAGAGTGCTGGACTAGGGAGACAAATCCATAATCCATTATGAAGCGGCCTTGGGCCAGTCACTATCCCTCAGTCTAACCTAACAATGGTGGACAGGGAAGCTGAACCACACTAGATCTCCTTGTCAAAAGGACAGGGTATAAATGCAAGGAATGCCAGTGTTCTGTAACCAGAATCATCGATTCCTTTGATCAAACGTTCCTCTGCCCATAGTAAAGATAAAGGGACTCCTGACCGTTAGCTCCAGTCATGACCGACTCTGGGGTTGCGGCGCTCATCTCACTTTATTGGCCGAGGGAGCCGGCGTACAGCTTCTGGGTCATGTGGCCTGCATGACTAAGCTGCTTCTGGCGAACCAGAGCAGCGCACGGAAACGCCGTTTACCTTCCCGCCAGAGCGGTACCTATTTATCTACTTGCACTTTGACGTGCTTTCGAACTGCTAGGTTGGCAGGAGCAAGGACTGAGCAACGGGAGCTCACCCCGTCACGGGGATTCGAACCCCCGACCTTCTGATTGGCAAGTCCTAGGCTTTGTGGTTTAACCCACAGCGCCACCCGCGTCCCTTCCTCTGCCCATATATGTTGCTTATTCCAGTACCAGCATTTTTCCAACTTTGCAGACTTTGCTAAATCTGTTTCAAACGTCTGGGTATCGAGACCGCTTGAAACATTTCCTAGATGTTCATTTCACTGGAAGAGCTGATGCCCAGATTAGATAGCAGACACACAACCCCACAAACAGCGCCACAGCTCGGCCCCGTCAGCACCCATCCAGCTGCCTCCCTGACATTTCACAGCCCACCCACTCCACTTTGTTCATCCCAAAGTTATAATTTCCTTGATGACTTTCTCTCCCCGAGTTTACGCTGAGCACCAAGATCGCCATCTGTTATTTGCCTTCTTTTCGAAGTTCAAAGATTTTGCTTCAAGTGAGAAATGCATTGTATGTTGTAATTTTTCCCCAACAAAGAATTCCCTCCCGCTCCTCAAACAAAAAAAAGTATGGCGTGTTGGAGATTAACAAATAATAAGAAGGGGAGGATTAATGGCAGAACCATAGCTCATTCAATTTAATGGGATTTCTAACAAGCTGTATCTATCTTACGTTAGCTTTTCCTCTCTCTTTTTTCAGGCTCTCGGAGTAATCTACAAATGTAATTAGAAATATTATTTCTTGCTTCAGGCTGTGAAAACTGAAGCTCGTGAAACTGAAGAATGGGACTTTCTAAAAGAGAAATGATCCACTTTCTAAGAATAGGGTGCTGTAAAATAGCACAACAGAGAAGAAGGGGTGCTAGAGAAAAATCAATCCTAGAAGATTGTGGAGATTGCTTAGCTATGGTGGTATGAGCATAATAATAATAATAATAATAATAATAATAATAATAATAATAATAATTTTATTTATATCCCGCCCTCCCCGGCCAAAGCTGGGCTCATTTCAGGACTGGATTGTTGCAATGCACTTTAGTAGATGTGATTTGCCCTTTGGTATGCAAGCTGCAGCTGATGCTGAATGTGGGGGAGATTGTTGAGTAAAGTGGCTGACCACAAACATGGGACACAAGTTCTAAAGGAAATGCTGTTGGTTTAGGATGTGAACGAGGGGTTAAATTACACATGCTCTCCTTTTATTATTTTACTTATTAGATTTGTATACTGCCCTATACAAATACAGTGGTACCTCGGGTTGCAAACACCTCGGGTTACAAACACTTCGAGTTACAGACTCCGCTAACCCGGAAGTAGTACCTCGGGTTAAGAACTTTACCTCAGGATGAGAACAGAAATCGCGTGGTGATGCCGCGGCAGCAGCAGGAGGCCCCATTAGCTAAAGTGGTACCTCAGGTTAAGAACAGTTTCAGGTTAAGAACATACCTTCGGAACGAATTTAAGTGCGTAACCAGAGGTACCGCTGTAGTGTAGGAAGGTAGCCAGTGGAGACTGACTGCGGTTGGTGGGGCAGTTCCTCCTGTGTCCAAATGGAGAAGCAAAGCATTGAATTGAATGGGGAAGCCAAACTTTATTAAAGAGAGAGATTTGAAAAAGAGAGCAGGGGCAGAGGGCAGATTTGCCTGGGATCTCAAACAGCGAGACAAAATGCACAGGGCTTCTGCATTCAACATCAACGACAACCAGCCAAGGAAGCCTTTTCATTATTATTTTTACAGAGACTGGGAGCATCACCAAACCCAAACAGAGAAAATGCCCCACCATGGTCATTGGATGGGGAGGGGGAATCTTTTGAGGAGTCTGGATGGGTTTGTTTTGTTTTGTGTGGTTGTTGCTGCCCAGCATGGTCACACTGCGAGGTCTGTTGCCCGTAGAAACCACTTTCCCCGCGGGTGACCTGGGTCCGTTTAAAACATCAACCGATTACACATGTGACACGTCCAATGGCTTAGCTGTGGAAAAGCCTCATTAGCACCACAACCTCCCACCAGCACCCTGGGGAAAAAGCGAGAGAGACTCCTGGCTCCGAGGAGCTTCTGTGAAGCGATCCTTGTCCCCCAGCAGGGTTTGCATTCAAGAACAGAAAGCTCAAAGTGCCGATGATCCTTTGGGAACATCCTGGTCCCTTCCGTAAAGAGATTCATCACTTGGTTACTGGCGGGGAAGCTGGCATGGTTTCTAAAGGGAGGCCTGGTTGCGGGTAATTGATTTTTGAGCTGGCAAAATACGCAAACGCCTGGATATCTTTCGGCATGGGGTACGGCTGAAAAGCATGCTGTAGTCTTGGGCCATCGTTGGCAACTGTGGGGAATGTTTCTAGAGTATTTACTACCACAGCCACCTTCAAAAATGTAAGAAGGGGTGCAGTTTTTTGGGGGGGGCAAAGTTGTCGAGCTTTTTCTTCTTGCAAAATCTCAACAAAAAATGAGTTTTTGAGCTATTTTTAATGAAAATTGCCAAAATCTACACAACCAACATGGGCTGCCATAGTCCAGATTTACCTGGACATTTGAGTGATTTCTGCCTGGATGCTGCTTAAGGTGTCTGAATACCAGCTATGTCTGGAAAATTCCGGACATATGGCAAGCCAGTTTTTTTGTCCTCCTGGGAAATGCTACTTGTTAAGTTGTGGGTGAACATATCAGACAACACAGCGATTCTTCAAACAGCTCTTGTTTATTCACAGGCCAGAATAGAACTGAACTGAAGGCTTCAGCCAACCTGCTTATATACAGCTCAACTACAAGGCAACAGTAACAACTTTCTGTAACTATCCAATCACTGAACGTCACTTTCAATTCCTAATTTGCATATGTGGACCTGAGTGAAAACTATCTACCCTGCTGGCCCAGGGTAAGAACTTCAGTACATAACAGGGGCACTGCCCAACCTTGTCACCCTCTCGAGTCATTCTGTGATGGAGCTCTGACCCTGTCCCATCCCACGTGAGGCTATCTCATTTAAAACATAGCATGCAGGACGATATCATGAATTGCACACAGCTGTCATTATGCCTGGCCTCATGTACTTCATTTTTGACACAATGAAGAAATCAAGTCTTAAAGACCATTCGGGACCCTCGCTCTCGCTTTTTAAATGGACACCTTTGCTTATTTCCATTTACTTATGCCACACACCCCTCCAAGCTTTTTCTAGTTTATTTCATGATCATTGCCTCCTGACTTCACAATTATTGCCTTTTAAATATAGGATAAATTTAACGGGTCTGGGCTAAACGGAAAAGTATTCCATAAGAGGACGTGAGCTCCCAAGGGATTTTTCACCTCCATCTATTCTTACCTCCACTCCCTTTAATTAGGTCCCCTGACTCTTTAGCAGAGTTTCTGCCCCATCTCCTTGTCCCCATTTCCATTCCTGTCGTATTATTTCTGCATGTCCTAAAAAAGGATGGATGTTTTTAACCTTCACATCACTGAGCTGCATAAGAACTAAACTATTAGACATGCAAGACAGTGTTTGATTAGCAACAAGGAAGATGTTAAAGTGAAGCTATTTGGTGATGTGAAGTGTTCAAATATACATGGTGCTAGTCAGAGGGTACACATTGGAGAGTTACAGATGTTTAAAGCAATGAATGACCCTGAATGCTATCAGGGGCATTTGTCGTTGCCAACACCAGAGGACAAACATGAGGGCTAAGAAAACCTAAAGTGCTGTACTTTTTCCAGTTTTCAGGATACATGCATCTCTGGGTTATTTCTGGGGGCCTGCCTGGTGTTTTTACATGAGTAGAATGTGTGCTTTTATTTAAAATGCATCTCTGGGTTATTAGTGGGGCATAGGAATTCGTTCGTCCCCCCCCCGCCCAATATAGTCCGGCCCTCCACAAGATCAGAGGGACAGTGGACCGGCCCCCTGCTGAAACAGGTTGCTGACCCATGGTCTGAACCAATGCCTAAGCAAACCAATCACAGCTTGTAATCAGTAAAATGGTGGCCAAAATTATGCCAAACCTCAAACTAAAATTTGAGTCATGCATGAATTTATTTCTAGGCAGTTTTGGTGGTCTTAACACACAACTAAAAAACCAGTGAAGTTCAGATTGTGCCAGACATCCCCTGACACAGCAGATTTTGCCTTTGCTTAGCTCCCGGCTGATCAGATGGTACATTGGCTCAGAGGGTAGTAGCTGACCACCTTTGACTTGCTAGGGTCTGTCCTCAGACCATGCCCAAGGGGCAGTTGGGCTCAAAATCAAAAGCTTGCTACCCTAAATTAAGGACTCACTCTCAATATACATTTTGGGAAGAGGGAGAGAGAGGGCAAGGGAGAAAGGATAATACACACAGTGCAATGGTACAGTACAATGCATCTCCACACAGCAGAAGGCCTGCTGGAAGGTATGCACAGCAGTTCTGGAATTTTTAAAATAAAACCTTTCACTGATTAATGTGAGAAAATATGTTCATCTGTAGAAATGGTGCAAGCGTCAAGCACAATGCGGCAAAACCCACTTAAGCAAATGCCAAGTCTAAGAATAGATCAGCCATGTGTCAAGCGGGTCGCCTTTCCATCCCCTTATTTCATAAAGATGGGAGAGAAAAATCTGTTAGATGGAGAGAGCCAGCTGCTCCCAAGTGGCAGGCTTTGCCAGGCACCAAAATAAATGTGTTCTCAGCTAATTTCCTTTGGCTGCTTCTGTATTAAATGTTTTGCATTGCAGGACAAGGAGGAGCAACAAGCTACATTTTCCTAACCAGGAACAGTTATCCCTTCAGACCCAATGCTGCTGTCAAAATGAGCCCCACCCCCACTTGTAACCCTCTCCCTCACCTGTTTGAGCCTCCCTTTGGAGTGGACAAATAGTGCATGGGCAATCAATTTGAGCGGCTTGAAAAGGGGTTTGGATAAATTCATGGAAGACAAGGCTATTGAGGATTATACAGTGGTACCTTGGGTTACGTGGGACGTGGGTGGCGCTGTGAGTTAAACCAAAGAGACTAGGACTTGCCAATCAGAAGGTCGGCGGTTCAAATCCCCACGACGGGGTGAGCTCCCGTTGCTCTATCCCTGCTCCTGCCCACCTAGCAATTCGAAAGCACGTCAAAGTGCAAGTAGATAAATAGGTACCACTCCGGCGGGAAGGTAAACGGTGTTTCCGTGCGCTGCTCTGGTTCGCCAGAAGCAGCTTAGTTATGCTGGCCACATGACCTGGAAGCTGTACGCCAGCTCCCTGGCCAATAAAGCGAGATGAGCGCCGCAACCCCAGAGTCAGTCACGACTGGATCTAATGGTCAGGGGTCCCTTTACCTTTACCTTGGGTTACAAACACCTTGGGTTACAGATACTTCGGGTTACGGACTCCGCTAACCCGGAAGTAGTACCTCAGGTTAAGAACTTTACCTCAGGATGAGAACACAAATCGTGCTCCGGTGGTGCGGCGGCAGTGGGAGGCCCCATTAGCTAAAGTGGTACCTCAGGTTAAGAACGGTTTCAGGTTAAGAATGGACCTCCAGAACAAATTACCGGTAAGTTCTTAACCAGAGGTGCCACTGTATTCTACTTCCACTGCTGGGCTACCAGGATCATTTTGACATTCCTTATGAAAGTTAATAATGAGGGAGACAAACACAGCTTGCTAGGTAGAACATTTCACAAATGGGGAACCACCACCAAGAAGGCTCTGCCACAGATCAATGCCAACCAGGCAGCACCTAGTTTCAGCATCAACAACAAGGCTTGCCTTGCTGATCATAGGACTCGAGATGGTTGGTAATGGGGGAGGTGTTGTTTTCGGTGCTTATGTCCCAAATCATTTAGCACCTTGAATTGGGGCTGGTAGCTACTTGGCAGACGGTGCAGTGCCTTCAGGAATAGTAACATGCAGTCCCATTGGCTTCCCTCGTTTATCAACCTAGCAGCCACATTCTGTACTAGCAGCAGCCTCTGAATAGTCTCCAAGGGCAGCCCCATGTTACAGTACATTGCAGTAGCGCAGGTAGAAGATCACCAGAGCCTGGACCATTGAGACCCAATGCAGGAATAGCCATAGCTGGTGAACCAGTCAGAAATGTGGTCTATTTATGGGTCCATATAATGCTTTTTCAACTTATACATGTGTGAACAAGTGAAGACAACCTAATACTTAATTTTGCTATCATGGCCTTAAAGTCTCAACAAAATACCTTTTTACTAGTACAACAGCAGCAGAAGCAGTAATAAAAATAGTAATGGGCCGCAGCATCAATCTCATGTACTTTTTTTCTCAAAGGGTTGACCTGAAAAGGTGTCCCAAAGCCAACCGCAGAAGGAAATTCTTGAATTATTGGAATCAGAACATTTTTATTACAGACCAAATCCTCCAGAAAGGACCCATTCTGGACATAATTTTCTCATCAACAGGGAATACAAGGAATGGAATGTGTTTCTGGGTGCAGATGAGCACCCCAATGAGGGACGTTTGAATGCACTCAAGTGATTAATCAGATTCATCATCACCATAGCAACCTGAACAGCTGCAGCACTTAAAAACACTCATAAGGAAGCATACTTCTTTGCTGTACGCCCACAAGGCATCTATAGAGTAGAATTTCTCTCTGTGTCATCTCTGAACAGTGAGTGGTGGTACAATTCATGAGAAAGCTTAGGAGAGGACTTGGAAGCATCTCTAGAGGGGGGGGGAGTCAGCCACCATAATCTCTGGTTTTAAACACATTTTGTGAGCAACGCTGAAGATTCTCTTCTGCCTTATCTATGGATAAGAGGGAAAGTATTCCTTCTGTAAAATCAGGGAGGCAGGATATCCATGACCGAAAGCCCTCCAGAGGTAGAAAAGTTATGCAGATTTGCCAGCTGATCAGATGACCAGATCCAAATCCTATCATGCAATCAAATGGTATATTACTGTGTACTGAAGGGGTGGGATTCAATGCTAGAGTAGACCCACTGAACTTGGCAGGACTATGTTAGGCCTGTTCATTTTGATGGGGCTGCTCTAAGCAGGACTTAGCTGAATTCCACCCAGGAAGTTTGGATAGCTTCCTTGAGTTCTTGGTAGGACTGTCAGACTTCTGCTAATGGCCCCAAAGGACACGGGTTCTACTCCTGGACAGAGAGCGCTCAGAAAGGTGTACAAAGTCTGTTGTGGGTCTGAGAACAGAGGCCCTGTGTACAAGGTAGGGTGGTCATCACCAAAAAAAGAGGACGAAAGAAGGCACAGACTTGCATGAAATTTGCATGTGCTAATTTATACATATAGATAAAATGTAGTAATAATTACTATAATTTAAATATAAATACACCTTGGGAATGCCAACAATTTAAGAAAGCCCAGAGTTATTATTATAATTTATTCATTTTTAAATGACTTTTAGAATGAGCCAAAATGTGGGAAAGGGTCCTACGACGACGATAAACTTTTATGTATGACACTGAACTTCTTCTTTTCATGTCTTTGGGAGTCATTTATGAACTGTTACTTCTGGAAAACGTTTCACCTAAACATAAAACAAATGGAACATGACGCTTTCCCACAAGATCTTGGCTCTTTCTAAAGAGCTTTTTTAAAATATAATTTGAAGGAACCTTCAAGTTTGTGAAATTGTTTCCAAAGTCTAATGTTGACTCTTTATTAGAGATGCATTTCAGAAACCTGACCTTGAGTACTGAAAAAAATCCAGCTCTGATGGGTTTAAGCTTCACATTTACCAAACTAAAGAAGTTAAGCTTCACCCTTATGATTTTTCTTTCAAGGGTCAGTGATCACAATCCATGGGATTGAAGGATTTGGGCTTTCTGGCACAGATATACTATTTCACAAATGCCTTTGAAAATAATTTCATCACTCAGGACATCGTAGCTCTCCAGCTCATTCATATTTCTCCTCAGCAAAGGCTTCTCCTGCCCCAGGAAAGGCTGGATATAACAGGGCAGGGGGGGGGGGACCTCAGGCCCAGGAATCAAATGCGCCCCCCCCAAGCCACTCAATCTGGCCCTTGGAATTCTCTCTGGCCACACTCCAGGTGGTTCCACTCATACATTTAAAGCACTTGGCTTCCCCTAAAGTCACCTGGGAATGGTAGTTAAGCATGCTTGGAACTGTAGGTCTGTGAGGGAGGAAGCTACCATTCCCAGGATCCTTGGGGGGAAGCTACGTCCTTTAAATATGAGTTGAACAGTTGGACTGTCTCGCCAGAGTGGTGCATGCTCTGGTTATCTCTCGCTTGGACTACTGCAATGCGCTCTATATGGGGCTACCTTTGAAGGTGACCCGGAAACTACAACTAATCCAGAATGTGGCAGCTAGACTGGTAACTGGAAGCGGCTGCTGAGACCATTTAACACTGGTCTTGAAAGACCTACACTGGCTCCCAGTATGTTTCCGAGCACAATTCAAAGTGTTGGTGCTGACCTTTAAAGCCCTAAACGACCTTGGTCCAGTATATCTGAAGGAACGTCTCCACCCCCATCGTTTTGCCCGGACACTGAGGTCCAGCGCCGAGGGCCTTCCCTCGCTGTGAGAAGCCAAGTTACAGGGAACCGGGCAGAGGACCTTCTCGGTAGTGGCCCCCTCCCTGTGGAACGCCCTCCCACCAGATGTCAAAGAGAAAAATAACTACCAAACTTTTAGAAGACATCTGAAGGCAGCCATGTTTAGGGAAGCTTTTAATGTTTAATAGGTTATTGTATTTTAGTGTTTTGTTGGAAGCTTCCCAGAGTGGCTGGGGAAACCCAGCCAGATGGACGGGGTATAAATAAATTATTATTATTATTATTATTATTATTATTATTATTATTATTAAGCATGCTTTATGGTGTGGATCTACCCCCCCCCCCCCCCCGTCCACAGGGCATACCCATGACTGGCCCTGTTTCACAACCTCATTTAGTGTTTTGGCCTGGCTGGAATGCATCCTTGAATACTTCTGAGAGGGTTTAACCCCATACAGAGCAGGCCACCTCCCATTCCTCTGGTTTAGGGAACTACCCATTAACAGTGCTTCAGTCTTGACTGGATTAAGCTTCATTTTATTGGTTCTCATGTATTTCTGAGGCAAGGCACAGGTCTATTTCATCCACTGCCTCATCTGTAGATGTCAAAGAGAAGTAGAGCTGCCCATACCAAGGATGTTGCTGAAAACGTACTCCAAAACTGAGGAGCCCCCTCAGCGGTTTCTTGTAGATATCGAACAATATGGGCAATACAATTGAACCCTATGGAAATGCACACTGGAGTCTCCACAGAACAACAACAAGAAGAAGAGTTTGGATTTGATATCCCGCTTTATCACTACCCTAAAGAGTCTCAAAGCGGCTCACAACCTTCTTTCCCTTCCTCCCTCACAACAAACACTCTGTGAGGTGAGTGGGGCTGAGAGACTTCAGAGAAGTGTGACTAGCCCAAGGTCACCCAGCAGCTGCATGTGGAGGAGCGGAGACGCGAACCCGGTTCCCCAGATTACGAGTCCACTGCTCTTAACCACTACACCACACTGGCTCTCGCCAACCGTCTCCCATGTACTATCCTCAGAAAATGACCATCCGAATATGACTGGAAACCCCGCAGAGTGGTGTTGCCCACCCGCAACTTGAACAGTCACTCCAGCAAAATACCCTGGGTGATGGTATTGAAAGCCCCTGAGAGTTCAATGAGAATTAACAGGGATACCATCACCCCGTCTCTCTCCTGATACAGGTCATTGGACAATCAAAAACAGTAGTCTGGGAGGCCCAATGGATCTCTTAATCGAGGCAGTGAGCATCATAGAAGTGGATGCTTTATTTGTGCGTGCATTCCAGCAGACCTCTGCAGTCAACAAACTACACTCCACACATCCTTAAGTTTAAAATTCAGGTTGGCAGAGGGTCGCTGCATACGTCAGCTGAAAAACACCACCGCATGTCTACATCCCTGGCATGTTGCTCAGTGGATTGCAAGCGCTGTGTAAGAATAGCACGTCAGCACAGTGTCGTGAACCATGATGTTATGCTGGCATTGCAAGGGTATTACTTGATATGACAGGCGTGAGACATGCTTGCAAAAGCTCAGGACTCTGGAATGGCAGGCAGGTATTAAAATGCCATTCTAAGCTGAATTTGTATTACTAAATAATGCAGTATCTGGAGCCTGGTGTGGTGACTGGAATGCAAAGAGGCTCTGAGCAATGTTGAGTTTCTGCACCCTGGGCTTAAGAGTGCTATGTTTGTGGGACTCAATCTAATATGAATGCAATGTGCAAGGCATCGTCTGGGGGTGGGAAGACACTTCTGCATATAAAAAAATTAAAGAGTTTGGCATTCCACCCCAGCAGTATGCGTTGCCTTAATGCACAGCACACATCATCTGCAACTGCATAAATAAGAAAATGGATTGTGCTTAGAAATTCATATATCTTGCTGAAATCAGGTGACGGCAGAGCACTATTTTGCAAATCATGTACCCATGTTATGTGATACAATTGTAAAGTAAGATGGTTGTCTATTGTCCTACCAAGTGATAAGGAGAATCTTATCATCAACTGGGCTTTTCTGGATTTCAAACTAGGCTTAGAAGCGTGAGAAGTTCCTCCTCTCTGCTTTGCAGGACAATAACAGCCATGCAGACTGTAGTAAGCTGTTTCTTGGTAAATGGAAGTCTGGATTCACCTGTACTTGTCAATCCCTCTCCAGCTTAATCCTTAGCATGGAATTTTTCACGGCTTTTTCACGGCTGCCACCCACAGAGTTGATGATTTCATCCAACTCTCCACCATGGGCCCCAGATATCTTTCAGAGATCCTGGCCATTTCAGTTCTCACCAGCATATGTATGTGGAGTTAGGATTTGCCCGCCACTACCACCACCACAAGGGACACGGGTGGCGCTGTGGTCTAAACCACAGAGCCTAGGGCTTGCCGATCAGAAGGTCGGTGGTTCAAATCCCCATGACAGGGTGAGCTCCCGTTGCTCGGTCCCAGCTCCTGTCCACCTAACAGTTCGAAAGCACGTCAAAGTGTGAGTAGATAAATAGGTACCGCTCTGGTAGGAAGGTAAACGGCGTTTCCGTGCACTGCTCTGGTCCGCCAGAAGTGGCTTAGTCATGCTGGCCACATGACCTGGAAGCTGTCTGCAGACAAACACTGGCTCCCTCGGCCTATAGAGCGAGATGAGCACCGCAACCCCAGAGTCATCTGCAACTGGACCTAACGGTCAGGGGTATCATTCCTTTACCACCACCACAATGTGCATTACTTTGAACTACATTTGCCATTTTGTGGTCCATTTTCACCCGATTCAAAGAGATCCCTTTGGAGCCCTCTTCAGTCCCCACTTATGAACCCATTAGAAAGCACTGATTCCAAACAGATCCTTTGGAAAGCCGCACTGTGCATTTTACCCTATTCTCCATTTCCCATTGATTAACTAGTTACTCATTCATAAGAGTTGTACTTATGCTAGAACGACCAAATTCACTCAGGAGCCTTTGCTGAGGGACTTTATCAAACGCTTGTTAAAAATCAAAGTATATATTATCGACTGGTTCATCCCTGTCTCTGTTGGTTGGACTTCCAAATAATTCTTTTTAAAATGTGAGACAGGGCTTCCCTTTGCCAAAACCATGGTAATTCTTCTTCAGCAAGGTTTCTTCTTCCTATATTTCATCATTTTTCCTTTAATAATGCTTTACATCTAATATTTATTACATTTATTATATATCTGGGATAGAAGCTAGGCTAACAGGCAGGTAATTTCCTGGACCCCAACCTTAATTAATTATTGTGATTTGGCTGCCTACTACTCCTTTTGGCTGCTTTTCAGCCCTCTGGCAGGAAGGCAAATTTTAGTGACAAGTTGCATATTTTTATTTGAAGATCAACAATTCCACATTTGAGTTTCTGAAGAGCCAAAAGTGGGGGAAGGCCAGGACTTCCTTTTCCTTCAATCTCTCTTCAGAAATCTGAACTGATCACTTTCAGAAGTGTGTTGAAAACAGACCAAAGGCCACATAAAATTGCACCAAGAGGATTAGAGCTTGCCCATCCTTGAATTAGACTACACAGCCCTACACCCGTTTTTCAGCACAGGGGGCTCCAATTCCCTTAGACTGCAGGGGTGACCAACTCCTAAGAGACTGCAATCTACTCTCAGTGTTAAAAACTGGCAGTGATCTACCCCCTTTGGGGGTCTTCAGGTCTAAATTGTGTAGCTTTTTTTAGGGAGGAGGAAATCCAGTGATCTACCAGTGATCGACTGCAGGCGTCCAATGATCTACCAGTAGATCACGATCTACCTGTTGGACGTGCCTGCTAGAGCTTTCTGGCAATAGCTTTCAAACACCTAAAAATTGCACGAAGGACAGGATGTTGGCTTGGCACTGAAAAAAGCAACAAGCAACTTGAGAATGAGGCTTCTTTGGTCTGGCAAATGAAATTCAGCCATTATTATTTCATGATTCACTCCACCAAGGTGGAGAATCAATCAATAGTATTGACTTGGCGAAGTTCGGAGGATGAAATTTAATTTTGTTGCAGGAGGTGGTGGGGCCAGGGCTGAGGAGAGAGAAAGCTTTCCAATCACATATTTAGGAGCGTGCTGGATGAAAGCAGTACTCTCCTGGATACGCTATGGGAAAACATTCAGCATCGGAGAAATGCAGTGTTTGTGGCAAGGAATACACTTAATTAGATTCATCTATAAGGCTCAGCAGCTGTTCTGCAGACAAGCAGAAATCTTTGTGATTTCTTCTGGCTCTATGGAGACACTGAGATTGGTTTCTCCTCCCTCTTGCTGGCCCCAGCTGAAGATACATCTCTTTGTACAAATGATCATTATCTGTTGCTGGCTTTCAGACAAGATGGGATACAGTCCCCCCACCCCCACCCTCGACACAGCAAATATTTTTGCATTTGTTATTTCGGCCTTCTTGCCTCAGCTTTTGCTCTTGGAAACCCTGGCTAGCTCTTTCTGCAAAAGATTGGCTGGTCGCCTGACACAGCATGTATTAGTTATGAAGTTTTAAAAAAACACATATCCATATCTTGAGGATGTTCTTCTCTCCTCCAGTAGGAAAAAGGTAGAATTTGTTTTCCTCCTTTTAAATAAACACAGGAAGATGGGGTTTTTTTAGAAACCACATACACAAACAACATCAACAACAGTTGTTGTTGAGACCTCCGGGTATAGGGCGGTATATAAATTCAATTAACAACAACAACAACTGTGAGATCTAAACTATGCTAAATGAAAAACTCCCTCCTTGATTCTCAGAGACGTGTGGACTGATTCATTCAGTTGCTTTCCATTCTTAGGACCTTTCTGAGACTTGAGATAGATGATGGCGAGGGACCACTTCTCAGGGCACGCACCCATATTCCTTTTGTTCCACTGCTTCCTGAGCTTAACAGAGTTTCAGATACACAAACCATGTGCACCAATCCCTCTTGCAACCCCTCTTCAATCATTTTAAGAAAAGGGTTAGATCCATAGATCTAGGCACACCCTAAAGTTGTAGAACAACAACAGGGATCATGGCAAGGAGGAGAGCAGGAATCTGTCTCCCTCATCTGCCACGTGGGGAAGAGGCAGCTGGGGAGAAACAAAGGCAGAATGAGGAGTGAGGGAAGCAGACAGAGAGAAACACAGAAAGAAGAAAAAGATTCCTCCTCCCACCACTGGAGCCACTTCTACAGACACAGGCAGAAGCTGCAGGTCCATTCGAGACTTTTTCTTCTGCCTGCATCCGTTTCTGTTTCATGCATCTGTCTCCCTCTGAGCTCTGCTGGCCACCTTTTGTGGAGAAAGACCTGTGGGGTGAGGGGCTGTTTTGTGGGCATGCCTTCGGCCCTCCAAATCTGCCCTACGTCTGGTCAGCTTGGTACAGCTCTTTTTCTCTGCAGGAAAAGCTCCCATTTTGGCTCCTTAAACTCTTGGTTGTTGTCGTTTTGTTGGCTTTCTTCCTCTTTACCCCTTCCTTGTCATTATTAGTTTGTCTTGTCATCCCCCCACTTCTTCCTCCTTGAAATAAATAAATTCCCTGGATGCACACACACCCTTATGAAATGTACTGTCCATGCCTACAGCTGGGTCATCAATCTTCAGTCTGATTTACTATAGAAACCCTCTGTAGGTATTCTATAACAATAAAAATGAATGTGTGGAACAGGGAATTAGGGTTATGCCCACAAACATCCACTTTCAGGGACCTGCATGTATTTCAAGATCCCACCTGCACAGGAGCTTATGGGCTAAGCTTCCCACCTGCTCCTTATTTCAAGGAATGGTTCCTTATCTATAAAGCAGAATAACTGCAACTCTCCTCCACAACTTTTAATGAATTGCAATGCTACTTGCCTGGGAGTAAGTCCTTTTGTACTCCAGTGGGACTTACGTTCAAGTTAGAGATGGGGAAGAAATTGAATTCAGCCTGTGTTTATAGGCAAATCTGCCTGATTTGCACTTTCTGAAACAGTAGGCAAAACGAAAAAGAGCCATTCTTCGAAATTCATTCTTCTCTGAATTTTGCAATACAGTTCTCCAGCCAAGTCCTGGTTACAGAAATGCATATGATAAGATAAAGTGTGCATTAAAATGCACTTGTTCATGAGAATAGTATTCAAAGGGCATTAAATTAGGGGAGAGAGAGAGAGTTAAAATTACATACCAGTTTGCACTAAACTGTTGATTTTCATAAGGACTTTTTTTTTTAAGCAAACTGATGTGGAAATGTGAAGAAGTGGAACTTAAGATTGGAAAAATGAGAAAATGGGAGAAGCAGAAACAGATATTTGTTCATCCCTAGTTGCAAGCTGAGGACGCAGGTGGCGCTGTGGGTTAAAGCCTCAGCGCCTAGGACTTGCCGATCAAAAGGTCGGCGGTTCGAATCCCTGCGGCGGGGTGCGCTCCCGCTGCTCGGTCCCAGCGCCTGCCAACCTAGCAGTTCGAAAGCACCTCTGGGTGCAAGCAGATAAATAGGGACCGCTTACCAGCGGGAAGGTAAACGGCGTTTCCGTGTGCGGCTCTGGCTCGCCAGATGCAGCTTTGTCACGCTGGCCATGTGACCCGGAAGTGTCTCCGGACAGCGCTGGCCCCTGGCCTCTTGAATGAGATGGGCGCACAACCCCAGAGTCTGTCAAGACTGGCCCGTACGGGCAGGGGTACCTTTACCTTTACCTTACCTAGTTGCAAGCTGTGGGCAGATACCAGGTAAGGAGCAGCGTTGATGGAAAACACAAGTCTATGAAGGCCAGTCAATAACTATTCAGTGCAATCAGAACCTTAACCTTATTCATCAGTTGTTTTTCATCATGGCTTATATGCAAAATCTGTTCTGAATGCTTCTCTTTAATTTAAAAGGAGGAGGACAAGCTGTTTGAAGCAGACAATCACTCCTACTGTTGTTTGCAAAAAAGATTCTAGTTTTGAAGGCTTACAGGAAAGGTTCGTTTTTACTACAAGCTTGAGATTCCACTTTCTTGGAGTTCATTGGCACAGCTTGGTTGTTTTAAGAGCCAGAGCAAATATTTCTTTGGGCATCTACTTACATTGAGTATGTTTTCGATCACGCATAAGAGAATTAAGAGGAGGAAGCTGTAGAGGAAAGGAACAGAGTTTTCAGAACAAAACAAAACAAAATCTTACCTATGGGGACATGAGATTTAAGATCCCCCCCCCAAAAAAAGGATGATGGGGCACAGAAGTAGGGGAAAGAAGCTCTACTTAAAAGTTACAAAATCTATAGTCCAATTCAAAACAGAGATTGCTGTCTAGAGCAGAGCGCACAGACATCCTACCCCATTGCAGGTAAGAAGAAAAGTGCAGGGACAGGAAGAAGAAGATTAAGTTTCTATTGTTCCCCTTCCCACCAGACAGGTTTAGAGGATATGACATCATAGAGTTCCCTGTTTGTGATTTTCTAGCAATCATGCATTTGTGATTTGACTACAGATCCTCACACACCTCTGATCTGATCCAGCAGGCTCTGATTGTGTATGTTTTGCTTTTCTGGGACAAGGAAGTAGACTCTGGAGTCTCTAGCATTATGTGGAAACACATCCAAGAGCATCCAAGACAGCACAATATCATCCTGGCATTGTGACATCATCGTGCAGCATGATGCTGCTCTGAGATAATTGAATGATGACAATATATCTAACATGATGTCTTCGCTAATACAAAGCACCTTCCAAGCAATTCATGCTGGAAACCTTTGCCTCATTTTTCATGAGTGCTGCTTACAAGTCACCCTTCTCAAAACAATATTTGAGCACAGATACTCTCAAAAATTCACATTTCTCTCAATTTTGCGATTCGGTTATCTAACCGAAAGGATGTGTGCAGAGGTGTGCATGTCAGGGAAGAAGTGTGCATACAAATACAATTACTGGTGCAGATAATGTACAGAAATGCACATTATATTTGGGGAAATTACATACCAGAAGTTATGCAAAGCAAAATTCTAATGAATTTTTGCAAGAACTTTTTAAAAATAATAATATAAAAGAAATGGGCAAAATGATGTGGAAATGAGGTGAACTATATGCAGTTATGATGGGGAGGGGTGGAATCTGAGAGAAACTTCAATCCGCAGATTTGCCCATCCCTAGTGGCAGCTCAGGGAATTATCCTGATCAGCTTACCCTGCACCAAACACATTCAGGCTGCCATCTTATATACACTTACCTGGACGCAAGTCCCATTTAACCCAATGAGACTTTTTTTCCTTTGGTTATGTATGAGGTGCTGCTGTTAGACCCATAAAAAAACAACAGTAACCCCTACAGAAACCTCCTGTTTAAATCAGACAGTAGCAAACTGGGATTGCTTTGGTGCTGTATGAAATCAGAACATCAGGCAGGCATAGACAACACACACCTGTGCTCCCATTCATATGGCAGGGCACAATAGCTACGTAGTGCAGAAGGAACAGCCAAAAGCATCTCAGCAGCTCACCAAGGCCCCAGGGGGGCTGTCAGCTCCTGCAGCTGGGTATCTGTCCAACTCCCCCCCCCCTCTGCATTTCAGTTGTCATCATCAGCCGGCACAGTGCCGGAGGAGCCAAGCGCTGCCTACAAAACGCATTATTGCTCTATGATCAGGCTGTCTCCTCTGCGGATGGGAGTGGGTGGAGGGACAGTGGAGAGATCTTTGTTCATCCTAGGCCAGCGTGTCATCTGTCAGAGTCATACAATGCACCACTGTGCCTGCATTTCCCCCATGAAGCAGTGTTCTTCTTGCCTTGATTGTCAATTTGATAAACTGCAGTTGCCGCAGGCACGGTTCACCTAAGTGTGGTTCGACAAGCAATCCTGCTTCACAGGGAACTCTGGGAATTGTAGCTCTAGGAGGGGGATAAAAGGTTTCCTAATGATTCTCAGCACCCTTAACAAACTACAGATCCCAGAATTCTTTGGCTGAGGGAGCCATGACTGTTTAAAGCGGTATCAAAGTGCTGAAATTTGTGATGTGAATGTGGCCTTATACTTCAAGACCACTGCTTGGTGATCTAAAGATCTCATTGCTCTTTCAAGGTTTGAACGTGCCGTACTTTTCCATGTATAAGACGAGGTATTTTTACTTTAAAACTATGTTAAAAATGGGGGGGGGGTGTCGTCTTATACACGGATAGTGGGGGGTGGGATGGGTGATTGGCTGCAGCTGCGAACAGGAGCTTGTCTTCGGTGATTTGGTGGGTGATTGGTGGCTGCGTCAAGGACTGCTGTGGATTGGCTGCCACTGCGGCAATTGGGCATGTGATTGCCAGGTGCTGTTGGCGAGCAGGCAGACACTTGGCAGCCTTGGCTTTCAGCATTCCCCCCCCCCCAAAAAAAAACAACAACACCTGAACAACTCTGGGCCATCTTCCCCCCAAATATAGGGGTTGTTTTATACATGGAGGCATTATACACAGAAAAATACAGTATTTATTTAAAATAATCTATATTGTTTAGATAGCTACAGTATTTGGACATATGGACTGCTTATGTTAACATCTGTGTTAGAATTGATGGATTCTTTTCATTGGCAATGTGAGCTGCTGATGTTTCTTTTGTCTTTTTGTTATATTTTTTATGTATACACCCACCAAGGAAAAAAGAAAAATAAAGAAAAATGCCTTAAGCCATAAGGTATTGGACCATTTATCCAAGAAAATATGCAAATATATACTGGAAGTTTTATGGAAAATGTTATACTCGGAATTGGTCACCAAAATGTAAAGAGCATAATTCGGTACAATGTCTTTGTCCAAGCAAGTTCCAGGTTGTCAATCAAGACTGAAAAGTAGATTATCAGCGATCTTCAATCAATGGAAACCCATCAGTGAGGGACAAAGCAGAAGCAAAAAACTAAAGTGTTTAGAGTTAATTGCCAGTCCCAAACAGGAAACATGAGGACTAGTTACAAAAGAGACGGATCATCAATTGAAATGGACCATGGGGGTTAATTACATGGATTTCCACTATGCTGTTAAAACGTGGCATACCTGAAATAGGCAAGTGGATCAACAGCTAGACAAAACAACAAGCATAAACTAAGTAGACTGAAAAGGGAATAGAACTTCATTTCTAACCACCTAAGAAGGAATTGTATTTTTAAAAAAGAGGATTTAGATGCCACATCTGTATTTTTAAAGAGATGAGCGTCTAATTCAAATGTACACATTCCTTTCTCTTCATGGTTCATGTATGCATCTTTTAACTGGGTTTTCCTCCTCCTCCTCCTCCTCCAGAGTAAGTGTGGGTCGCCATCACATATCACTACTTTTGGGGCCTTTTTACTCTAAAGCTTTGAACAAACACAGCCAGCACTGCATTTTCTTAGCTCACATCCACAGCATACATTTAAAGCACAGGACTTCCCCCAAATAATTCTGGGAGCTGCAGTTTGTTAAGGATCCTGGGAATTGTAACTCTGGGGGGGGGGGGACAACAGTTCTCAGGATTCTTTGGAGGAAGTAATAATAATAATAATAATAATAATAATAATAATAATAATAATAATAATTTTATTTATATCCCACCCTCCCCAGCTGAAGCCGGGCTCAGAGCAGCTAACAACAGTAAAATGATACAACATTCATTATAAAATCAGTTCAAATCAGATTAATGGCAACCAGTGGGCTAGAGTTCTGTGAGGATTGCCAAAGGAGGGGGTCATGTGCTTTAAACATAACTGCGTGGATGTAACCTTAGAAATAGTTTAAAAGTAAGGAACCACCAGGAAAGACTGGGCTGTCAGGAGCTAGAATCAGGAGTAGGTCAGCAATAAAACATCCGGTGTCAGGTTTTTTTTCAAATAAACCAAAACAGCACAGGCCTAGTGATCACAGCTAGTCATCCCATTAGGTCTTGCCCCAATGAGGCCATTATGAGGGCTGAAGGTCCCTGCCTTCTCAACGCTCTCCAAGACTCTTCTCCTGGGTCCTTCCCCAGCAGCCTAAGGCACCTTTGTCGTGTCTCTCTTTGCTCCATCCTCTTCATCCCTCGTTGTGTTCTGGGAGTCCAGGAGGGAGGAAAGCTGGTCACAGCAGAAGGGGGAGACTCCCTGGATTCTTCTGCAGCCTGCCTCATCTCTGCCTCTTGACTGCCTCTGCTTCTGGACTGCTCTCTGCCCCAGCCTCTTCCTGCTCACTAAACCTTGTTGCCTCTTCAGCTTCCGACACCTCTTCCTCCCAGTCTTCTCCCTCTGACCACTCACTGCCGTCCCACCACCAATCTCCTGGCTCTGAGCCTTCTTCCCTTGGGGATTCCACAGACAATGCCTTCCACTACAGCTCTGTATCCAGCCAGTCCATGACATGCACCACCTCATTAACAAACAAAGAACTCTGCATAAATTGGAGCAGACCTTGCTTGGCAAAGTTCGTAGGCATGTGATCCAATCTGCACTTCTATGTTCTGATCTAAACATGGACCAGGAAGTTCTCATCAAATTGTGGAATGAACCAAAATTCTCCCCCATCCCTTATCTCATTTACATGGAAACAAAGAAACCCCAGAAGGGACAGTATTAAACCAAGGAAAAGGCCTTGCTCTCAAAAAGTTACTTTATTGCGGTTGGCCATTTTTGTAGTACCCATGTTGAGGAGGAGTATCGTGGGTATGCTTACTCATTTGCCCTCAATTCACTATTGCTGCAGGTACATCCATTCATTGCAGCAAAGAGCCGCGATACAACATCAAGTTGCGCTGAATTTAAAAGGCCACATTATAGCCGTTATCACAGTATTGTATGCTGCAGCTGTTCTCCGGAGATTAGCATACGCATTTGGATAATGTGATAAAAGACCAGACCTAAATAGAATTCATGTAGC
The DNA here is from genome assembly GCF_964106915.1 of Podarcis gaigeae. Lineage (NCBI taxonomy): Eukaryota > Metazoa > Chordata > Lepidosauria > Squamata > Lacertidae > Podarcis > Podarcis gaigeae. The sequence continues at coordinate 102,048,731 of NC_139679.1, forward strand.
ACTTCTCTGCAGAGGCACACGTCTTCCTGGCATGAGGTGAGGAGGAGTTTGAATGCGCTCTTTGTAGAAAGAGAGAACAAGAACAACAGAATCCTCCAGAGAGGCCTTGGATTTGGAAGGGAACCTGATCACAGGTAACTAGAAAAGATGGGAGGAAATGATGCTTGTCCTTTATTCCCTCTCCTCAGCAAAGACAAAAAAACCAAGCAGTGCCCTGCAAAAGCGCTTACTCCAGGGTCAAAATTGGCACTAAGCTGCCACATGTGAATAGAAGGAGAAGGAAGGCTCTTGTGAAGGACAGCCGAGAAGGAATGAAAACAATGTTTGGAAAGGGAAGATGCTGAAATGATGTTCCAGTTCTCAATAGGAACATTTTGGAGGAAGAAGAAGAAGAGTTTGGATTTGATATCCCGCTTTATCACTACCCGAAGGAGTCTCAAAGCGGCTAACATTCTCCTATCCCTTTCTCCCCCACAATAAACACTCTGTGAGGTGAGTGGGGCTGAGAGACTTCAGAGAAGTGTGACTAGCCCAAGGTCACCCAGCAGCTGCATGTGGAGGAGCAGGGAAGCAAACCCGGTTCACCAGATTACGAGTCCACTGCTCTTAACCACTACACCACACTGGGTCTCATATATCAGCCACTATCAATCTATGATAGTTGGAGAAAACCATCCTTTGACTTTCAGACTGATTTCCGTGATTGGCTGATGGTATGGACCCTGGAAGTGTGGGCAGGGTGGTGATGGCACGGGGACCTACAGATCCCTACCCACCAGATTGGCCAGTGAGGGCTGAATCTCCTTCCATGCTGAATGGTGGTTTAGGGATGTTGGGGAATTCAGCTGAAGACAGAAACGAGAGTGGAAATTGCCGGTTTGCTTATGGGTTTCATGTCCATAATGGAAACCAGTCCAGTGAATATAATTGGTATTTGCTGCTGCTACTACTGCTGTACTGTGTTTCCTTAGCACTGAAATGAATGGGTGGAATAATGCTGATGACACATTATTGGTTATGTGAATTTAATAAGCTATGTAATGTCACCACAGTGGACGGTGAGACAAATAGCAGAAAAATAGGAAAAGGAAAAATGATGAATAGGAAAAAGAACTACAGAGGAATGGTGCATGCAATGAATACAAGGGGGAATGGAAACTGATGCCTTCTGATCTGCCAAGGCAGATCAACAAAGGAGAGGGAAAGATGCCAGCAGCTGACCACAAGGCCTTGTTTGCTGTGCCTAGGAAGGACCCTTACATGTAGAAGGACAAATCGAGCTGAGTCAAGGTGTGAAGTGAGCGAGGGAGAAAGAAATTGTGTTTGAAAAAGGAGAATATCAGAGAAACTCATTCCAACAATATTGAATGCAATAGTTCATTTGCCAATGAAACGTTAAAAACTCACCTGAAAAGCAAATAACATTCCTTGCAACCCAATCGCCTCCAGTCCTTCTCCCCACCTCCACCTTCAGAACACTTTGTGGGCCATTATTATAGGAGCTGCTTCTCACATGGGCTTATAGGTGCTGGTGCCACATGCACATGTATTCATCTGATGTGCATGCAGAACTCTCTCTCTCTCTCAATATTATTTTATTAATTTTCCAAAAACAAAAAATAAAAGCAACAATCCATATTCAAGCATAAAAAAGTAGAGTTGACTTCCTACTCCCTTCCCTGGTTCCACTATTTATCATCATGATGTCGGGAAATTCAAGCCCTTCTCATGAGAAACTGGCAGCAATCCCAGGCACCTGGCTTGATTCCCTGTTGACCTCCCTGGCTGCATTCCCCAGCAAGCGCAGACAAGGTCTCGATCGGTGATTCTTCTCAAACGTGAGAAGAACACACCCTCTTTCCTGCCCCCCAGGCAGGGGAAAGAGATAGATAGAAACGTATTTACATGCCTTTATTTCTGTCTTTGCAGCGTTACAAAAAACATGACTGCTGTCTTCAAACTCCAGCAGTGTTGTCACAAACACTTCCTGTACTTCCTGTACAGCTCATATTACACTCTGAGCTAATTCCGGTGCTTCGCACTGTGAAATGACTGTCCCTCTGTTTCCCACGAACAGTCCCAACATTCCCATCATGTTTACTTTTCAAGCTAGGACTTTGCAGCAGCATTGCTTCATTATCGTAACACATAACACATGTCCATTTTAAATTATAAAATCATTAAAATTACTTATTGACCAGTCATTATGTCTTTACAAGTCTTTTCAAAATCCTGCTCATGTGTTAACCTGTGTACATTGCTTCTGTATATATGCAATAAAGTCCTCCCAATCTTCTTTAAATTCATTGTCATCTCTTCCTCTTAATTTCAAAGTCAACTTTGCCATTTCAGCATATTCCATTAACTTCGCTTGTCAATCTTCTTTAGCTGGGACACCTTCTTCTTTCCAATGTTGTGCTAATAATATTTGGCACCCACAGTGGCCAAACTGATGGGAACCAACTCCTCAAGCAGGATGGGAGTGCAATAGCACTTTCCTGCTACTGTTCTCCAGCAACTGGCATAGACACCCCAATCAGGTATCCACACGCCAACCAGGCATTGCCATCAAGTGGATGGGAATGACTAGCTTATGTAAACAGAGACAAACTGGGGCTGCCGATTCAGGAAAACAATGATCAAACTCAATAAAGTCTCTAATTGTGTAAATGAGCTCCCCAGCCAAACCAACAACACTGCTTCTATTGCCAACTTGTGCAATAGTCTCAGTCCTTGGCTGCTCTTCACCTCCCCCAACAACATTGTGTTTTTTGCGTTGTGTTTTTTTAAAGAGCATCTTGTAGTGCAATCAATACCCAGAATGTAGCAGAGTGATGGCAAAGAAAAGGATGTAATTTGTGCAATCACGCGAGGGGGAAAAAAAATAACCACTCTGCTTTGGACTTGTGAAAGACAAGGGCAATCAGTGGTGCTTCTGAAGACCTTCGGAATGATGTGGAAGAGATGAAGAGCATGCAATTATAAGTGAGTGCAGCAAAGCTGTTCTCGTTAATTATACACTAAAGCAATGGGAAATTAACTAACCTGTGGATGCCACTGATGTGGCTATAATCAGCCATCAGCCAAAGTGTTTCAGCAGAAAGAAAAAGGTAGCTTGAAAAAAGAAAAAACCCCACAGCCAAGAGTCACAAAAATCACTCTAAAAACAAAGACACAGCTATTCAAGCATTCAGCTGGAAGTGTGAAAACAAAGCGAAGAAGCAATAAGGTTGCAAGACCAAAGACGTGCACTCCAGACAAATAGGATGGCACTTGACAGTACCTCTGCCGCTCTCAGGTCACATCCACACCATACACTTAAAGCACGTGCTTCTGACTCCTCTCAAACTGTAGGATCCTTGTACCTCATTGCAGCTCTTCTGCTAGAGCTCAGTCCTAGGTTCAGGTTATGACAGCTGAGGGGCTGAAACACAGACGCGCTGAGAGAAGTGAGTTCTGCTGGCACAACTCTGTGTTTTGCTGATGCAGCTCTCCCAGTCTAAGACCCAAAACAGGTGAGAGGTGTGGTGGGACACCCTAGTCTCCTTCAGGCTCAACCATTCCCCAACGATTATGCAAGTTTGTGCTTATTGAATCTAACTAAAACTCCTTTCCAAAACCCTTTGCCTGCCTTCGAACCCCAGACACTCAGCATGTTACAAAGGCATGAGGCAAGAGGAGCTAGAATACAAATCAAACATTGGAGAAACAAACCATGGGTTGTTGTTGTTTTTTAATCTTCTGTGGAACAGCTTGTGGTTTGTTAAACAAAACCATGGCTTAGCTCTATGTACAAAGCTGGCTACAATGAACTACAGTGGTACCTCGGGTTACATACGCTTCAGGTTACATACACTTCAGGTTACAGACTCTGCTAACCCAGAAATCGTGCTTCAGGTTAAGAACTTTGCTTCAGGATAAGAAAATCGTGCTCCGGTGGCACGGTGGCAGCAGGAGGCCCCATTAGCTAAAGTGGTGCTTCAGGTTAAGAACAGACCTCCAGAACGAATTAAGTACTTAACCCGAGGTACCACTGTATTGTATTTGTGACTATTATTTATTTGTATTATTTTCCCCTTGAAAAGCCTGGCAGTGGGGAAGTACACTTAAAACAGAGGTGTTTTTGAAGATTTCATTGCAGCTGATCACTCACCTGAACAGAAAAGCTGGTTTCAAATAGATGAAGTGTCTTGTCCATTCTGCTGTAGTCAGAACATCTCTCTGTTTCTCCTGTGTGAAATTGTGGCCGTACTGTCTTCCTGATGCCGACAAACGGTCATGGATATGGTCAAGAATATTTCCTGAGACTGAGCACCTGTGCAGGCTGGCATGCCTCTGCCAACTATCTGAAGCAATGTAGCAGGGAAGTTGAGTGACAGAGGTCTGGAATTCCCTAAAAATCATTATTGAATTGTAGAATTGGAAGGGACACTGAGGAGCATCTCGTCCAACGCCTGCAATGCGGGGATCGAACTAGCAACCTTGATTTTATCAGCACCATCTCTAACCAAGTGAGCTACATAGTACACACAGTTAAAAGGCAAACTCAACGAGCAAAGATGAAACACGTGTGGGTGCACTCACACAAACTTTGGCTTAATTTAATTAATGTTAAGGGGGTGTCTCAGAAAAATGAATTCTATTCACATTACTTGAAAGGTTCCTTATGGTATCCCCCACCACCCCGTTAAATTAAACTGTCATAAAGGAAAGACTTTTCCCCTCCTGAACATTATTAGATTTAATGCACTCATGCACTTAAGAGAATGTTGTTAAACTTTCCTCTGGCTTAACTTCACCAAAGCCAATAGAGTCACAACGCCAACGGAGCATTTTGCTCAGCATAGTGAAGTTTATGACAATTAAAGAGTATTATTTTTGGACGTGAAGACTTCCACGGATTGTAAAATGTCAACAATAATTAGTTATTTAAACAGTCCATAATCTTCTAGAAACCTTTCTCAGAAAAACACAGCATGTAATACACCCTCTGGGTTTGCAAAAAGATGCGGAGATATATGTTTATGAGATGCAACGTATAAATCAAGGATGTATCAGTATTCCTCTAGTCAAGGCTTTTAAAAGCACCGAAAGAATAAAAGAGCAATGGGGGGAAATGGGCTTCAAATGCCAGTTGATTTGAATTCCCCCATTCTGTGAGCGGTAGGAAGCTGCAGAGCAGCTTTGCAGCAGCACCAGTTTCCTGCGGGATAAGAGACCTTTGAAGACTGTGTTGCACATTTAGTAATAAACACCCGGTAAAAATCAAATAGCCCAAATTGCCTTTTTTCGACCGTGCTTCACATTTAGGTCGGGCAAAAGAGCCTCACAGTTTCTGGTCACCCTACAGGCCGGAGTGAGTGAGAGCCATTCTAATGATCGCCACATTAATTCATAGAATCATAGAATCATAGAGTGGGAAGAGACCACAAGGGCCATCGAGTCCAACCCCCTGCCAAGCAGGAAACACCATCAGAGCACTCCTGACATATGGTTGTCAAGCCTCTGCTTAAAGACCTCCAAAGAAGGAGACTCCACCGCACTCCTTGGCAGCAAATTCCACTGTCGAACAGCTCTTACTGTCAGGAAGTTCTTCCTAATGTTTAGGTGGAATCTTCTTTCTTGTAGTTTGGATCCATTGCTCCGTGTCCACTTCTCTGGAGCAGCAGAAAACAACCTTTCTCCCTCCTCTATGTGACATCCTTTTATATATTTGAACATGGCTATCATATCACCCCTTAACCTCCTCTTCTCCAGGCTAAACATGCCCAGCTCCCTTAGCCGTTCCTCATAAGGCATCGTTTCCAGGCCTTTGACCATTTTGGTTGCCCTCCTGTGGACACGTTCCAGTTTGTCACTGTCCTTCTTGAACTGTGGTGCCCAGAACTGGACACAGTACTCCAGGTGAGGTCTGACCAGAGCAGAATACAGTGGCACTATTACTTCCCTTGATCTAGATGCTATACTCCTATTCATGCCTTCCAACATTTCACCAATGAATATAGGGACATCTTATTCCATAATACAGTGGTACCCCGGGTTACGTACACTTCAGGTTACATAAGCTTCAGGTTACAGACTCCACTAACCCAGAAATAGTACCTCGGGTTAAGAACTTTGCTTCAGGATGAGAACAGAAATCGTGCTCCTGCGGCGCAGCGGCAGCGGGAGGCCCCATTAGCTAAAGTGGTGCTTCAGGTTAGGAACAGTTTCAGGTTAGTAACGGACCTTCGGAACGAATTAAGTACTTAACCAGAGGTACCACTGTAATAATAATAATAATAACAACTTTTATTATTTATACCCTGCCCATCTGACTGGGTTGCCCCAGCCACTCTAGATGGCTTCCAACATATATAAAAACATAGTAAAATGTTAAACATTAAAAAACTTCCCTATATAGGGATGTCTTCAGATGTCTTCTAAAGGTCGTATAGTTGCGTTCCTCCTTGGCTCAGGGGTTGTAAAACCACATACTCTCTGATGAAAGTAGGGATATCCTCCAACAACAGTACCCTCAAATCAAATCAGGATGGCTTCTGTAGATCCAGGAATGTCAGTATTCAATTGTTTGAACCAAATGGTGCCAAAACAAACATGAATGCTGGGGACCTAGATGCTCTACTACTGAGTTATGGCTCCTCTTGTAAACTGCCGTGGGATCGCCAGCAAAAAGGAAAATGTTGATGGAAAGGAGAAATCAAGAATGTGATTGTTTGAATTTTGCATAGGTGTTTTATTTATTCTTCATTGTTGCACATGCAACAAAGGAGAGACCTATGAAGAAACTCATTTTTAAAAAATGTCAGGTGGACATGCAAATGTCTCTGGCATAAGGATAGGATGTGTAAAAACTGTAGCACTGGTAGCAGAGGCCGCTATTTTTGAGGAAAAATAAACCTCAGAGAATTCATGGCTGGGCGGGGAGATGGCAGGCCTTAGGAGCACTGCTCTAGGAATTCAAATGCAAGACCTTTCTCAATTATGCCTTCAATTGCTTGCACAATTCAACTCATGTTGCTTAGCAATATTTTGGGAGAAACAGGGTGTTACAGTTAACAACACATTAGTAGTGATGGCACCATTTCACCTTAGGATGCTCAGAGGAAAAAGAGGCAGCAGAACATAGTGTAATTGTGCTGGATGATTGCTCTGAAACACTGCCATCTTGCGAGTATTTAGAGATAATACAGTATAAATCTGCTTGACAGTTTTGGCAGCAGCCTCATTTCCAGGACTTTAGGAATTCGAAGAAACCAGAAAAAACCCCAGGGTGGTTTTGAAATTAGTGGTTACAGTCAATGCACTTCTGAATAGAATCAAACTGTATCCCAAACACAGAGGAAAACCTGATCTTTGACTGCAGGAACCTCCATGCAAAATATGGTTACAATATCTTAAAAGAGACATATAAGGGAAACAACTTTCCAAAATATACAGCAATGCTAGTGCTACTGGATTCATCAGTAAGACAAATATGTTGTAGTGTAGCAGTCCAGGCAAACCTCCTAAAATATCCCAGTTGGAATCCATGTTGGATTAGATTTTGTGCTGCTGTTTATTTGTTTGTTTGTTTTCAAGCAACATTTACACATTACTTGGTTTTTGTAAAAACTAATCCCAAGCCCCCTATACTCTCACTCAACTACTTTGTTCTGCAGAACCAGAGGCAAACAAGATGGTCGCATACGTAAGTCACACGATAACCTCAAATAAACCTTTTCAAAAATATAACAATATGAAATTAAAATATGAAATTTATATTTAATGACACATCATTTATATCAGGCAATATAACGCTTGTACGACAGGAGCAAGACTTCCAGTGAAAAGGAGGCATGACAACTTTTTGTCATGACATCAAGTCTATTATCCTTATATATTTTCATATGTGACCGTGTAAGAGACTGTGATTGTTTTCATCAACCCTTTCTTCAAGGCTTTTGGTTTGCTCTTGTGACTGTTCTCATCATTTCTTAAAGTATTGTTTTTATTAGCCATCTATTGGAGCACAAGAAATGAACTACAGTCGTACTTTGGTCCTCAAACGCCTTGCGACTCGAACGTTTTGGCTCCCGAACACCACAAACCAGGAAGTGAGTGTTCCAGTTAGCGAACATTCTTTGGAACTCAAATGTCCAACATGGCTTCTGATTGAGTGCAGGAAGCTCCTGCAGCCAATCGGAAGCCACGCCTTGGTCAAATGGACTTCTGGAATGGATTCTGTTTGAGAACCAAGGTACAGCTGTAAAATAAAACCTGGTGGGATCAAATTCTGGTGAATTTCGCTGGATACATGAAGGACTTCCATGTGTGCCTTGGAGCGCTTCCAGAAGATCTATCTATTGAGCATTCATCTGGATTTGTTTGCAGGGAGAGATTACCGTAGACGTTGCCTATTTAATGAGGATTCATTCTGGCTTTCGTCACGAGGTTAGATGGCGTTGGGTCAAAGCAAGTGCTATCCCACACTTATCTAGAGCATTTCCCCATCCCTTTATCTCAAGAAGCCTGATCTTTTGGGAAAGTTTGTCGTGCAAGAACTCTTCATCAACTGTACCTGTGCAACCTGCATTTGCCGGCATGCAACTGAGTCCAACCCCATAACAGCAACAGCCTGGACACACCTTTGGTTGTCGTCCTCAGATGGATAAAAGTGTGAACTATTGAGTCTGAGTTGGTACAGTTCATGCCTCATTCTTTGTGTGTGGTTTCTCTCCTTCTCTCTACCTCCCCACAACCGTCCAGCTGGACTGCATCTCCAATACAAAAGTGACGAAATGTTGTCCTGTAATGTTCCGTACTGATGCATATCTTTAGGCTCTCCATCAACTGCAGGCCAGCTTGGAGCAGCGTATTAACCTTCTTGCTTTGATAGCTGCGGTTGTTCTCTGAGCAGTCTTCAGATAGCTAGCGTTCACCGCCAAACAGGAAAGTAGATTATTGAGAGCAAGCTCAGTAATGAAGATACATTTAATAAGCAACTCCTGCAAACATTTTCCGGTACCAATTAGGGAGAGGGAGTGAAATGAAATGCGGTTGGAAAATTACTGTGAGCTGTGCACTAATGAAGTGACAGAACAGAATGCAGAGGGAACCTTAGAGGAGATGAATACATGGTAACAAGGCAGGGAATGATGTGGACCTGCTGACACTGTTCCACTGCCTGCCAAATTGGATTTTGAAAATGTGAAATGCCTAGACCACTTTCCCACCTTCGCCGTCAGTCCAAGAAGAACCAAGAAAAGTGCATAGCTGTACGAAGCTGCCTTGTAGTGAATCAGAACATTGGTCCATTTAATTCTTAAGTCAGTTCCAGGCTTATTCAGTCATTCTCCTTCCACCACCAGAGTGCACAAGGGGGAGGAGGAGTCCATTGGCCTTCAGCTGTCCCACCCCCAAACAAACTTGGTAAAGCCACCAGGGACCCTTTCCTACTGACTAAGCTGCTGGCTCGTTTCCTGAACTTGTTTCATGTGCACACATTCTAGGAGTCTTGTGAATTTTGATCTTCAGACCGTGGTAATAGCGCATCTTGGCAGATTTACCCAGTAACATGCACTCACACAGGTCTTCAAATGGGGATGTTCTCCGTTTCCTGTGACGCTAGATTGAGTGTTAAAGCATTATGAGAATTATATGCTGTGATGGCAACAGGGGTATCTTAATATTCCTGGCACCCTTAACAAACTACGGCTTCCAGAATTCCTTGGGGGAAGCCATGGCTGTAGTAGTATCATAGTGCTTTAATGTGGCCCATGTGTTTATGAGCAGGACAGTTAAGGGAAAGGGCTGTAGTTCTGTGGTAGAACCCTCTACTTTCCATGCAGAAGGTCCCAGGTTCAATCCCTGACATTTCCAGGTAGTACTGTGAGAGATTTCCCCTCTGCAACCCCAGAAAAATCATTGCTAGTCACTGCCAGTAGTGAGCTAGACAGACCAGTGGGTCTGACTCTGTATAAAGCTCATTTATAACAATGGTAATTTAAAAGCAATTCCAGACAATGTATTTGACTCATATGGTTTTAATTATATATGAGCATGAATGAATCTGACACCTATTATTTAATGTGAGATTCTTGCTGGCAGAAATTAGGTAGCAAGCTGTGACTGCAAATAATAAGCCTGTAGCAAAGCAAGCTTGAAAACAAACAAGGTAAGCAACAGAGTCCTTCAGTTCTGTAAGAAAATAGATTAAACATGGGCATGGTCTCCCTGCGACCTTTTTAATCACATTTGTCAGTGATTTACGGTTTCTCTGGAGCAAGTCCCTAAATCCTGAATTCAGCTGCACCTATGAGCTCTGAAACAGCACCATCTGGTGACTTCATATAAGATTACAATGCAGTGAAACAGAAATGACCAGCAAACTTGAAGTTGTTGAAAGGATCAAATGGGATGGAGGGAGATAACCACATGCTGAACCTGGGATGGAAGTGGGATTTAAAATTAAAATAATCAATCTGGCTTTTTAAACAGTATCTTTCTTGTGTTTTTATATTGTAAAAACCGCCCTGAGATCCTTAAATAAAGGGCGATACAGAAATTTAATATAAATAACTAGATAGATAGCCTGGCCGCTCCTTAGGAGGGAGAAAATGTGGGATTTTAATAATAATAATAAGCAGCAGCAGCAGCCTGCCCTCTCATAGAGATGGGGAAGGCGGAAAATAGGTCAGATTTCAAAATAAATAAAAAAATAAGCGACTCATTGAGAGGGGGGAAAGTTAGGGTGTCAAATAAGATTAAAAAAAGTAAAATGGAAATTAACAGAAATGAGCTTGCCCGCCCATTGTGAGCGGGGGAAAGTTGGGATTTCAAATAAGTAAAATAAATTGAAATGAGCTTGCCCGCTCATTGGGGGGGGGCGGAGTTGGGATTTCAAATGAGATAAATAAAATAAATAGAAATAGAAACGAGCTTGCCCGCTCATTGGGAGGGAGGGGGGGAGTTGGGATTTCAAACAAGATAAATAAAATAAAATGGAAATAAACAGAAATGATCTTGCTCGCTCATTCGAGGGGAAGAAAGCTGGGATTTCAAAGTAAACCGGGACGCCCACAGGAGGAGCCTGCAGGAGCGTGACGGACTCCTCTGGCCAGACGGCAGGCGCCCCTCTCGCCCCGCACATGGCGGGCTCCGCGCCGCAAAGGCGGGACCCGGAAGTGCTCCTTCGGCGCCGGAAGAAGATGCTTCCCGGCCGGCTGCTTCCGGTTCCGGGTGACGGGCTGAGTCACTCCGCCGCTGCCTCCCTCTCTCGCTCGCCCGCCGGCCGACCGAGCTCCTGTCCTCGACCAGCTGCCGGGTCCGTCCCCCCCGCCGCCGAGATGCCTCTGGAGAACCTGGAGGAGGAGGGCCTCCCCAAGAACCCCGACCTCCGCATCGCCCAGCTGCGCTTCCTCCTCAGCCTCCAGCCCAAGCGCCCCGACCCGGCCGTGCGCCAGGAGCTCATGGCCGCCATCCGCGAACACGGTGAGTGAGGGGAGGCCGCCGCGGCTCTGAGGAGTCAGGCGTCTGTTACCCCGCCGACGGGGGCTCAAGGCGGCTCGCAGATCTGGAAACAAAGGGCAGCTTAAAAAACATGCGGGGGTGGGGAACAACATTTTAAAAAGCCATTAAACTTTAATTGTCCTCCTGGGAATGATTGGGGTAGAAATTCCCTAAAAGGTATAGGAATTTATTCATGTATAGAACTACCGCGGCAAGAATGTTATTTGCCCCGACGAAAGAAAGATTAGATACAAAAGCTCACTGACTATGCAGAAATGGCGAGCGGAACTTACTGGGAAAATAAGATATCGCGACAAGAAGCTTTTTAATAAAAATAAAAGAATGGAAATGGTTTGTTGGATAAATTGTAAACAGATAAGGACGTTGGCAGGATCATTGTAATAACCTGCAGATTTCGCAAGAATCAATAAATAAAGTAGATGAATGAAATGGTAAGTTGATTTAGAATATGCAGCAAATGATAAATATAAATTTCAGGAAGCGCAGAAAGAGGAGGAAGGAAGTTCTGAAATGTTAAAATGGCTGTAAAACTATTGAAATGTGTATAACTGAAAATCACTTATTGTTGTTGTTGTTGTCATTTATAGTATGTACATCTTCAGGGAGTGTTTCAGAATCTCTTTAGCCATACTGGGGACTGTGAATAAAATATTCCAGTAGCATTTAGGTTCCATTATGACCTCCATTGTGTAAGAACACATCATTTCAGAGATCTTGTGTTTGGAAGATAAGATTAGGTAAGGGGTGGGCATTGCTAGTAGATCTCTGGGTGATGTGCAGTACACCTGTAAGGGTTTCTGACTCCCATTTCTTGAACAATGGCAACAGCAGAAGGACATGCTCTCCAATATCCTGGAGGTGCTCTGGTACTCAGAGCAAATCTTGGGATCAGTAGACTTTGATAATGTATGTCTTTAGAATCTCTCTCTCTGGTTAATTTGGGGGTTCTAGTAAAAAAATAAACAAACATAGATTCTGCAAGCCTGAAATCTTCCCACTGCTGCGCTAGGTCAGGCGAATAGGCAGTTGTTGCAATTGTATGGATTTTCTTTCAAATCTGGATTCAAAATGAATAAATTTTTTGGCATGTGCCTTTACTTTACCTAGTTCTGCTGGATCTCTCAGCGGCTTTTGATACCACCGATCCTGACCTCCTTCTGCACCGTCTAGAGGAGCTGGGGGCACTGTTATACAGTGGTTCTGCTACTTTCTCCTGGGCCGTGTCCAGAAAGTGGTGTTGGCGGATGAGTGTTCAGACCCCTGGGCTCTCACTTGTGGGGTGCCTCAGGGTTCCGTCCTCTTCCCCCCCCCCCCACTTTTTGGTGCATGCTCTAGTTATCTCCCGCTTGGACTACTGCAATGCGCTCTACGTGGGGCTACCTTTGAAGGTGACCCAGAAACTGCAACTAATCCAGCATGCGGCAGCTAGATTGGTGACTAGGAGTGGCTGCCGAGACCATATATCAGCGGTCCTGAAAGACCTACATTGGCTCCCAGGACGTTTCTGAGCACAATTCACAGTGTTAAAGCCCTAAACTGCCTCGGCCCAGTATACCTGAAGGAGCGTCTCCATCCCCATCGTTCAGCCCGGACACTGAGGTCCAGTGCCAAGGGCCTTCTGGCGGTTCCCTCGCCCAGGCAGAGGGCCTTCTCAGTTGTGGCGCCCGCCCTGTGAAACGCCCTCCCATCAGATGTCAAGGAAATAACTATCCGACTTTTAGAAGACCTCTGAATGCAGCCCTGTTTAGGGAAGTTTTTAATGACGAAGTTTTATTCTGTTTTTAATGTTCTGTTGAAAGCCGCCCAGAGTGGCTGGGGAAACCCAGCCAGATGGGTGGGGTAGAAATAATAATAATAAACAACAATTATAAAGTACACGTTATGAAGAAGTGGCCTAAGCAGCTCAATGTGGTACTCTTGGATGGATCCAGAGATAGTGGATTGCAGGGAGCCATTTAAGATTTCAGTGTAGAAGTGTGCCATTATTGAATGCACTCTCACTTTTAAAAAGCATACACTATGATTTTCCTGGTTTTATCCTCGCAAGAACGCCACAAGGCAGGTTGGGCTGAGAATGAGTGTGAGCTGGTCCAAGGTTGCATTTTTTGCCTGAGTGAGGATTTGAATTTAGGCCTCCCCAGGTCTCAGGCCAAACACTTCTAATCACTGCCTCATGCTGGTTTTCTGCTTATGTGAGGGGACAAAGCAATGTTAATTTCTTCTGAACTTTTTGCTGTTGTATCTTCTAAGATATGATTTTGGCAAGGCTAATTGTTCAAATGGTTGTGTTGTTGTCGTCCACAGACATGGCTCCGTATTACGAATCCCTCTGCAAGTCACTTGATTGGCAGGTAGATACAGACCTCTTGAATAAGATGAAGAAGGCAAATGAGGAGGAGTTGAAACGCCTTGATGAGCAGCTGGAAGATGCAGAGAAGAACTTGGGGGAAAGTGAAATCCGTGATGCCATGATGGCCAAAGCTGAATATCTCTGCCGAATCGGGGACAAGGTATTTATTTTTTTACATAAAATAAAATGTGTATAAAGCACTTTCTGGGCATTTGCCTCCACATTCTCAGAACATGGGGTGGGAGTGGGCATGCGTTGGCCCTGCCATTCCCATTGACCTTTGTGCATTGAGCAGGTTGATTTGAAGAGGATCTCTTTGTGTGCTTGGTGATCAGGAACCCCGTGGGATCAGAGTTCTCAGCTGTGTGGAGGATTCTGAGCACATTCAATTGCATGCATGGAGTTCCCCTTAGTGTGAGAAGGCCTGAAGATGTAGCTAGAGAAATACTGGGAGTGGGGTCAGTGAGCACAGCTCCACTTCTGCTTCCATGAGTTCACAGATTGTGGTTTTGCTTCTCCCCAAAAAGCCACAATCACAAACCATCTTTAAGCCTTGGTTGTTTGTTTATCGTGCTTACACCAGAGGAGAAGAAATCAGGAAAGTTGCATGAATATGCTGCTCATTTGTGGTAAACCATGGTTAGCCAGAAACTGTGGCTTATTGTTACATGCCAATGCACTCCTTATCTCTGTTATTTGTTAGCTGAAAGGGTCATGCTCCTCATACATACCTGCTTTCCTTCAATCAGTGGGGGAACGTAGTGCAGAACCTCGGATGGGGCAGGGGGTACCTGTTAGCAAATTACAGATCTGTTCTCCAGAGCATCAAATCTGCGGCATCTAACTTAAGCAAATGCTGTCTTGTCAGGAAGCTGCTCTGACTGCCTTTCGGAAGACATATGACAAAACTGTGGCTCTAGGACATCGGCTGGATATTGTGTTCTATCTCCTCCGAATTGGCCTGTTTTATATGGACAATGACCTCATCACCCGGAACACTGAAAAAGCAAAAAGGTACCATTTCTGTTGTTGTTGCTGCTGCTACCTTGATGTGCAAAGCATTAGTCTTTCGCTTAACAGTAATACAGGTTCTGAAGATGTAGTCTGGTTGCTAGGAAATGGCTTCTTTATGTAGCAGGGAGTGTATACTTTAGATGAAGTGTGGCATGAAATTCAGAATTTTCAGAAACATGATGATCCTTAAAAGGATTGGATACTTCATTTCATATTTTTTTAAACAGCATGTTGGGTGAAATCGAAATACACAATACTTATTAAACCAAAAAACATTTTAGGAACCTGAAAGGTGTTAAATATACCAGAAGAATACACTTTTATGAGAATTAAAAGTACCAGTAGCTTTTATTCAGTCAGCGCTAACAAACACAATCATCTTACATAGGATGCATAGTCAAATGCCCATATGACCACTTATCTGGGAGTTAGCCTCATTTATCTAAGTTGGGTTTCAAGGAACCACGCCTAGGATTGGGCTACGAGTGTCTTAGAAGGTAGTAGGCAAAATTAGTTATCTTTAATTCAGAATTACTACTTCATTTATATCCTGCAGGATCATTGTCTAAAAGAGCCATAGATCAAGCCATACATCAGAGTAGCTGATGAGAACTGCAGCTGAAAGCAACCTGCAGCACACCAAAGGTTGCAGTGTAGTCTCAAAGCAAAACCATCCCATAGCTTTTGTTTGAACCACTGTAATAAAGCTAGTTAAGCAAATGGATGAAAATGCTTGTGCATAGCTAAGGATGCTGGGGAAATAACACACACACCTGTTTTCTTTTAAAAGCCTAATAGAGGAAGGAGGAGATTGGGACCGTCGGAACCGTCTTAAGGTCTACCAGGGTCTTTACTGCGTGGCCATTCGAGACTTCAAGCAGGCAGCTGAGCTTTTCCTGGATACAGTTTCAACATTTACGTCTTATGAACTTATGGATTACAAAACCTTTGTAACGTACACAGTCTATGTTAGCATGATTGCATTAGACAGGCCTGACCTTAGAGAGAAGGTACGCCAAGCAGCTACTTCCACAGAGAACCTTCAGAGTGTGCTTTGTGTTCCTTATTCCTCTCATGTCTGATTTTTGTCTGATCTCTTTTAGGTTATCAAAGGGGCAGAGATTCTGGAGGTTTTGCACAGTTTACCCAAAGTCCGGCAATATCTTTTTTCACTCTATGAATGTCGGTATTCAGTTTTCTTCCAGTCGCTGGGTAAGGAAGTCTTTCTGCTTTTTTGCTCTGTGGGCTGTTAGGTGAGCAGCACACAGCTTGTGGGTTACATGTGCGGGCAGCCCACCCAGACTTGCCCCCCCCCCCCATCTCCTAGGATTAGACAGAAACAAAAAACACGCACCCACTTCCCTCTATCCACCAAGACTTGCCCTCCCCATCTCCTAGGGTTAGCAGTCTCAAACCTTTTGGCCCATCCTCAATTAAAGGAGGGGCAAGAACTAAGCTGAGATTTCCAAGAGGTAAGTAAAGCTGATCCAAAGCTGGTTCAGGATGTAACTGCTTCAGCAGGCAGAACAAATGAGAAGGAAGGTGGAATGTGTTTCACGAGCGCAGAAGTAAAATGTCCGCAAATAAGATTTGGTCCTCGCCACTCAACTTTAAATAGACTATGCTTCCCATGTTGTCTCCTGGATGAGAGAAGCTAGGTGTATTCAATCTTTCTTACGGGGCTGGCCACACAGGAACGCAGGTGCTGATGTTAGCAGGTACACAGGTCTCCCGAGAGAGGCTTAAGCTGCCCTCGCTAGTTTGCATCAGGCGTAGCCAGCGTGGTGTCCTTCAGAGGGTTTGAATTCCATCTTTTATCACCCCTGCCCATTGGCTGTGCTGTCTGGAGCTGATTGGAGTCTGAGTGTCCAACAATATTCAGTGGCACAGGGTTTATGCTGTTAAACTACCTTCCGGGGGGGGGGGGGACACAAAACTTTTGTGAGATGCAGACCTCATTTTGTGTTCTTATGTTTCCCTTTCAGCCACCGTAGAACAAGAGATGAAGAAAGATTGGCTGTTTGCGCCCCACTATCGCTATTACGTTCGGGAAATGAGAATCCATGCCTACAGCCAGCTGCTAGAATCCTATAGGTCGCTTACACTAGGTTACATGGCAGATGCTTTTGGAGTCTGTGTAGAGTTCATAGATCAGTAAGTATATCAATATCTCTCTCTATATATTAAATGCATTTCTACAGTTTATAGTGATTCCCGACTAGATAAGGGGATAGGTCATTTGATGATATTTTGTTTAAAAAAACTATGAGGAAGAGCCATTGATTAAAAGATTTACAGAGGTTGGGTAAGGCAAGAATCACAGAATTGTAGAGTTGGAAGGGACCCCGAGGGTCATAGAGTCAAACCCCCGCATATCATCTGAGCAGAAGAGCTTTGGGGTTCTTGTGGCAGCTGCACTCCACCCTTCAGTTTTTGAACAGGAAGACTGGAAGTCTTCCTGAGGCTTTTATAACCCAAGATCAACTGTACAATGGTACCTCGGGTTACATACGCTTCAGGTTACAGACTCCGCTAACCCAGAAATAGTACCTCGGGTTAAGAACTTTGCTTCAGGATGAGAACAGAAATCATGCTCTGGCAGTGCAGCAGCAGCGGGAGGCCCCATTAGATAAAGTGGTCTTCAGGTTAAGAATAGTTTCAGGTTAATAACGGACCTCCAGAACAAATTAAGTATTTAACCTGAGGTACCACTGTAATATGCTGGATGGGGGTGTGTGTGTGCCTGTGAATATGGCTGTGCTGCAGCTGGTGCAGAGTGGTTTGGTGCGCCTCCTGCTGACAGAGGGAGGCAAGAGCTTGTACAGCTAATGCTCAGCAGCTACACACTTGCTTCTTCTGGGCCCAGTTAAAGATGCTGGTGCTGTATTTGAAGCCCTTTATGGGCTGGGACCATCACTCCCTGCGGTTATCAAATCCGGGCCTGCTGTGCATCCTTGATGTGCTATAAAAACCTGCTAGGAGGGCTCTGTAGATTACAGGAATGCTCCTGCAGCATCTTATGTGTTTATGTCATTGCATACTGCACCAGAAATGCTAGCCCAAGTGTTACACAGGTATAAGCTGCAAGAGCGGAAGTGTCTGTGAGTTGCACTGCAGCAGACACTAAGCAGTCCTAGCCCCATTGTGGTTTGCTAATTGCAGTTCTTCAGTTAGATAGCTGTAAACAGAGTAGAATTATGCTGGTCGAAGCACTTTCCAATATCTTTCAAGAAGTGATGGCTGCTTGCATCAAGCTAGCATGGCTGTAGGCCACAATTTTAGGCTTGTACCTCAGGGTAACTTTCCTTCCACCCCAAACTGGACCAAAAAATGCCAGTCTTGCATCATCCACCATGAAATTTCAGGTGCTTTGCAACAGATACAGATGGTGGTGTCCTAAGCACTCTCTCTCTCTCTCTGTCTGTCTCCAGGGAATTGTCAAGATTTATTGCTGCTGGGCGACTACACTGCAAAATAGACAAAGTCAATGAAATAGTAGAAACTAACAGGTACAGTATGTTGTACACCACACCCACTAATACCAAAAAACTAGTAGTGACATCAGGCTTAACATTAAGGACTTTGCAGCCTTTTAAATGCTGCCCAACCAAATGTATTGCATACGTTGTACAGATGGAGAGGTAGTAGCTTGCCCCAAGCCAGGTGAGATAAGCTCTGCTCACCCAACTCAAAATACTCTTTCTACTGGAACAGTATCTTTATTAGAGATAGAACTGTGTGTTTCCAAACTTTCTACCTTCTGTCATCAGCTCATCTGCCATGGATGCACTCTCAGCAAATGGGGTGAGGCAGTACTGGCCAGGCTTGTTGCTCAACTGAGCTACTGAAAACACACCCATGCTCTCCTGTACCTGTGTGTTCCAGGGAAGGATTAGTAGTGATGAACAAGCTGCCTTTCAGGAAACTTTGTCTCCCATTACTGCTTTGCTCATAATGAGCTTCCTGTTCAGTATTTTGAGGAACTCTTTAAACAGTTTTTGGGAGCTGTTTGATAGGTCATTGCTAGAGAACCACCTGACTAAATTCTCTCTCTCTGTCTCTTTAGGCCCGACAGCAAGAACTGGCAGTATCAAGAAACTATTAAAAAAGGAGACTTGCTGCTAAACAGAGTGCAGAAGCTTTCTAGAGTAATCAATATGTAACTTTTTAAAAAGCAAAAGGGGGAGTGCATAATTGAGACTGAACCATTTTGGAAGTCATCGCTGTATGGTATTACTTCTGCTTATGGCTGAGGAAATTGGAACCGTGGTGTAGTTAAGGGGTTTTTTTATAGGCTACTTCCATACGTTAACAAAACTGTATAAATGTTCTGTTTGTGTTTTCAGATCAATTTCATTTATTAAATGTATAATACAGTTGATTTTCCTGTTCCTTGAGTGGGCTTAATTTGGTTAATAAAAGTGGTTTATTTTAAAGCAGCAGGGTTGCTGCTTCAGATGGCCTGAGTGGGGTCATGGTGGGAGGTTTAAAGGTCCCCCCTCGCCGTTCTTGTAGCAGGCAGTATACTTGTTCCTGGGGTATGGCTGAGACTGACCAAGAACCAGGTGAGGGTTGCCCACTTACTTTAGTGCTAGAGTTTGTTCCAAAAGGCTGAGTTACTGGTGGCCTGTTCCCTGTTGGAGAGCATATATTTAGTTAATTAACATTCTCCCCCTCCCCCTCTTTTGACCAATAAGTCTATCCAACACAGCTGGCCAGCTCCCCCCACACAGGTAAATGTGCTGCTTAAATTGCTGCCATGCAAAATTACGTGATGCTAAGCTTCTGTGTGAGATTATAGTGTCTGCTTGGATAGGGAGTTTTGGGTTGGGGGCTGCAGCAACAACCTATTGAGAGATGAAATGGGATCATAAATATTGGATTGCTCAAGCAGGGGAACAGAAAGCAATTAGAGCATCATTAGGCCCCTGAGGATAAGAGACAATATTGAAAAGCAGACTTCTAGAAGGTACATTAACGGCCTTGATGAGGTGTTGAGAAACTACTCAGTTAGACAGTACATCTAGCATGAGGCATCCAAGGAATGTTGGCTGACACTTCGCAACCTGCTGTGCAAGTGAACAATAGCTTCCATCTAACCATAGTTTCCTTTATCTTTGGAGGTAAAGAAACCTGAGCAGGTCTTATAGAACCGATGAGCTTAGCATTTATGATTAAGCCTTAAACAAAACCTACCTTGTAATAACTGAAAAAACCTCTACATTTCACTGCTGTCCTTTAAATGACAAGGGTGAATGTTTCTAATAATCAAGCATTTTGTCACTGTAAGCTCTACAGAATATGTTGTGTACTGTTTACAGCAGGTGTGTGGAGCCCAACCTATGGCCAAATCTGAGCCTGCCATGTTTACTCCTTCAACCCATGAGGCTGTTTCGGGAAGCCATGTTTACCCCATACTACATCTGACATATATGCAAAGACGGGGTTTGACAAAAGCCACTTTGTGCAGCTCCCAAGGTACACAGCAAGCAGCTGTAGACAATTATAACGTCAGTGCCCTCCTGTGATATTTGTCCAGGCAACCATGTAGAGCACATTTCCTTAGACGTTTATAAATGAGGAACAAACATCAAATCTCTGCAAGACTTTTTCAAGACTTTTTCAAACTAGGCTTCTGCAGCTTAGTTTGTTCCATTTCACTTGTCAACCCGTAGCTTTTATCAAATCCTTTAGTATAGAGCAGACATGTGCAACCGGTCGATCGTGGGGTGTTATTGGTGGTTCCTGGTTGATCTTGGGATCCTGATTGATAGCCAGCCAGAGCCGGGGGCGGGAGCTCAACAACTCTGGTCAATCCTCCCCTTCCACACACCCACGCTCCTCCTGCCTCCAATGACTTGGGAAGACAGGAAGAAGCAAAGGATCAGCAGTGTTGAAGCAATGATTCTTCAACATCAACTTCGTTGGACTGGCCATGTTGTGCGGATGCCTGATTATCATCTTACAAAGCAACTACTCTATTCTGAACTTAAAATGGAAAGCGTAATGCTGGTGGTCAACAAAAGAGGTTTAAAGACTGTCTCAAGGCAAATCTTAAAAAATGTAGTATAAACACTGACAACCGGGGAAAACTGGCCTGTGAACGCTCCAGTTGGAGAACAGCCTTTACCAAAGATGTCATGGGCTTTGAAGACACTCGAACTCAGGACGCAAGGGAGAAAGGTGCTAGGAGGAAGGCACGCTTGGCAAATCCACACAGTAATCAACTCCCGCCTGGAAACCAATGTCCCCACTGTGGAAGGACGTGTGGATCCAGAATTGGCCTCCACAGTCACTTACGGACTCACTGTTAAAACCGTGTTTATGGAAGACAATCTTACTCGGCTACAAGTGATCGCCGAAGATCACTGTGCCTGGTATAGAACAATTGCCAGTGGGAGAAGGGATCTCTTTTACTTGATGGAAAACTAGAAAATGTGTTGATGCTCCCAATTGCTCTTGATTGCCTCTAAAACATGGGATGGCAGAAATTAATTGGGCAACCACTTCCCTTGATGGACTGAGGGCAGGCAGTGTCAGTGAGATATTCTATCTGCATATGCCATAATCTGGTTTAGTGAACCCAGCGAGAGGGGTGGTAGCATTCACTCACCTTATGCCACTGCCCTGGGTATTCCAAATATTTGTTTAGCCCACTGTTTCAGCACTGATTGATGTAGGAACAAAAACTGGACACACTCAAAGTAAGGGAGACTGGAGAAACTCATCATCTTAACTTCCAGTGTAGGCGAATCACTGTCCAAACCAAAGCTGTGTCCCTTTCTTCCTGTTCTTTAAAAAGTTTGCCATGAACACTAAGCCAGCTTTGCTGCGCATCTACCTGACATACGTGGGTTGGGGTTCTTGCTTCTTGGCAGAAGCTAACATGGCCCATCTTTTCCTTCCGCTACGACTAATTTTTGCTGGTCTTCGTAATGAAGCAGAAACATAATTGTGCATCTCATAAAGACAACCTAATCAATTTTATTGCCTTGTTTCAGTAACATCTTGTCTATACAACAAGCTAATTTCCTGGTCATGAAGCAAAAGCACAACTTTTTTCTTATAAATAGTATAAATTATTTTATTTACAGAAACTTGTTACAAAACAAATAGACTATATATTTATTTTCTTCTTTTAAATATCCAAAGTAATTTTTTTTCTACCCCATGACATTTGTTCATGTACTATACAGCAGCCAACACAAAAAAGTTCAGCTCTGAGCAGATGCTCTTGAATATGTATACAAATTATCAAACTATTCACACATTTTACACAGGAGATTGCTTTTCCCCCCCTTTCTATGGAGCCGGGCTCAACTCCAAAAGCAAGAAGCTTCCGCAGCCTACATTCTTATTGACATTATGTAGTGCTCATTAAAAAATAACAATAATCACCTTTCATAAAAAGTAGGATATTTTGCACAAAAGCATTTAAAATAAACGACCTTCTGCTTAAGGAAAGCAGAACAATCTTTTCAAGCCCAATCCCCTTCACCGTACAATTCCCCCCTTCCCAAAAAGACAAAACAGAAACAAACATCCTTGGCAATAACAACTCTTGCCGGAAGACGACTTACCGGAAGATGATAGGTTGAAACCACACTATGTGAACCGCTCTCATTCAAACCTCACTGGAACGAAGAGGGAGTTACGCATTTGCTAAATCCCATTCATTTCAGTGAGGCTGGTGCAGAGGATAGCCTGGCGGCGGCTTGTGTTGCTAATTTGTAAAATTGCTTCAAGAGGTAACTTTCCCCCCCAGTAATACAAAATAATGTCAACATTCTGTTGTTTTTGTTTTGTTTCATTTTTAAGTTCTAGCTGATAGCAACAGAAGAAAATATTCAAATTTACTTGTTGAAAAGTATCTCCAGAACCCTTGGCATTATTTATGAACTAGGGACTCGCTTCAATCGGATCTTTTGATTTTGTTTTATCCCGCGCCCCTTCCGCCATCCTCTCTCCCGCGTTAATATGTAGTCATATGTAGGTGGGGAAAGCAAGCTCCAATTCTTTTTTCCAACAGAACATTCAAGTCTTTAAAGGAGAAGCTGTCTAAAAAACAGTCCAAGCTTAAAATCTAGATATATAAATCAGGCACTTTCAGTTTTTCCATTAGTTTTTTAAACCACGTAAAGACTCACATACATGTGCACACATACACAAATGCTAAAAGAGAAAGAAAAAAAAGAATAAGAAGCCGTGTGTCATAACTAAAAGGTAGTCTTCTGGGACTCAGGTAACTGTAAGAAATGTTGTGTATACCAGAGCAGGCAAACCATATGCATCTAAATGCCACACAGCCTTCCTGCTTAGAGAAGTGGTGCCTGCGGGCATAGACTGCAATGCCAGAGCCTTCGTTTGTATCCAGCAATTCCCAAGACATTAAAAGAAAGAGACAAAACTCTTCCCCCTCCCCCCTCCCCAAACAAGAGACATCCCTTAAAAACTGCAAAGTAGGCATGTTATCTATTGGATTGGCAGTGAACCACTTCAAATTATAAAAAAAGTATTTGCTTTTCTCTTTTTAATTAATAAATACTAGATGATTTTCAATTGTACCAAAACTGGATATAAGAAAAAAAGACCTGTGCAAAAATACATATTTAAATATGTACAATCAATTAACAAAATATGTCTTCTGAAATAGGGATACTTCAATATTTATAATAGAACAAGAAATTCCAAAATAAAGATACAAAAGTATGGGTTTCATTATTTTTGTATAATTCTTTGTTCATCATTGCAACATTTTTTAATTTTTTTAAATTTATTTTAGGTTAAGAAAACTGCAGGAGTCATAATGAGAAGCTGGAAAGACTATAAAAATTGTATCTCTTAAATTAATACCAAAATCTTTCTAAGAAACAACCCAGCCACTGCAAATCTTGCAAGATAAATTAAATCTGAAATTTCCTTAATTATTTACAATAAGAATGTTGTCAGACAATAAAAGCTTCAAATACAATCATTCCATTTATTACTAAGCCCCCAAAATGGAATATTGTTTGTATAATATTTAAGCAAGTCTACACTTTGAGGGCAGGCATAAATTAAGACGTCCTCTGGTTCTATTCATGGCAAGTTTTAAAATTATAAGCCATAACAGACAGATACAGGCCACAATTCCATCCTGGAATGTCACTTACATAAGCCCCACTGAATGTATCAGGCAGGCTTTGCGCAAGAGCATGGCTGTGTTTGTATGAAGCTCCCGTTTCAACATGGCTTGCAATGGAGACATTCACAGTGGGAATTGGGCCCAGAGCTGCAACTCATATAAATTAAACACAGTGGTTAACTGCTGAACTTTTTACAATGATCTGCATGTCTTTTAAGGAGCCTAAGACTTGCTTTGATGCTTTCAGAGCAACATAATATTTATAAAACAGACATTTTTGAGTACTTAAAGCCACTAAAGGTTTAACTTATGAAAAATTTGTCAGCCTTCGAAGGTAAATCTATCAAAACCAAATTGCACTTGTGATCAAAAATATCCAACACATGGGAAGGAGTCAGTATCGATTTTCTCTCTGCGGAGCAGATACATTACTTTGGTCGTCTCCTCCCATGCCCCAAGTAAGCCAATTAAGAGGTTTTAACATTTTATAGCATCCTCTAGAAACTGAAGGGTTGTTCAAGCCCTCCCTCTTTTTAAATATTTGCATAATCAACACCATCCAAAATATTATTCCTTTACTTAAAAAACAAACACATGATCTTTTGTGAATTCAAGGCTTTAGAGTTGTCTGCATAGAGTCTTGTTGCTTCACTGTGTTTTAATAATCATAGCAAATTGGAAAACCTCAACAGGTTTTAAAAAACAAAACCCAAGCAGATGCTGCTTGTGGTGGTTTCAGAATCCCTGATGTGCAATGCACCACCATGGTCGGGAGAGAGGCTGGGCTGTGTGAATTAGAAAGGCTCAGATTGTCTAATCTCAGCAAGATCTGGTGCCCCTTTAAGGCAGAAGTCTACAGGCACACATTCCACCGAGAGTTTCTCCTGCACAAGCCCTGTTGAGGATAGATTCAGACAATCAGCTTTCTTCCTCAATGAGTACTGCTAACCATTTGGCCACGCATTTTATCAAGGACAGGAGTGGAACAGAGCTAGGTGATCTGATGGGGTACCCAAGGTGCAGTGGATTCTGCACCCATCACTTTGAGAAGTGGTGAAAATACAGCATGCTGAGAACTGTAGCTTCAGCAGAGTCTGCAGTTAGTCGGCACCCTCAGACAATCTAGCCTCACTTGATTATTGCAAGAGCAAATTCTCATTGAGGAGGCTGGCTGAATCTACAATCCGAAACACACCCCATTTAAATGGATAGAAATTTACTTTCTACGGGCTTGCTGAAGGAAAGCTCTGCCTGTGTTATGACCTATGGTTTGGGGTTCATTTTTATTTTTTTTCCTTTCACGTGAAAAAATGTATAGAAATTCCAGGTTGTAGTTCGAGATTCACTAGTGTCACAAACATCCAGATCAAACAATAATATTAAAGCCCTTCTGAGGATATTACTTTAAAACAAAACACTTTTGACTCATGGGAACGAGGGGAATGACCACTTGGGAGTGGATGGCGTTTAAAACACTCCCCCTTTGCTCACAAGATGGCTGTACAAGGGGTGCATTTAACACTGAGCTCAGAATTTGAACTGGCACTTAATGCAGTCATCCAAAAAATCTGAATGTGGACTTTATTGAACGGAATGCTAATTTGGTTATGTGAACAAGGCATCAACTTACTGGAAAAATCTTTCAAGAAAAATAGCAGTGAGATTTCTTTGTTTTAAAGGTTTGCATTTTAGTTTTATAAGGACTATTTTGTGTTCTGTTTTTTAAAAGGTTGGATGGTACAACCAACTTACATTGGCATTTTCAGTTTCCCCTACCCACCTACCCAAAACAACAAAGGCTTATGGCATACAGTATAGGTCAAGAAATATATTCTTTGGGAATAGTTTTAGAGGTCATTCACCATTTTGGATTTGAGAGTTTTGCATCTGGGTTTGGGGGGATATATATTTTTTTCAAAAAAGATCAAAGCAATTTTATTCAAAATCAAGCAGGCACAGCCCTCCTTCATACAATGTCGCTGTGCAACCTTATTTCATTTCAGTGGCAGTTGTACAGGACCCGACGAACGCTCCACTGGAATGAATGAAGAATACTGAGCAGCTGTGCTTGGTAGATGATGCTCATAAAATTGTTCTGTACCATGTGATTTCACTATTTAAATATGCTTCTTCTTTTTTAATTTTTCAGTGATGGCCATGAACATTTTTGTGTTTGTTTTTTAGAACTCCTGACAGCTTCTTATCCCAAATTACTTGCAAAAGGCTGGGCAAAATGTAGACCGTTTTTGTTTTCAAAGTTGTGCTATTTTTGCATTCCAATCAAGGAACATTGCTATAAAACACTAAAGCCGTATTCCCTTGTTGAGGGCTTCTTCTTCTTCTTCTGTTTATTGTGCCTAACACATTGTGCCCCCTCCTTTGTGAGGGGTTTTCACTGGACAGTGCCAAAGGGGCAGTTAATTATGCCTATGACACTATCAGAAGAAAAGAAAAAAAACAAGTCCACAGTAATGTTCTTTCCCAAACATTGCTTTGCCCAACCAACCTAGATCAAATAGTGGCAAGGCGATGTACTCCTGTAAGTGAAATCTCACAGGGCTTTTGTAGCAAGCTGTCCAGACCACTGGTAACACTGAGAGGAAACATCCTGTGGCTGAACGGCAATCCAGAGTCCATTTCCAAGCTTCGCTGCTACAGACATGGCTTCAGGGAAACTCCTTGATTGTGTGACAGTCCAGTAGATTTCCACACCTGAGGACTGTGGGAAGCTGGGAGAACTCAAAAGGCATCTTGGAGTCCAGGATTTCCAGATGGAGATTTATTCATTTTTCCCCGCTTGTAGTGAAAATAATCCAGTTCTTTTCTTACCATGGCATTGTCTGTGTCAACTGTTAGGGACGAGCCTTTGGCTTTCGCACAAATGAAAAGAGGAAAAACAGATAAATAAATATTAAATATTTTAAGTGATAAAGCTATGTCCAATTATATCATCTTGGATCCCCAAAATATGCTTTGGCAAAATTCAGTGGCACAGGATAGCAACCAAGCATCTACTTTCTTGGGGTGGGGAAAAACTATATGCATTTTATTGCTATATCATGTTAGGCATATTTCTGTATAGGGTTCTTTGTCACAGCAACAGCAAAAACCTACTTGACCCCTCCCTTTCTTATGCGTCAAAGAAAACTTTTTTTTCTTTTTTGCACAGTATATGGGCAAAGTTCAATTACTTGTCATCAAGGTTGAAAATTATGAAGTGGCTTCTAAAATTTCAGTAAGGTTACTGATTAAAAAAACATGAATTTCTGTTTTACTGCCCAGTCCCATATCCTCCCTTTAGTTCATTGTGGTATAATATTGTCAATTCCAATCAGCAACTTGTTCATTTGCAACAAGGCACCTGCCCCTGGTTGCTGAGATGACCAGTAATTATCAAATAAATAACTATGGAACCCATTATGCCCTGTTAAAAATAAATAAATAAATCAATGCTGCTTTTCTTGGCAGGTGCAGCAGATTTGAAAAAAAAAAACCTATTAGTTGATCCACTAGTGATATTTAAGCTACAAGCTGGCAATCTGGCGAAAGGCAAACGGACTTGAATCCCACTGGCACAAAGCTATCTGTTTGAGTTGTTTTCAATGGCACAACTAAGCTCTTCCAACTTGCAAGCAGCCCTATGGGGTACCCGTTTCTGCCTATGTGAAGGAATGGACTGGATGAGAGCCAACAAACGGAAGCTCAAGCCAGAGAAGGCTGAGGCACTGTCAGTGAGTGGTTCCCTAGACTGGATAGGTGGGAGGTCGCCTGATCTTGATGGAGTTTCATTCCTTTGGTAAAGGAGTAGGCACACAGCTTTGGAATACTTTGAGATCCTTTGCTGTTGCTTCCGACTCAGGTGGCCCCAGTGGTGTGGAGTGCCTTCGCTCAGCTTCGGCTGGTGGCCTAGTCTAACTTGCGTTGTCTCTGCTCCGATAACCATTAGGTTAGATTACTGCAATGCATTATACATACGGCTGCCTCTGCTAGGGCAGAATTCAGTGGCCACGTTGCTCACCAGGGCAAAATGGTTTGAGCATATTACATCAATCCTGGCCCGACTGCACTGACTGGCTGCCGATTAGTTTCCAGGACCAATTCAAAGTGCTGGTTCTGACTTATAAAGCCTTAAATGGCCAAAGAACGCAATACATCAAGGACCACCTCTCCCTGTATGAACTGACCTGGACCCTGCAATCATCTGTTGCTTTTCTTTGTGTGCCTCTTCCATGAGAGGTCAGGAGGGCAGCAACACAAAAATGGCCCTTTTCTGTGGTGGTTCCCTGCTTGTGGAATGCTCTCCCCAGAGGGGCTTCCCTGGTGCCTTTATTACATATCTTTATCTTTATTACATATCTCTATAACCAGACCTTTGGCTATTCTATGGCCTTTTAAATGTGTTTATGGAAGCAAGGTTTATTGGTTTGTTTTTGCTTTTGCTTTATTATGTATTTTGAGTTCTCATTTTCTATTTTTATTTTGTGAACTGCTCTGGGATCTTTGGATGAAATGTGGTATACAGTGGTACCTTGGGTTAAGTACTTAATTCGTTCTGGAGGTCGGTTCTTAACCTGAAGAAGGTCGGTTTTTAACCTGAAGCACCACTTTACCTAATGGGGCCTCCTGCTGCTGCCGTGTTGCCGGAGCACAATTTCTGTTCTCATCCTGAAGCAAAGTTCTTAACCTGAGGTATTATTTCTGGGTTAGCGGAGGCTGTAATCTGAAGTGTATGTAACCTGAAGTGTATGTAACCCGAGGTACCACTGTACAAATTTAATAAATAATAATAATATCTTCAAACATGAAGGAGTCTTTGGTTTCCCATAGCTGAAAACAGGAATGCCCTTCAGGATATATAGGTGAGTCCAGTTGAATCGTGCTATTTCCCCCAACAAGGAATCTGTGCCATGTCTTAAAAATTCAACAAGTCCCAAAAGATGAAAGGGAATTGTGCTTCTAAGAAGCAACAGCATCCATGGCGGCGAGGGAGTTAATTATAATAATAAACCATTTTGCAAAGCGAAGCATACACACACCCAAGATATCCAGCGCCAACATCTCTGACAAAAAAAAAATCACCTCCAGTAGGCAAGTAACTGTCCGGAATGGGAATTTGTCAAAGTAACTTGTCTGGATATCAATATGGCCCAAGTAAGATTTCATACCTGATGAAGGATAGAATTATTCATCAGTCCTTGTGTCCCTGGGATTGCACCAGCGTGTTTCGTGTGAATGTTGTTCACTGGCGGCAATTTGGCAACCTTGTTTGCTTTGCTGCTGCTGTTTATGCTGCTTGAACCAGGCGAGCACTTTCTTTTCTTTCCTATGAATTTGTCTAGGGAAGGATGTGAATGTGAAAACCCGCCGTGCGAGTTGACCGTCAGCTCGCTGGACTGGTGAATGAACGGCCCCAACGACAGGGTGGAATCGCCACTGTTCACCATCACACTCATTCTTTTGATAGATTCTGCAGGGCTCCCAGTCGGAGGGCCCCTCCCTGATTGGTCATGTTTGAGGCTAACCGAGTTAGCTTTACCAGTCACACAGTTGAGGCTGTGGGATGAAGACATCCCAGGCGAGTGATAAGAAGCCCCAGAGTTTCCAGAGTTCACCACACAGTTCTTCCTAAAGGACTCTGTGGAATGAGAAGAAGGTGCTGGCAGCACAGAACTGTTCTTACGCTTCTTTCCTGAGCTGCCACCGCTGCTGTTGCTACTGGTACTGTTGCAGTTGGCGCTGCTAGCAGAAGATTCCTTAGGCTTGAAAGACTTGCTGGATTTCAATTTCTGAGGTTTGCTGGACAGAGGCGACGGTACCGAGGAAAGCACTGGAGGTGTGGAAGGGGATGTAGACACTTGTCTTGATTGCATACTGCAGGCAGGTTCTGCTGCACCAAAACTTGCAGGGTTGGCATTGA
Organism: Podarcis gaigeae; assembly: GCF_964106915.1. Taxonomy (NCBI): domain Eukaryota; kingdom Metazoa; phylum Chordata; class Lepidosauria; order Squamata; family Lacertidae; genus Podarcis; species Podarcis gaigeae. Next base: position 102,078,647 of record NC_139679.1, read on the forward strand.
GCGTAGTCCCGTGGGATGGTACCGATTTCCCACTGAGGGATAAACAGGAAGGAGACACGTGTGCTGGCGAGGGCATAGCTGTGGCGGGCAAGAGGAAACCTGTTGTGCTGGAGCTGTACTGCGACACAGGCGTCGAGCTTGTCCGGTGTGGAGCCCGCAAGGATGTAGTGTTGCTTGTCGCTGGAGGAATTTTCCTAGGCGGCAGGGAAAAGCAGGTCGTTAGTGCTCCATGGGTTAATTCTATTTTACCCACTTCAAATAAAAAAATCTGCTACCTTAACAGAAAGAAGACTGAAAAGGCACAGTGGGCACAGAGTCAAAGGCCCTACACAAATGGTCATCAGAATTAGATACCAGGGATCCCCCTTGTCCACCTAGCTTCACCAAGGGTTGCCAGCATTCTTGCTGGCAACCTAACAGATTTTGAAGAAAGCAATGTCCAAATCTCTCCTCCTGAGAACCTGGTAATAGCTCTATTGGACCAAGCCAATGGCACCTCTAGTCCAGCACTCTGTTCTCACAGTGGCTAACCAGAGGCCCATGGGAAACCTGCAGGAAGGCCTGAGCACCACACTATTCTTCTCTCCTGCGGTTTCCAGCAACTGGTATTCAGAAGTTGTCAAGGAAATCTGGTTTTTCTGCTCTCTTCTGTCCAAAAAGGTTCTCTCGCTCAGACCTCTCGGTTGGCTGCCTGGAACTGGCAAATGATCTAACAATGTATACATGTGTTACCTCTCTTGTGCTGGGTACTCAAGGCTGCGCTGGTAGTTCATTAATTGGGAAGGATGCCTCAGTTGAGAAAATGGATCATTTTCATTAATTTAGAAACACCTAAGACAATGTGTTGATGCTTAATGTTAACGCTCCTTAACTGCAAAAGAAACACGTTTTCCTCCTTCACCCCATGCGTGCAAAACACCCCACTTCACAATGAGATATATGACAGCCTGTTCTGTTTCTACTCACTTCCACATCTGTGAATTAAGATGCTTGTCCACCATGACATTAAGTGCACATCGAATATGGTTCCACCGCTTATCAAACACGTAGTAACCTCTTCCAATTTGTCGACTACCAAATGTGCAAAACTGGGGGGGGGGGGAGAGATAGTTACTTTAATAAATTTCTCAACCAGATGTTGCATATTAGCAAATATAAAATAAAGCAAAGACAAATAAAACAGTTGCAATAAAACAACATATAGAAAGAATCATAAGCATTCATGATTATCTGCAGCTCTCTTACAACTCAGAACTTCCATCTGAAGGAATCCAACAAATATACCAAATATAGAGCAGTTGATCCTGCCCAAATATCTTATTTCTCTGTGGAATACTGATGCTAAAAGCAGCCTTTCAGCTTCTCTGTCATCATGCTAGCTTCTTGTGTCTCAGAATAATTTACAGTGGTACCTCGGGTTAAGTACTTAATTCGTTCCGGAGGTCCATTCTTAACCTGAAACTGTTCTTAACCTGAAGCACCACTTTAGCTAATGGGGCCTCCTGCTGCCGCCGCACCCCTGGAGCACGATTTCGGTTCTCATCTTGAAGCAAAGTTCTTAACCCCAATTTAGCAGAGTCTGTAACCTGAAGCGTATGTAACCTGAGGTACCACTGTAATGCCTACCACAGTGATTGCAACCAACCCCAGTGATTCAGTATTCAGCAGTATTCTGTATCTAAACCCACAGCTACATCTGAATGCTCCTTCCTCTAGAGAACATGAAGTATTGCTGCTTATACACACGTTTAAAACACCAAGCAAGGGAAATACAAGGAAAATATAAACTGGGAAACGTACAGCAGCTGGTTGAGGATGATGATCTGAATAAAGACAATCCAGTTTTTCAACAGGCTCTTCTTTTTCATCACATTCTCCCTCATCGCTGGATAACCGAGATGCTGGCTCAGCTGCAGGTAAGGGAGCATGTGGAGATTCATGGACTGATGGAGATTCATTTGGGGCATTCCCACTTTGTTGGGCTGGGCAGCCAGGAGGCCTTCACAAAAGAGGAATCACAGTTAAATACCAACAAATGTTTTATAACTTGGCTTAAAAATGTATTAAAGCATTTTTATAGAACAAAGGTCTTAGATTTAGAGCATAGGACTTATTCCTATATTATTTACGCAAAATGGCACAATGAATTGGCAGACCAATCCCACAGCAGTGTCAAAAGTAAGCAATAAGCGCTTCACTAGAGGCAGTGTAAGAAGAACAGGAAACAGAGGGAGATCCACATGTTCTCTCTCTCTTTCCTAACCTTTCTGGCAGTCAAAGGCTTCGAGTACTCTGATGAACTGAGAGTTGGTGTAAATTCAGCCTCCGCCAACCTGGTACCCTCAGATGTTATGGACAACAATTATCATCAGTACCAGACAGCATGGATAGTGGCCAGAGATGATAGGGACAGTAATCCAACAATATCTGGAGGGCAGCAGGCTAGGAAAGGCTGGTTTGAGCAGTAGACAAGGCCTGAGGAGACCCAAGTTCCCATTTGCGCTTAATCACAAAGCTCAATGGATGCCCATGGACCAGTCACTCAGTCTCGTACATTTGACAGGGTTGTTGTGAGGACAACATGGGGGTGGGCAGCAATATATACATATATTGCCTTGAGCCCCTCTGAATAGAAACAAACATCATCTATCTCACATATCCAAGCTGTTAAAATTTGTATTTTCACATGAAATTACAACACATATGAACATGCATGAAGAGTAATAGTTTCTTACAAAAAAATAATAATAATCACACAACATTGGACCATTGTAAATCCTTGGAAATCTGTTCTAGAGAGTTGAGGAACCCTACAAAACCACACAGAATTGACAGTGTGGGGGGCTGCAGGAGGAAATTGGTGGAAACTCTTCTCTCTCTGTCTTACATGAATGCACCCCTCTGCTGAATCAAAGCTTGCACAGCTCTTCTGACACAGAAAGTACAGGGGGTTCATATGCCGAAAATACAGCTGAAAACAACTATGTGAACCAACCCTAAACTGGCCAATAGCCTTTGGTAACCTTCTGCCTTAGAGCGCTTGCTTGACAGTCGTTCTTAGAAATTAAAGCTTACCTTACACAGATTGCCTGGAAAAACCTTCTGCTCACACAATGTGTTGATAGGATTTTTATTTTTAACCAAAGGCAGACTAATTGCAGAAATGTTTCTCGGCTTTAGAGAGAGGCATATGGTGACTCCTGGCCTCCAATTCAGAAGAATGGAGACCTTGACCAAACTTTTTCAACTATTTGGCATTTACAGCCTTCAGCCCCTGCTCTATTAATGTTCTCATGCTTCTTGACTGTGGAACAGGTCACAATGATCTGGGCTTACCTGAAAATATCTAGGTGGTCTGATCATTTACCTTCATTAACTTGTTACCATGCTAAGCTTAATAAGCAGAGCTAATTCAGATCAATCCAAAGCTTGTGAGAGTACAACATAGAAGCATGCTGCATTGCCTATAGTGGTGTCATAGGAATTCTAATGTGAGACTGTAGTATGGCTCAGTGCAGACACTTAAAATCTTAAAATGGGAGAGCTGGTGCTACCTGGAGTGGCACAAATGGAGCAGACGGACCAGACAAGCAAGTATTCACCAGGCCTAATGCAGAAAGTCACAATTCCTCAAGTTCCCTCACCAAAAGTCACTGGGTGATTTTCTTTACCTTGGAAGACTGGGGGTGTGAGGTTTGGGTTTAGTAGGTACTAAAGGCTTTGATTCTGTAGGAATAACTCCATGAGAATTTTGGTGCAGCTCCTGGGAAGTTCTTGAAGGTGAGGGATGTGGTTCCCTGAGAGGGGGCATCTGCTGATGATGATCCAAATGGCGGAGTAATTCTTTTTCCCTGGTTTTGCTTTTGTGCTCAGCTAGTAATAAATCAAATCGTTTCCTTCGACCCTGTACAGCTCTCCGTTGAGTTAGGGAATGTGTCTGGAAATTAAAAGGCAACCAATTACTCCAGGTTGAAGAGGTATATGTGTGCAATATATATATAACCGAGCCTTGTATTGTTATGTCTGGCATTTTACTAGTGCAGATTTATCCTGTTTGCTTTTAGGAAAACAGAGCACAATACATATGGGGAGGTGGGTAGAGTGGTCATTTATGAAGCGTTTTTGGATCAGGAACAGTGGAATGGGGAGAATTGGTAGTGGTGGGGAGACCTGGCCAAGAAGGAACTCCAATCTAATCCACAAAAATGGATAGAAGGAAGAATACCAGGAATACAGAGGAAAATGGAAAAGAGCCTATTATATGCATCATATGTCTGGCTGCATAAATATATGAACTGGCATGAAGTGACACAGGTCAAACTTTCAAACAAGACCTGCAAATGCCATGTGCCATACTTGCATCTGGCATTAAGAAGATATTAAAAGTGAGCATTAAACCCATTAAAACGTCATAATCATGGAGTTTCCTAGCTCATGGTAAATCAAATTCAGTACATATGGTCCTAACCATAGGTAGTACAGGAATTAACACTGGATTGTGTATCCAAGTTCTGCAGTGTTTGTGATATAATATAATATAATGGTGTTTCTTGAATTTCATTAATACCCACTTAAACATAGAAATGCCATTTTGTTAAATTGCATTAGCTGGTGCTCCCTCTGCTGGAAATATAGGTGTTGTGCACAGCAATTAAAGGGTTTTGTGTACAAGCCATTCTTCAACATGTTATAGCTATAAATACCCTACCCTACATTTTTAGTGCCAGTTCAAACCCAGCCAGAGATTCAAAGTTGCACATAATCTTTGGTAATAAGGACAGCAAAGAGGTTTGCAGTATTGCCCTAGTAAGGGAGCTGAGGTGACAGTGTGAATGCAATTCAGAGCATATCTGATCTGTATTTTTATACTGCATTTGCTTATTTTCTTTAATCATTTCATTTGCATTATTTCAGGATAGTAATTTCAGTATCTGAATTTTCCCATCAGAATTTCCTGTGGCCTTGCCTTGTTTCCCCATGTCAAAAGATGAAGTCGTATTTAAGCAGAACTCCCTATTTTGCCAAAACCTATTTGTGTATCTCCCAAATTTTTTAAAAAGTGGGTGGGAGGGAGGAACTGGAACCATTTAGCTGCATTGTCTGAAAACACATAAATTAAGATTTAAATTAAACTAGATTTTCTTCCTATTACAATCTAGCTCTAACCTTCTTACTAGCTTCCATAACAGAGTTTTCTAAGTTGTTTTCAGGAAGTTGTCTGAATCACCTAAATCATACTTTGACTTCTCCGTCCTGACGTTCAGAAAACTTAGTTCATTAAGAAGGCATCTTACCTTGCATGTCAAAGACCTAGTACAGGGTTTCTTCGTTTCTATGTCAATGACGCCACAGTAGATATCAGGATCAAATTCTCTCTCTGTTAAATACAAATAATAATACAAATAATAACAATGCAAACAACAACAAAAGCAATTTGTGCTTCATTCAGAAATTGAAATTGTTTATTTCAATGCAGAACTAACCCCAGAGTTGCTTTTGAGTTTAAGATGTGAAACCAAGTAAAGGTATTGCCACACTTGTATTTTTCTTTACACCTACGCCCCTCTTCTTTATAGAATCCGTGAAAAAGAAACCACACAGACTCAAAGAGCATGCTTTGTAAATAAATATAAATTAAAGTAAAACTAGAAAAATTAATCATACTGTCATATTCTAACGGTTCAGTGTCACTGACATATACCATACACTTTAAGTCAAGTGGAAGCCACATCTCTCTTACATTTATATAGAAATCTATATATGATGCTATAGGTAAGAAAACGGGAGGAAAACATTCTTAAATTCATATATCAAGATTTCAAAAACACACAAACTGAAGAGATTAAGGAGCAGGTGCGCTTATTTTTTTATTTAAAAAATAACAGTGCTCTGTTTTAACTGTACATGCTTCCATAACTGGCAAAATTCCGTAACTGTGGGTCCATAAATGGTCACAGCAGCTAAGACCCAAGAGATCTACATGTGCAACCCCCCATCCCGTAAGTGCTTCTCTTCCGATCCCCTGTCCAAGAGTCAACACACTGTTCATGGCTTGCCTCATTTGCTATCAAAGCTTCCAAGTTGAAAACTATATAGCTGTGTGGACTGTGTCGGTTCTTGGCCTTTATCTAGGGCTATTTCTTGCACCAGGGAAATGATTTCATACCACTTAATTCACCTAGGAGGATTAAAAAATATATATTATACTTCAAATGAGGGACACTTTAAAGGAAATAGTGAACGCTTTCACTATTAATCAGCACTTGCGTATTTCGTTTTGTGCCTTTCTAGCTCATGCCACATTATGATGATTTAAAGGTAAAGGTAAAGGTACCCCTGCCCGTACGGGCCAGTCTTGACAGACTCTGGGGTTGTGCGCCCATCTCACTCAAGAGGCCAGGGGCCAGCGCTGTTCGGAGACACTTCCGGGTCACGTGGCCAGTGTGACATCGCTGCTCTGGCGAGCCAGAGCCGCACACGGAAACGCCGTTTACCTTCCCGCTGGTAAGCGGTCCCTATTTATCTACTTGCACCCGGAGGTGCTTTCGAACTGCTAGGTTGGCAGGCGCTGGGACCGAGCAGCGGGAGCGCACCCCGCCGCGGGGATTTGAACCGCCGACCTTTCGACCCTAGGCACTGAGGCTTTACCCACAGCGCCACCTGCGTCCCATGATGATTTAAGGCGCATTTAATAATGTTGGCTAGGATCCAAGGAAGGCTGGGCGTGCATATGTGGCTGATTTTTCTGATCAGCAGGATCTCAAATAGTGCTGCACCAGAAGGTCCAAGAAGGGATGGAGGAACACCAGAAAAAGGGAAGTAATACCTGTGCAAGTACACCGCACACGGTGCTATGGAACCAACCAAGAGTTAGCCTTTAGGTCAGGCATAGGCAAACTCAGCCCTCCAGATGTTTTGGGACTACAACTCCCATCATCCCTAGCTAACAGGACCTGTGGTCAGGGATGATGGGAGCTGTAGTCCCAAAACATCTGGAGGGCCGAGTTTGCCTATGCCTGATTTAGACAGCATTTCTAGTGCACAAGATTTATTATCATACAACAGCTCTGCTCTCCTCAGATGTCACACTAAACTTTGGTACAGCAATATGTGAAAGAGCCCAAACTTTGCATGTTTCATGTCCCATCCCAGACCCAGAACTTTGGTTAACCAGTTTCGCAAATCATTGGCTTGTTAGAAATTAACCACAGTACATCTGAAGCCGGAAGACAATGCTTCTGAACCCTTGCCAGTTGCTCTTTTATTTTTATTGTTAGCAAGCGAGGGGGGGGGGGGGGAAATGCCGTATAATAATTACCTGACAATCTTTTGTGTAAAAATTTCCTATTATTTGTACTCTCGTCTTGCTTCTTTTCCGAGTATGGAGGCACAGAGAGTAGACCTTTACCATTCAGTATCTGTCCAGGGGAAGGCAAGGGTGGCTTTGGTATTGAGGGATTAAGGCCAGTCTTTATTGAGGAGCTCACAGTAGTAGAACAGGTTGGACCAACAGCAGGTTTCAATAGTGCACCATCTATCTTTGGATGTATTTTTTCCACTTTGACAGATGGAGTCATGCTGCAAGGAGGAAATAGGTAATTTATTATAAAATATGTAGACTGCTTTTCATCAAAGCAGTTTCCAACACAAAGCAAAATACAGCTGAAACAGAAATTAGGAGCAGTGATACATAATACAAACAACCCTAAACTCCAGAGCAGATCAGCCAGGTCCTCTAAAAGCCTGGGAGAACAGATGCATCTCCATTAGATATGCAGCCATCCATAGGCCTCTAAGGGGAAGGGAAATCCACAGTTGGGGTGTAATTACTGAGAAGGCCATATAGCACAACCTCACACATTCTCTGATAATCAGGGCCCTCCACCAATCTGACAGCACAGGCTGGCTGATATGGGAAAAGGTGGTTCCAAACCACATTGGTAGCCAGTGTAGATCCTACAAAATAGATGCTATATGATGTGTAGGGCAAGCAAAATTGTGGCCAAGGTGTTTCAACCGAGGAATGGCTACAGCTGCTGAACCAGCCATAGCTGGCAATAGGCACTCCTAGCCAACAAAACTACCCAAGCTCCCAACGACAACAATGGATCTAGCAGCACTATGTACCTGCTGCTTCAGAGACAATGCAAACTCCACCCAGAACATGCCAAATACACAGTTCCCAAACATTAGAACCATCCACTAACAGCACCTCTCCTCTAGTGAGAATCCACCTTCCATTTACTAGCCCTCATCCAGTCCATTACTACCTCCAGGCACCAGTTCAGCAGAGACATAGCTACATCTGATTCAGATGGTATGAAGGAAAGAGCTGGGTGCCATCAGCAAACTGATACCACCATGCCTTAACCCTCAATGAGTGCATCCAGCAGCTTCATACAAATGGGAAACAGCACTAGGAACAGAATGAAAAAACTGTACTGTGCTTTTTGATGACTAAAAAACTGTGGAATAAGTTACTGATTATGTGGGTTTTTGAATGTTATGGCCTTTAAAAAACAAACAAACTTTTAAATCAATTTTTTAAAGAGAAAATACAAGAAACAAACATATTTTGCATTTTATGCTGTTGACACCAATGATTTATGTGTGTCACTATTCCGTTTTACCAGAAAAGTGAATATCTCAATAAAGGTTCCCTGCCCCTTTTTAATTTGCAAACGGTCCCATGCTTAATACAATCATTAGTCATATTTGGGTGTTTGATGGGTGCACAGACCACAATGTGAATTGCCCATCTGGGCAAAGGTTGCCACTAGATCCAAAGGAACCCATGGACTGAAAGAGTGCTTCCGTTAGTGGAGGACAAAGTCTGGATCCAACTTACTGTGTTCAATTCAAAATAGAAAATAGGATGTCTGGCTGCTCATCTCCCTTTTATAAAGCGTATGCACATTTTATTCGATCACGTTTGTTCTTCTTTCTCAGGTACACAATATATCAGATTCAGCTGTTCACTTTTTAGAGTATGTGCGCAGAAACCATTTGACATTTAATACATTTCTACTTCAATGTTGCACCAGTATGATTTCTATGTCCAACAACTTTATAATGTAAACCGCCCTGTGATCTTTGGAGGCAAAGTAGTGTACAAAATTAAAAAATAATAATACACAAAATATAAAAATTAGTGGGTGGCCCTGACCTTCTAACTCAGAAGTTTCCAGCATGCTTAGGAAACTCAGGAAACATATTTAATCCCAGTTTGCAACTTGTAACCAACTCTTAACTTTCTTTTTGCCATATGAGCATGTTTCCTTTTTTTCCAATTTGATATGGTTTTTCTCTTTTTCTATATCATCCTTCCCCTTCCAGAAACATTGAAAAGTGCAGCAGTGATGCTGCTGGTGCAGCCTCCTTCATATTGGATTGCAATATAATTTTAAGTCACAGCTCAGCAGCTAAAAGACCAAAGCCCTACCCTGGCGCAGATCAAATATTCTGCATGAATCCTATAGGCTAAGCCCTTCTTTTGTACCCATGTGAATTATTCTCTTCTTTCCCTTTCCAGCACTAGTGAAGTATATAGGTCTACACACTATATTTAATGATAATCATTGTTACCTCTAACAATTATTTGCAAACCACCCACACCCCGGTTTAATGCAAGCATGGTTCCTATTAGCTCCAGAACATTATGTGCCACTATACTAGTGACTGGACGAGAAAGGGAATGGGTGGGTGGAAGATATGCATCGATCTTACGCCAGTTACTGGGAAGGAGCTCTAGACCAAAATGAAATATGCCTTTTCAAAATGAGATATACAAAACTGAGATAGTATTTGTATCCATTGCTAAACATTTAGTACCTCTCCTTATATAGAGCATACTCACATTTTGTCATGGGGACCTTTGCTATGTACCAGGTGCATTGGCCTATTGTTTCCACTGATTGGCGGCTTGTCTTTGGGTGACTTCAACAACTTGGAACTGGATGATGACGATGCACTAGTACCTCCGCCACTGGATGAACGACTGCTCCCACCTCCGCTGCTACCTTTGCTTTTTGAAGTCAGAGGCGAAAAGAGGGAGAATACTGAAGAGGAAGGAGGGGTTAAAGGTGGCTTGCTGGAGGAGCTGTGTCTTCTTTCTGGAAGGGAAAAAGGAGGAGCATATTAGCAAACACCGAGAATATGGAACTGGTTCTAAACCAGGTTGGAACTTCTCCTGCTCCACTGCATGTGGAAATAAAAAGCTGCTTTTTCTGGACACAGATTGCTGCTGTGCGTTGGCTTTCCACATGGTGCCCACTGTTTTTCCCTACAGCTGTTGTTTTACTGTTTGTTTTGCCATTGATTGCTTGGTTATTGTTGGTACTGTTTTAACTTGGTAAACCACTGTGAAAATGTTACAGGAAGTAGTGACACACATTTTATTATAATAATAATAAAAGGTAAAGGGACCCCCGACCGTTAGGTCCAGTCGTGGCCGACTCTGGGGTTGCGGCGCTCATCTCTCTTTATTGGCCGAGGGAGCTGGCGTACAGCTTCCGGGTCATGTGGCCAGCATGACTAAGCCGCTTCTGGCAAACCAGAGCAGCACACGGAAACGCCATTTACCTACCCACCGGAGCGGTACCTATTTATCTACTTGCACTTTGATGTGCTTTTGAACTGCTAGGTTGGCAGGAATAATAATAATAATAATAGTAATAATAATAATAATAATAATAATAATAATAATGTTCATTTGGGAAAGCGTAGATATCTCTTTGCTGTAGCTTGTCTTTTGTCCCCCAGGGATCATCCCACTCTCTCCAAGCTATCGGTTGGCAATGGAAAGAAGTGCCGGAGAAGGTGGCAGGGCAATTCGTCTCAAGTGGGAAAATGGCCTAGTCTGGCCCTGGGCAGGGTCCTAGCAACCTCAGGTTTTTAGTTGCAGCCACAGCCACCTATTCCTGTTGTGGTCATGCACATCTCCAATTTATCTGCTCTAATGTGGCTGGCAGCTGAATATTCGACTTAAATCCCTTGAACAGCAGCACTGCATTGAAGTCATTATGAAAGTTTTGTCTAGGGTCATTCAAACTTATTTGTTACATTTATATACAACTCAAGTCCTCTTGGCAGTTTATAAACTTATTTGAAAACCCCCACTAATTATCACTTAAACTTTTGCCATCACCATCAGTTGTAAACAATACTAATCAGAAGGAATATGATCTAAAAGTCGGCATAGACACAGCACTGTAAAAGCATTTCAAAACCAGCAAAAGAACACTGTCGAATATGCCTTTTGTAATTAAAAGGCCTGGGCAAATAAAAAAGTCATGGCTACTAAAAGATTCAGTGGGTGTGACCAGTACTTTTTTTTCTTAAAAAATGTTTTGGTATACTCTCATTTTGACTCAAGAAAATCACCATTTTATAGTTCAAATCAGGAAAAACAAATACAGTAAATGGACAAAAGTACAAAGATTCACAAAATGTTTAGGGATATGTGTACCCCTGCATCCCCCCAGGAAAAAAAGCACTGGGTGTGACACAAGCCTCTTGGGGGAGGGCATTTTATAAACAGGGCATCAACACTGAAAAGGCCCTCTCCCTAGTAATACCCACCTTGTATTAATAAGTGGGAAACCTAGAGAAGGACCTCCAGTGAAGATCTCAAGTACTAGGCAAGTACATATAGGTGAAGGAGTGCAAGTTTCTGGTCTGCATGTCATGTTAAGCCAAACCATAACTTAAGGCAAGAGTGTGCAGAGCTTAGCATGTCATATGAATGCAGGCTTGTGGTTTAGATCTCCTGGACAAACCATGAGCCATAAACTCCTGAAAGAATCTTGGTTGTAGCTTGTGGGTATTCTGGCAAAAGCTAAACCTTGAGTCAAGTTCGAAGGACATGCTAAGCCAAACCACGGTTTAGTAGTCAGGGACAAGCTAGATGGCCATGATCTCTTCTTTGGAAACCCATGTGCTTGTGCTAATGTGTGATGTGCACACCAGGCCATTCATTAAGCAATACTACATCAATTAGGTAATGAAGAAGTGTGAATCTGCTACATTCACTGTCCTTTGACAGTAGGCTGCCGAACACCTGTTGATGGGAATCAGTAGGCGAGGAGAAAGCTCCATCTTTCTCATGGGCTTCCCTATGGCATCTTGTTGGCCAATGTGAGGACAAGATGGTGGGCTGGATGGGCCACTGGCCTGATTTTGCAGGCTCTTATGATCTTAACCAGGCTCAAGGCTGATAAGTGTAGGCTCCTGAGGCTTCAAACTACTGTAATTTAATCACATCCCTTAGATTCAAACCAGTATTCAAAATTCAGCATTAGGACTTATGATACAGGCACGGGATTTTCTCCCCTTACTGTAACAGAAGAGCCAGACACTTTTAAAAGGGATGTGTATTTCCAGTTTTATCAGTTGTTACTTTAAAAAAGTGTAATATGAAATGAGATCTAGCAACATGACTGCAAAAGCATATTACCATTGCACTATCTGGAAGGGCTACAAAACCAAGCTTCCTTGCAGATTATCTAGGTATTTTTTATTTATTTTTTGCTAGTCTAGTATTTCCTATGACTGAAAAAAAAGCACAAACTTGGCAGGGACTATTTCCTCCATTACCTAACTCTTGCATCCAGAATACACATAGTCCTCTATTTAGGTACTGCAGAGATTCTATGAGCAATACTTTTCTCCTCCCCTTTCCCTGTTCATAACCTGACCAGACCAGTTATGGCAGAACTCAGACAAGAAACCAACACCGGAAGCTCAACACAAATCCCCAAAATGATTATACAGATTTTTGAATATGTTTAGCCTTGATTTTAAGAGCTGCTGGAATGACTGTATAGTTAAGGCGAGTTGCTTTTTCACCTTTCTATCATTTTAAAGCCTGAAAATGCTATTCATCATAAAATCAAGAGAAATTATATCAGTAAGAAATTTGGCTTGAAAATCTGCCTTGTGAAGGATATAAAGAGTAGCTGAATCACAGCAGTTTTAAAACCTTTCTTTGAACTACACCCTTTCCATTCAATTCTTTGCTCATCCAATACATACACTGAATATGTAGAGGGAAATATGATTTAGGGCAGAAAGATCAAGGGAAAGTGTGAATGCCTGGAGGCTAAGGTGTAAACTTGGCTGAGTAAGAGAACGTATTTAGATGGCACAGATGTTGAGGTCGAGTGCCTGAACTTCTAATTTCCTTGCTCTCTGGTGCAGAAGCAGATCTGTGAGCACCTTTAATGTTTCTCTGGAACTGAAGGTTTTGGATCCAAGAACTGCAACTAGAATCTGTTCTATTCTGGGCACAACTAGAGAAACTGTTTTGTGTGTTTTTTAACCTTTGGGTTTAACAAATATCCGACCTGCTTTAAACCTGTTATGAAAGAAGTTACTAGTAAGCAATAAGGTTGTATAGATAAATCAGTCAAGTATACATTCCTACTGCATAACTGTGCATTCAAACAAACACAAAATCTGAGAAGACACACATCTCTTCCTCTTTCCAGAGTGTCTACCCACCAATTCATCACATAGGAGACAGTGGCATTATTCATTAATCAAATCGGCTTATGGATCTGCCGCCCCCAGATATCTCATAAGGAATCACAAGAAAAACAGTGGTATCAGGAAAACTCTGGAATAGCCCTGCGTAAACCTCACTGACTCTTCATACGAAATAAGAAAGAGTCTGAAATAGCCCCTTCAGATTAACCTAATATTTTTTTCAACCAAAAATCTGCATAGCTATTTTTTATACCACACATAAATGAAGACTCAGCAATTGGTAGCCCCATGCAGTATGTCTCCTCTGTGAAGTTCTCAAGATTTACTGATAGTTTATAAACATCAGCTTTCTTTTCTGAAATTAAAGTCTACATCCTTGCATGAGGTCACAGGCCATCTAATTTTGGTCAGCATTCACACCTCAGATATAGGAATGAAAATCAGACATCTAAATGTGTACTTTCGTTTTTATAAATAATAGAGGAATATCCCATGTTTGTACATCAAGACATTAAATAATATTTGGGGAGGAGGTCATTACCCATCCCAATATGAATATATCACTTCCTGAAAAGGTAGCATTGCATAGAGAACAGACTGGGGGAACTGCGAAGCCAGGATGAAGGATCTACTCATCTGAAATTCCAGCAGCCTTGTTGGGTGTGTGTGTAAATTTAATATTTCATGTTCATCTGTGTACACATTTGTGGCCAAACCATCAATTATCTCGAAGCATGCTTGCTATTTCAGGGTCTGTGATAGTAATTGCACAAATAGCAACAAAAAGAATTACATTCGGAATATGTTAATATGCAAGTTTGATGCTCTTGCTTGATTTATGACCAAATTTCACAGTGGTGCACTAAATGCAAACTCTAAATCCGAGGATTGCCACTCCATCCCAAGAACAACATAATCCCTGGATTATTTGATCAATCACATGATCAATCATAGATGGGGTGAAAACACCACCACCCATTAGTAAGAGGCACAAAGAATCCTAATTCAAGTTTATTCTTAATTGTTAGGATTAGCATTCAAGCTAATTCATCCCTTTCTCGAACACCTCGAAATCAACCAGACCCTCCCAGCCAATCAGCAAAATAAGGTAGGGCTCTCTGAGGTGTCAAAACTACACATTTAAACTTAAAAATGACTCAGATTAAAGAAGTTTTTAAACTTGACAAAAAGTTAGGATTCCAGGTGGAAAAATCGAAGTTGGAAACGGAACTGTTAGAGCCTAAAACCAAGGTACTTTCAAGAATGTATAACTTGCTGTTAAAATGGAATACACAAGATGAAATGGTAAAATCAGCGATGATAAAGTGGGCACAAGACATTGGGTATAATATTATGTTTGAGGACTGGGAAAGGTTGTGGACCACTGGGCTGAACTTTACTGCATGTAATGCTTTGAAAGAAAATGTTATGAAAATGATATACAGATGGTACATGACCCCAGTCAAACTTGCAAAAATATACCATTTGTCTGATAACAAATGTTGGAAATGTAAAGAAATCGAAGGAACATTCTTTCACCTCTGGTGGACCTGCCCCAGAGTGAAGGCTTTCTGGGAAATGATATATAATGAGCTGAAAAAGGTATTTAAGTATACTTTCACTAAGAAACCAGAGGCCTTCCTTTTGGGTATAGTCGACCAGAGGGTGTTAAAGAAGGATCGAACTTTTTTCATGTATGCAACAACAGCAGCAAGGATACTCATTGCCAAGTATTGGAAAACCCAAGATCTACCTACACTGGAAGAATGGCAGATGCAACTGATAGGCTACATGGAACTGGCTGAGATGACTGGCAGAATCCGAGACCAGGGAGAGGAGACGGTAGAAGAGGTTGGAAGAAATTCAAGATTTATTTGCAAAAATATTATAAACTGTATGAATGTTAAACTGGAAGCTAGATCATAAACAACTTGGCACCATTAAAACAGATGATGTGATCTATGAGGAGAAGTTTAAATTTGATAATGATTAGGCTAAATTTAAAATTTTTTAAGATTTCAAACAAGTTGAGATAAAATGTGTGAAACAACATTGCTAAACTGCTGGATTAATCTTTAAATTAAAAACGCAGGAGTGGGAGTTGTGAGGAAGTCCAAAGATGATAAGAAAATGTGTTATGAAAATGTATCACTGTGTCTTATTTATTTGTATTGTATTTAAAAACCCTTAATAAATATTTTATAATAAAAAAAACTTAAAAATGAACCACATGCTTCCGTTGTAATTCTGAGTTCTAAATAAAAAGTGGGGGGGACCCCAGAAGTCTGGGAGCAACTAAATCTTTGCATTGATTCACTTCTAGTTTTTCTCTTAGTAATCTTCCACCATATCCGAAAACAGGCCATTTAGTCTATTTACAAAACTACGTGCTGTGCAAGTATATTTGCATTTTATAGCCTAGTAAATTGTGTGCTTCTAAATAGGACAAAGTACTAAGTGCCAAGTGTCTTTTTATAACAATGGCGAGATTCCCAGAGTGGATTTGCTAACTTACTATTTGGAGGCCTTAAAAGTTCAGCAGTGCTTTAGGATTTTGCTAGAGCCAATATTAGTGATACTGGACCCTTACAAGAAGCAAAAAGAAAAAAGAAAAGGCTAGATATTTCTACCTTCTTAGCTACTGTACACTTAGCAAATCTTAAATCCCAATACAAGTCAATGTTAAAAATAGTATCTGATCCATTCATTGGCAAGCTACCAGTATTGTATCTTCTATTTTACATCATCTTAAAATGACAGGGGAGTTACACTGTAACACACACATATATAAACTATTGGTTGAGAAACTGATGTAACAACTAACACTCATTAATTTGCAATGTACAGTTTTAATTGACAGAAATATCATTAACGGCATTTTTCACTAGGCGACTCAGGCAGTGTTTGTTAATTGTTTTGACAGTGAAGTCTTCAATGGTGATATAAATTTCAATATTAGACTAGGACGGTAAAGGTAGAAAAATGGCATATCTAGACAAAATTACAAATCCAACGTTTCTTGTGCCAAAATATTTTTAAGCAGGAACTGAGCAATAGATGTAGATTTTGGATATCCAACAACAAATGAGACCCTCATGTGAAGGGGCTTTTGTGAGGTAACTGATGAAATTATATATTATGTCTTCTTCTGTTTGAAAAGTGTGAATACTTGGACCTAATAAAATGGGGAAATAACTGAACTATTTTTATCTGTAAAGCCACCCTGTGAGTAATATTATATAGGGTATTATAGTATGAAAATCAAGGCCTAGAGAGAGTGCATCTCTCTTATCTGGTAGTAATTAAAGAGGAGATCTGAAAGACAGAATCTGCTGCTTATCCAGTATTAAGCTGATACTTTGCAGGAGAATTGCTCTTAGATTTCACTGGCAGCACCCTCACTCCCCAGCCTAAAGAACCCACTTGAGATCAACTATCCCTTCTCAGGACATAAAATCATGGCATTACACCTCAAACCTCACACAACTGTACATTAAAGCATGAAGTATGTGACAAGAACAGCTCATATCACACGTCCCATCTCTCTGTGTATGATATGACAGATACCAGAATATAAATTTGAGAGTTGTCAAAATTGTATTTTAAAAGCATGACCTCATGAACTCACACTGAGGTGAAAGTTTGAAATCCAATGCTGTCATTCCATTTGCACAGCTTTTGATCCCGTGGTGGAGTCTGCTCACGTAAGAAAAGGGAGACAATTTTCTACAATTCCCCCTTCCCTGTAGCTCCCCACGCCACATCCCAAACTGTTCCACACAGGTTATCAGGGATTAGATGCTATCAGCACTCTCTCAAAATTCAAAATGTGTCCACTAGTCCAAAAAGATTGGTGACACCTGGTCTACACTGCTCCTGATTCATCACTTTTTTCTTTTACCTGTTTGCCTTAGGAACTGGCGAATAGAATGCCTATACTCTTCTCTTCCTCCTGCATCAGGAGGTTTGAAACTAAGAAAATGAGTTAAAATTCCACTGGCCCTTCTTTAGATTTAGAATCCTATTAGTTACCTTAATAGATCATAATCTGGCCAGTTCATTCGACAGCTGTACTGCATTTAAAAAAAAAAAAAATCTTCAATACACAACTTCTAATACATGAGCAATCGTGCTCTAAAGATTTACGACAACAGGTTCATATGGAGTTTATTAATCTGATGGATTCCTAAAATGGTAACACAAAATGAAAATAATAGTCTGATCTGCTATCACAGATCACCTCACACCAGTTAAGACAAACATATGTTTACTGAGATTCTGTGGGGGTGCAAACAAAAGCCAGACTATGGTACTGGGCACAGAATTCAGCACTGAATAAATTTCTCCCTCTGTGTGTGTGCAAAAATCCAAAAGGATGATAGAACAGTTGGGAGTGGGATTTCTCACTGTGAAAGAAGCACAATGATGGCACCTACTAATAGAAAGCATTTCTCCCATTCCTGGTTATTACTACAATAACTATGATTGAATAAAGATGAAGCCGCCGCTAACGGTCATAAGATCTGCACTTCTCTCCCTCCCCTTTATTGACAATCATTAATGTGCAAATCAGGATACACAGACAGTTCCTGTCCATCAGTTCATGCATTTCCCACTTCTAACCTGTTGAGAAGCACTTCAAAATGTTTTTAAAGCTTTGTAGAGAAGGGTTTTTAAAATTCTTATTAATATCTTAATATCGGGTTGCACTCTTCCCAGGGAGTGGGAAACCCCCACTCCCCACACTGCTGCTGTTGCTAAGTTTACTCTTTTTATACACATCTGCTCCACTATCACAGACGAACTCTGAACAGGAATCACCTTCAGCAGTTCTTGTAGCAGACGGAGTAGATAAATTTTATTGATCCTTTTCTGGGACAATGCATCAGCCTAGAACTTCCTTTAGTTTTGCTGTTCTACCGTCAGTACAAAACACAACAGCTGACATAATCTGTATGGTAAATCTGACGCTAGATAGAAACATTAAGTCCAATGGCTGTGGAAAGCGCAACAGTAGTTCAAAAACAGCAGACTGAGTGGCAGGCAGTAGTTTTAAGTGGAAGCTGTCAGGAGCAGCTACCAGAAGAACAAGAAGCCAAGGAACATTGTAAATACGTCACAAGACCTTTTCACTGTTCTGCATCAGCTTTAACAAATACGCCACAGGGCTTTCTAACATGTGGAAATTTTCTGCCGTCATAATACTGGCAGTATAATATTTAATATATGAATTAATGAACTATTTACCCTTTGTACTAGTTTCCCAACAACTTTTATCCCAGCTTTTGTAATTCAATAAAAACAGACCCCAATGTTCTTCTTTAAAACAAATATTTTTAACATCTGTCAATGCCTTGATAAACATTAAGATCTGAAAAGGTTTCTAGACAGTTATTGAAAACAGATGGATAAAAACTAAAAGATATCAATTTGACCTTGCTTACTGCTTGTCTTTTGTCTTGAGCAAGACATGGCTTTGGACATTATACAGTACTACACTAATCCATGGTTTTGCCCTGGATAGTACAGCAGTAACAAGAACTGAGGAGAAGCGCTGTGGCCGCAACCTTTGGTACAGAATCCCACATGGATTTTTTCCCTCTTTTTTTGCACAAAGCCATGGTGTGGCTTACTGTTACATGTGAACCAGAACTATGGCAAAGAAGGCACATTTTCTGACTGAACCACCTACTGAAACCCTACAGTGTTTCCTATATTCAAAGACCAGAGGTGGATTTAGCTCAATGGGATGCTATTCTGCTGATGTGTCTGTGTGTGTAGGGGAGAGGGACACAGCTGCGCTATCTTGGAAACAGAGGGGTGAAATTTTCATTTACTTATTTTCCCTGTCTTACAGGTTTTTTGAATTCCCAAATTTATATTCTGATAACTTTAGGGTCAATTGCAATTATGAAATATGCCAAGAAACAGAATGTTGCAGTGTAATTTTTTGTGGCACCAAAGGGGTTCAAGCAGGTGTAACAGGCTATTAGACAAAGCATAACTGGGTAGAAACAAACTGCTTTGTTGACGTGAGGATTTTTTAAAAAAAGAACACCTTTGCAATACTAGCAGCACTTCTGATTAAGAACAAGAGATTCAATTAACTTTAATGTAGTTATGTTGGCAAAATAGTCTAGACTCTTGCAGTATAATTACTATGTGCTCCCTAGAAGGATTACAACAGAAATTCTAGCATACAGGCAGCTTCGTGCTTTGTCACTGATAAAATTGAGTGATGATTCAGAGTAAACAATAAGGGCAAACCACACTATGTTTGCACGGTAAGGTGCTCTTAAATTTTATTTTATATTTATACATGTACATAAAACTCAGCGAAATGTTATCGGGGGCGAGAGGAAACCTCTAGTATTATGGAAGTTGGGATGCAAAAAAAAAAGAAAAGAAAAGAAAAAAGTAAACAAATAATCACCAATTGTCTTAGTGTTAAAAATATAACTGCAGTATATGTAGCGTGATAAGGTCACCAATTTATTTTCACATTTCAGCTTCAAGAGATTTACAATGACAAAATTATTACTATCTCTTGTCGTAAACAGAAGTCTTGTGTTTATAGCACTCTGACATGTAAATTTACGTTGCTCAATTGTGCTATGAAGGGGAGTTAAATATGCTTTTCAGGTGATTAGCTTCTAAAATTAGCTTATTAAGCCAGTGCTTGTTAATAAATCAAACAAAATAAACACAGCACGTACAATCAGAAGGCTGAAATTACCAGATACAAATTTCTTTGTATCTTTTGTTGCTTACCCTTGTCAAATGTTTTTTCTTTTACAAAAATGTGCATTTTAAACTTCTGCAGAGAAGCCGCTTTAACACAGATCACATTCTGTTCAGGGAACTTATTTTGATCACAGAAGCACTTTAATCATAAATATGATTAACAAAATAACAGCTTAAGCGTTTTAAGCACGCAGAAATGTTAATCTTAGACATCAGTCAGCTTTGTAAACAATTACACGTCTTTGCGATACAGTTTAAAAAGAGCTACTATGTTCCAAAATACTGTGATAGCTCCATGCAAACATCAGCATTTCGTCTGAGTTAATAGCAAACTCAACTCCCATCTGCGTTTGAACTTTGGCCAAATCACATTTCAGAATGGCTTATGTGGGCCGCTTGCAGCAGTTAATCCCTCATTTTGAGATTATCCACTTTGATCAACTAACTCTGCAAAGGCCATCTACGGGACTTCAACACTATTCACAGCTCCACCTCTGGCAGAGCTAGAGAGAGAAAACAAACCTACAAAAATGCACACAAGTGTAAGTCTCTCCGTTTCATGTCGTGTTAGTACAGAACTATACCAACCTTCTGCAAACTCCATTCAGATCTGGGATCCCTGCCAACTCCTGCCTCTGAAAACTGCACCAGAAAGTTACCCAGAGCTTTCAAGCCCTGTCTAAAGGAAAAAGGCTGTTCTGGAAAGCCTTCTTGTTTCACTCCCCCATTCACATAATTTGACCGTGCTTCACTGCACACTTGCCACTGAAGCTTGCATCATAATTTGGGTCTGCCCACAAACTCCAAATAGGCTCCATGTTTGGGTTTATGTAACGTTTGCTGTTACAGTGAAGTGCGCTTGAGTCACAAAGGTCCTGGCAGATATCTAGTGAAAACAGGGAGGAGGAGTCTAATTTTATCTAACATGGTCACACCAGGAATCCTCGCTGATGTAAATTAATCCCTCTGTTTTCAGACAACCTGGCAGAGTTTGAGAGGCCCGTACTTAAAACAATCTACCATATAATGTGCTAATCAGCTACTGCCCCAGTTTCCTTTACAACAGCTATCATTCAACATGCAATAACAAATCCTGGCACAATATGAGCTGCATGATGAAGATTCATGCAACACTGCAGCTTTCTAAAAGGATTATTTACAACTAGCATGCTTCAGAACTATTCTATAAAATTACTTAATATTCTGAATACTAAATTATAACCTCCCCCCCAGCCACTTAATATACTTTATCAGAGCTTTGCTGTGTACATGAATGAATGCATGTTCCTTTCCTGCATATGTAACTCTGAGCTGCAAAAATAATCTAGACAACCAGTTGTTAACACAGAATTAGTTCACAAGGATGCCAATAACTCTGCACGCTTGGATTTTACCTGAAAAAAATTATCCCTCACTTTGGAATGTTGCAAGATCTTTATGCCTGTCTGTATATATATTGGAATGATTTTTAACCACTATTGTACGTGGAATTGCTTTTAAACATTTTATATATTGTTTTTACCATTTTTGAAGTAGCAGTTTTATAATTGTGTATTTTATTGCTGGAACCCACCCTGAGACTTTATGGTAAAGGATGGGTAAAAAAATCAAATCAAATAAAGAATAACTGAACATTTTGCAAAGCAAGTATTTCTAGAACCATAGAGGTGGAAGGGATCCTGGAGGACATCAAGTCAAACCCCTTGCTCAATGCAAGATGCAGCTGCAGCATCCCTGACAGTTGATTATCTAGATTCTCTTTAATTACGGTATCTGCAGTGAAAGAAATCTCTGCGTCTTCAGAATTTTGACCCATTGGTTCTACTAGTTCTTCCCTCTGGAGTAACAAACAATATCTAACACCCAGCTGTCTGGACAGTCCAAGTTGAGGATAAGATATGTTATCCCCCTCCAAGTTTAAAATTTAAACCACAGAAGGGGAGTGCCTGTCCCTACATTACCACATCTTAAAATATTGTTTGCAAACTGTCCAGAGGAAGTGGTTATAGAACAGTCTATTAATGAGAAGTCAACAAACATCAAGAATAAATAAATAGTAATATTTCAATAAAAGTAATTCCAAAACAAACTCCTGGATTCATTCCAAGGTAAAATGTAGGCAACAACAACAACAAAACCCTCACATCAAGAACCTTTGGCTACCAGGGAAAACTCTGAGACACCTAAAGAGAATGTAAAATCAATATTGCATACTCCCCCCCCTTTTTAAATAAAAATAAAAATTGATGACTCAGTATAACACCTTTAAGCTCTTTTGCAGTATTTGGTGTTTTATATTTGCTAAATAAGACCCAAATTTATTTCAGGCATTTTCCAAAAAACCTATAGTTTCAAGTTTGGTTTAGAAAAGAAACCTCAATAGGACTTTCAGTGTGCAGCTCACAATCTGTAATGGGGATGTGCACTGAGCGATGACCTAAACCATTTGAGGCATCATAGCCTAGATGCATCTTAAGAAAGATGATAGGCTGAAAAAACAGGTAGGTGCAAATGTCACAATCTAGCTATCCAAAAATGAACAACAGCTATTCCTTATCCACCACAGTTGCAATGGAGTGCTTGATACTGGTTATCAGCAATGGTATCAAATAAATTTAAAAACATATAAAAAAGGGTGGTATCTAACTTTTCTTGGTGCTAAATCCGGACAAAGCCATGGAAACATTTTAATTCCAGAATCATTATTTAGCACCTGATCACATTGACAAAGGAATGTTTTCTAGTACTTTGTACTAGAAGTGTTTCTGTTTCATAAGAACATTAGTGGGTGCCATTTGCAAATACAATATCAGGCACGTTGGGCAGTGTCAAAGTTGTTTACTAAATACAAGTAAAGCAAACATAATAAATAAGATTACTCTAGAGCATCAGATAATTCTCCTATGGAAAATAAAAAATATGATAATAATTACCCTAATTTGCATTGATATTTTTTTAAAATCCTAATTCAATTTGTTTGTTTTTGAAAGCCCACAACAGTGGCAACACAGCATTTCATATAAACACATTCTGTTCTGTACCACAGAACAGAAAGCCCCAGGAGTGCTGGCTAGGAACTTCAGATACAGTGCATTTGTAACACTAGTACCAGGCAAAACACAGAGCCCCTCCATAACCTCAGACCAATTAGGATGACTCCAATTCCTACAGCTAACTGACAGGCTAGCTGAATCAATAGATTGTGAAATTGAAGTTCAGGTTCCACAGCTGCTTGACAATCTCACATCTGCTAGGGGCTAAAGTCAGTTCTGCAGAATTTAATCACTTGTCCAGAAACAATGACATTAGGAAACCTAATTACTAAACATCTTTGAGGTGAAGTCACAACCTCGATAGAAATTTGACAGGCAATGCATGTTGGCTAGGAAGTATAGCATGGAGGAAGCACAGTCCAAGGGAAGAAACAGAAGACCAGTCTTTTTTTGGGAGGGGGGCAGAAAAGTACAGATGAAATGAATAGAGACCTTCATAAACATAAAAGTATTGTTGTAGGATTGTTCCCAGAGATTGTTTTGATTATTAGGAGCACTCTATATGAGTAGGTAAATTCAGGTGTAGAGGCAACTTTCCATTTAGCAAAATGAAGTGGTAAGCACACCAAAAAACACCAGCAACTAGAGCTATAAAAGATGGGTAGCAATATTTCCTTCTTCAACTATAATGGCATAACTGATTTTAAAGTTTGAATTTTTTAAAAAGCAAACATTTTACATTTGAGAATGACAATATAGATCATGAAGCTGAGGCTCCAATACTTTGGCCACCTCATAAGAAGAGATGACTCCCTGAAAAAGACCCTGATGCTGGGAAAGATTGAGGGCACAAGGAGAAGGGGACGACAGAGGACGAGATGGTTGGACAGTGTTCTCGAAGCTACCAACATGAGTTTGACCAAACTGCGGGAGGCAGTGGAAGACAGGAGTGCCTGGCGTGCTCTGGTCCATGGGGTCACGAAGAGTCAGACACGACTAAACGACTAAACAACAACAACATCAGTTGGAATACACCTGCTATATTCATTAGTGTTATTGTGAAACAATTCCAACTGCCCATGAACAAAGATATTGCTGGTATAGAATAACAAAAATTAGATAATGTAAATGTTAGCTTTGAGGGCATGCACACCATGCTGCCCCATGCCACCTGTTCAGTTCTGCCAAGCTGCATACTGAGATGACAAAAATTCTGCTCTTGTGTATCAGTCCTCTGACAAGAACAAAGATGACTTAAGTGACAAGGAGGAGGAGAAAAAGTCTAGCTCTCCTCGCCTTGTTCTAAGATTACCCTGCAAGACTAACGCTAGCAATGAGTTTAAACTGTCATGCTTGGATGAAGAATGTGTGAACCAGAAATACTTCTAGCTAGCCACATTTTTTTCTAAAAAAATGTTTAGGGGTACTCTCATTTTGTCTCAAGAAAAGCACCATTTTATAGTTCAAATTGGGAAAAATAAATACAGTAAATGGACAGAAGTACAAAGATTCACAGTATGTTTAGGAGTATGCATACCCCTGCGTCCCCCCAGAAAAAAAGTACTGCTTCTACCTTTCCAAATAACACACATTTCACACATTATTCTTCATACTATTCCACATGCACGCATGGCGAGTGATTTAGCAGGAGAATTATCACAACCTCAGCACTGAGATAGTGGTGGTGATGGCACTGCCTAAGATCGGAAAAGCCAAGAATATGTTCTGCAACTTGAACCAGTCTACCTCATGCATAACATACCTAATTCATTTGGCACAGAACACATGTGTTGCAGAATGACTACTTCTGGAATATTTAGTGATCTTTAAAAACATGTACCCTGCACAGATAACCTTGGTTTCGGACCGAGTGGCATAGAAATACCAACTTAAGTAAAGCTTTTCTGTGTAGCTTTACTTACTTGAATTCATGCATTTGAATTAACAGCAGGGCAACTGTATAGAAATTTCAGATATGCCCAGTGAGTGTTTTTTTTTTTTTAAAACCCACAAACTATTACACCATTTATGGATAAACTAATGTAGGTGTTTTCCATGTTTTCAGTATCCCTGTACCAGAATAAAAGTGTTGTCTTCCTTATGGGGCGCAGAATCTTGGCAAACCATATGTGACTTTGTATCTAGGGTGGGAGTTTCTGATGATGTGCACTGCCCTGAGTTTCTAGGCAAAAGGGTAGGATACTAATGTGGTAATATTTCTATTAACAGTGCTATGGGCTGCATTTATAAACAGTTTTATGAACAGCAAATAATATTTACAGTGATAGTTATGCAACACTGGCCTTGCTGTCAAACAGCAAGCAGCCACTCTCTGTGGGTTCCTCGCCCCCTCCTCCCCTTGTGCAAATGCCCCCTTTCTTCTCTGGGCAGCCATTACTATGCCTTAGAGTTACATCTGAGCCAAGGTAGCAACAGTGAACAAAAGTTAGGTCTCAATTGAAATATTAAAACCACATCCAACCCGTTTCAATGACTAGTCTGCAAGGTAAATCACAGTCACCAATAACCAGGGAAGTGAGAAGAAAAGAGTGCACAAATTCAAGGGGGAAGAAAGGAAGAGGGTGGAGGAAGGCTTATGCAAGCTAATGGGAGATGCTCCTGGTCAAACTGACCTAGCACGATGTCTGATCTCAGCCAGTACATTTTTAGTTCTACATAGCTGCAAGACACTAGACTCTGAAGTCATGACATTTTCATGTCCAACCTTCCCCTCCAAACCTTTCACTATCATAGAATTGACAGCTACCCCTCTAAGACGTTACCATGTTGCTAAAATAAAGTATGAGGAATCCTCTAAATACTCTATACATTCAGGAAGTTTATATAATTATGTGACATGCTATATGAATGTCATTATTTATATAGCAAGGATTCTTCCCCACTTCCAACAATGGAAATATATTGGAAAGAACACAAGGCAACATTAAGAAGCTTACTAGTCCAGTAACCTGTTTCCTATACTGGCCAACCAGGTGCCTCTATGAAGCCCTCAACCAAGGCATGAAGTTAATAACTGGTCTCCACACTTTCCCCTCGCAACTGGTATTCAATAGCATAGCCCTCTGAGCATGGAGACTCCATATAGTCAGCATGATTAGTAGCCAGTGGTAGAGTTAAGTTAGTGGCCACCTGCACAACTTTTGGAATACAGTGGTTTAGGGAAGCTTTGGTACCTCGCAAGACGAAATTAATTCGTTCTGCGAGTTTTTTCGTCTTGCGAATTTTTCGTCTTGCGAAGCACGGATTCCCATAGGAATGCATTGAAAATCAAACTTGCAAGACGTTTTCGTCTTGTGAAGCAAGCCCATAGGGAAATTCGTCTTGCGAAGCAACTCAAAAAAACGAAAAACTCTTTCGTCTTGCGAGTTTTTCATCTTACGAGGCATTCGTCTTGCGAGGTACCACTGTAGCTTTACAATTAAGTACATTTGCAAAGCTCACATTCATGTAAGCGTATTATTACAATACAGAAAAAAGCAGGAAGCTACACATTACACGCACGCACACACACACACACACATTCATACATGCACGCACGTGCATAGGCCCTTTTTAAGCTTACAAAACGCCATGGGTTGGATGAAGATTTGCTCTCATCCACTGGTGGAAGTGGCACTGCAGGCTGCAGGGGGAAGGGAGAAAGGGGCAAAATCCCCACCCTGTCATATTCCTCTAGTACTAGAAGAATTTCAGTGAGCAAAAGTCTGGATG
Organism: Podarcis gaigeae; assembly: GCF_964106915.1. Lineage (NCBI taxonomy): Eukaryota > Metazoa > Chordata > Lepidosauria > Squamata > Lacertidae > Podarcis > Podarcis gaigeae. The sequence continues at coordinate 102,105,601 of NC_139679.1, forward strand.
CAACCTCTTGCTGGTATATTTTAAATTGTGGAAATCAGTATATGCAAATACATTAATTTCAATAGGTTAGTACCATAAAATAATATTCATGTTCTTTCTTTAGGCATAAGGTTCTTGTATCTTTACTTCTGTTGGCTCTGGTATGGTTGCAAAAGGTATTTATTTCAAAGTTTAATACCAGGCTGTTGTCAGACACTATCATTAGCTTGATCATAAATGAGTAGAGAAAAGAGTTCATCAACATTCCTAGCATGCTTTAAAGAGGAACCAAACTTTTATTGCCTTGGATGGAAGCTTACATTTCAGCAGCGAGAAAGGAGTATTTGTTATTAAGAATGGAAAAATGTGACGCAGAAAATTTCAGCCACTATAGATGACATAACAAACAGCAGACACCCTGAATAGCTGAGAATACTTTTTGACACCAATATAGAAATGGAATGTTCTGTGGCCCAGATCCTCAGTCATGACCCATGAGTTCACAAGGCCCCTAAGGATACCTTATCACCTTCTAACTAAGATTTTAGATATAGCAAATATTACCTAGAGTCCAGTTCTAAAGAGACTTTTTTACTGGGAATTGCATAACAGGACCAGGGGCTCACCAAGATGCCATCTATCTTAATAAGAAATATGACACTTTCTTTTTAAGCACAGACACAAACACACATGTGAATGAAGGGCAACTGAAAGTGAATACATTTCCACAGCATTTTCCTCCGCATCAAACCAAACCCTCATTAAACGTTTTAAAGGGGAACTGCTCAACTGACTAGTGTACTAACTAGGAAGGATAGACAGAAGGGGTGGGAAGAAGCATACACAGAGGCCCCTCCCCCCAGGAACTTTTTGAAATTTGGCATGAAAAAAGCCTTCTAATGGCTTCAACAGAATGCTCCTTTTAAATCTAATGAGAACAGAAATGATGTGATTTTGTGGCGCTGTTGCATTTGAGTTGTAGCATAACGTAGGTGTCTAAACGGAACTAATTCTGATATTAATGGATGCAAATTATTCTCCTACCTTTTACTGTCATTGTAGGTCAAATTTCTGCCCGGACACTGAGGTCCAGCGCCGAGGGCCTTCTGGCAGTTCCCTCGCTGCGAGAAACCAAGTTACAGGGAACCAGGCAGAGGGCCTTCTCGGTAGTGGCACCCACCCTGTGGAATGCCCTCCCAGGAGATGTCAAAGAGAAAACTAACTACCAAACTTTTAGAAGACATCTGAAGGCAGCCCTGTTTAGGGAAGCTTTAAATGTTTAATAGGTTGTTATATTTTAGTGTTTTGTTGGAAGCCGCCCAGAGTGGCTGGGGAAACCCAGCCAGATGGGCAGGTATAAATAATAATAATTAATAATAACAATAACAATAACAATAACAATAATAATAATAATAATTAATGTGCAGCAGCAGGAACTTTTAACGTCATTCTGCTGTTTGCTGCCCTGGGTTCCACTGGAAGGAAGGGCAGGATGCAAATTTAATTAAATAAATAAAGGTATGGCCCTTTTCTCCTCTTTTCAGTTTTCAACGGTAGCAGCAACAACCATTGTGAGGGGGGTAACTATGGTCAGTTGGCAATCTGACATTAGCAGAAGGAGCACTAAGTGGCACTGTGTTCAGCTGCCATCTGCAGCATTAGCAAAGAAGAGAAAAGAGGCACTCTCTAGGACCCAGAAGCACAGTGCAGAGCCACAGTGGACAGGCTCTGGCTGCATGCAGCAGCTAATGAACTAAATAAGTCATCCTTGCATCACAGCTTCTTGTCCCTTCCAGTACTTGCCCTAAACAAAGTTTATCTCTTTTGAAGCCAAGTGCAATCAGGGCATGTAGGAAAGAGAGGAAGACAGTGTCCGGCAGCTGCTGATTGAACTTCAAGAAGTACTTCCAGTTCTTCAGAGCTGACAATTTTATTTTATTTTATTGCAAAGAAGGTCCTATTATATTAATGAATGGTGTATTTTTCAGTAATTCAGTTGGAAACTCCTCTTAATACACAGTCCCACTTAATTTACAGCTTGCCCTAATCCTTCGAGATAAATCTAACTGCTCAGTTCTATGCCAAAGATAATTCCAGTATAGTCTGGCGCATAATTAGGAATAAAACAAATTCCTGGACTTAGAATCCTGTAAATAGCAGAACTGAACTGAGTTCACAGTTCTTCCAAACAAAAAATGATTCCTGGCTACTCGAACCTTTCTTCATTTGTGGAGTATAATTTAGGACAGGGCGGCGGCGGAGTCATTTTGTTGCTGCCATGATTAAACAGTGGGGAGTCAGGAATGCTTGCCATTTACACTCAGATCCACAAGTAGAGTCTGATGGGTCTTCTGCCCAGCCTTGCTACATTATTAGACATGGAAACAAATACACAATAACTGGAAATGTATCAGACACCAGAGCACAACAAATGCTCACATACGAAAGCCCACACGTCTTGGTTGCAACTTGGAACCAGAACATCATGGGCAAAAAGCCAGTGCCATTCTCAGATGCCTGTCTGTGAGAGAATGGGATTGGGTGCGATGACTCTGCATATGTACAATTTCACCTTGGGTCGCTTGATTTCTCACTCCTCTGCACAGTATCTTCCTTTGTTTGGAGCTGTAGTCTGGATTAGGTTTGAGTTTTTTCTATGCACTCTGCTCCCTGATTCACTGGGCTTCAGCCCCAGCTGGGCTGATATCATAATATTGCCTGGATCTCTATGAACCCACCTGTTTGCCCTTGGCTGTTGCCTAGCACAAACTGTTCGCAATTGAGAGATTAAAACTCAAGGCATGTAAATCTCATTTCTGAGGCAAAAATCAAAGAAAACAGTTTAACCACTAATGCAGAAATCCAATTGATATTATGAGCTTTATTTTGCAATTCTTATTCAAAGATGAAGACTTTAACCTTTGGTTTTCATGCCATTGCCAACATTAGGAATGCAGCTCTTGCATTTCAATGTGTTAAGCTACAGTCTGTTGAAAGGCAGCCTGATGAAACAAGTTTATTTAAAAACTCAAGGATTTGGGTTTAGTGCGAACAAAATGAGTAATTTTGTTGAAACCGAAATGGATTCCTTGCTCCTCTCCCTTATAGCACAGTATCAGATGCTTAAAAAGCACATCAGAATGTAAATATGTATATTGCACATTTTAAGCACTCTTCCTTCCCCTAAGAATAGGACTTCTAAGATATATACAATCAATTTATGTAAATCAAGGCAGATTGCGAAATAACAGTAGTATGTTTTTGCTCCTCTTAGCTTTGGCATCTAGAAATCAAGCAAACCATAAACTGTAATAAGGAGTGCCAGAAACGTAACACCCTAATGATGCCTTCTCATAGTTCCATAGGTGCATGCCTATGTATTATGCTGCCAGCAACACAGCATATGATGCAATCAAATTGTGTGTGTGGTGGGGGAGAAGCAAATAAAACATTATAATCATATAATGATTATATGATGATCTCTAATTCTTTACAGTCGACAGGACTATTGCAGTGCCAATACCTTATCATGGCTAATAAAGGTGGATAGCCAAATGGCCTCAAAACAGTTAGGAGGATGAAAAGCAGCAGCCAGGTAGAATCTAGGGGAATAGATCAACAACACGCACAGATGGGAACTCCATCAGAAGATGGTTAACTGCTGAAAGAAGGATCTGGGAGACAAAGGGCAAGAAGGGTTCAGAAGAAAGGGGGATGTTGGATCTATAAGTTTCAGGAGGTGGCATGTGAATGTAGGCCACTAGTTAAGCCTTAACACAATAAGAAGGTTCTATATATGGCCTTCAGAAGATACAGTGGTACCTCAGGTTACATACGCTTCAGGTTATAGACACTTCAGGTTACAGACTCCGCTAACCCAGAAATAGAACCTCGGGTTAAGAACTTTGCTTCAGGATGAGAACAGAAATCGTGCTCCGGCGGCGCGGCAGCAGCAGGAGGCCCCATTAGCTAAAATGGTGCTTCAGGTTAAGAACAGTTTCAGGTTAAGAATGGATCTCCGGAGTGAATTAAGTACTTAACCCGAGGTACCACTGTATATACTTAGTTAGCAAAAATCTCTTTGGTGTTCCTTCCAGGATTTCCCTACAATACTTTTAAATAATTTTTGGAGGCCGCTTTGAATACATTAAGAAAAGGACTAAGAAAGACATTGAACAAAAAAGCCTTAACTAGAAGGAACCAGTAGGCAACCACCTGGGATGGAAAAAGGTTTTGCATCCAATAAGCCACTTGTCTAGATCATGCTATCAAGCGAGGTTAACGATTAAAATTTACCACACATCCGATATAGCTGTGTGGCCAAATGGCCATCTGTTTCCTCTATCTCATCGTCAGTTCCACATCTGATAACAGGAAGTTTCATGAGAAGCATGTAGGGCCGCTGTCAAGATAAACGAAATAAATACAGCAACCACATGCATGTTGGAAAAACACTGAAGGGATTCTAAAACAAGAAATATCTACCTGACAAATACTGACAATGGATGCAGGACTAGGCTAGAATTTCTCTCTTCTACGATGAGATTCCTAAAATTGTCTTACCTCAGGCAAACATTAGCTTGAAAGTGAATCTTTAGAAACTCGCTGCTCTGTTAAGCTCATTTATTTATTGTTTCTTAACGTTTAAAATGATCATTTCACCACACTATGCATACAAAAACTCTGGGCTTGAGGCCAGTTTGTATGCCAACTCTCTTCTCACGGGCCACCTCTGCAAACTGGTTTGCATGCATAGCAAACTTTGCAGAAACAACAAAAACTTCTGACAAGCAGGACTTACAAAGTGACTGTATTCTGCAGCCAGGCTCAAATACACCTAACAGTGATGTGGACGGTTCAGTGCTTTTTAGTCATGTTAAATATGAAACCTACATTATATGTCTGATGAATAAAGCATGATCGTGCAGCTAAAAGGTTTATTTCGTGCATCCAAACAGTTCTATTCTTACCCAAGCCTTTAAACTGTTAACTGGTCTTTTTCCCCCCATGCGGCCCTCCCTTGGAAGCAAGCATATTTATAAATACAGTGGTACCTCGGGTTAAGTACTGTACTTAATTCGTTCCGGAGGTCCGTACTTAACCTGAAGCACCACTTTAGCTAATGGGGCCATATGCTGCTGCCGCGCAGCCCGAGCACAATTTCTGTTCTCATCCTGAAGCAAAGTTCTTAACCTGAAGCACTATTTCTGGGTTAACGGAGTCTGTAACCTGAAGCGTATGTAACCCGAGGTACCACTGTACAAGAATTAGCAAAAATTAGTATAACAATTTTCAGTGCCTTACTTTTTTATTAAAAAAAACTTAAACAATCTAAGGAATGTGTGTTATTGAGTTTTCACATCTCAAAATATTTACTGATACTCCAATAAATTCAAGTACAGCTTTTAATTTGCATATAGAACACTAAACATCAGCAAAAGATTGTGGCCAACTCCTCTCTCCCAGCTCCTTGCTCAGAAAAGCATGGGAAATAGCCTCACTTTTGGGGAGCACTTTGAAAGTGAGAAAGTATCATTCCCCCTCCTGTGGAAGTGCAGACACACCAATTTCTGCAGTTTATGTACTCGCTTTAGCATATTAAAGAGAAACACAATTTATACTAATAAATGTTAAGTCAAGACGAGAACAGTGTGTACTGGACCTATTTTACGTTTGGTGTTTTGGCACACACAGTACTTCAGCAAAAAAAATCTTCGCAGATTATGCAATTTAAAAATATCGTTTTATTTCATGCAAATAGCAACTAATTTAAGTGCAAGTAGAAAGTTCTCTCCAGAGCCATCAGTGCCTTAAAAGAAAATTTTATGCTTATGACAACTCAACAGCATATAAACTATATGTAATATAGGGCATCATATTAGAATTCAAGTATGTCTTGTGGCTTTTTATTGAATAATGTGATAGCATTTGTGACTGTAGCCAACCTTGTTGCTTAAACTTGTTAAGAGTGTTTCCAGCTTCAGGTTAATAAGTCCCAAGTGTATATTTTCAAGCCTCCCCTCACATCCCTTGTTTGTTTATTTTATTGGAACGGCGATCTAAGTGGAGATACTTTATTAAATGATACGCTGTTTTAAAATAACCAAGTAATTGGTTGAAGTGTCTGTACTGAGACAAATCCAGCGGTAAACTTGAAGTGCAAAATGCTTCTGGGGACATGCCAGAGTGTTTCTTGTACGAGCTATAGCATTTCATACAGCCTTGCCAAGAAGAAATTAAATCAGCCATTACTAGAACTGGAGATTAAAATCCAGCTGCTGGTATTCAGAGTTAGTGAACTACTGTTTGAGGAATGGAGAATTATTTATATGCAACCGACTGAAGCTTCTAATGGTAATTTCCTAACTGTATAATTATCTCAGGCCTTTTGGTAGTCAGCTACCACATGTGCCTTTCTGGCATTAGCTTGATAGGCTGAGGGTCCCCTTTGTGAAGAAACAGAGGCAGTACAGATTTTATTTTGGCAACTGGAGGACAACAGATGGAGGATTTAGAGTTCTGGGTGCCACATGAAGCCCAACAAGCTTTTTGGAAGGTGGTTTTGTTATGCTTTTTAACCGTAACTGCAATATGAGGTATAAGAAGCAGGTAAAAGTACTCTATACAGCTCCGCTTGCTGTTAAGGAGCATATCAGTGTAATAGGATCACACCGAAATGTCCTCACACTGCGGTGCCATGCAAAGGACATGCTTCTGCAAAGTCGTGCACATCTCGCAAGTACAAAAACTACATCACTGGAGGTATGGAAGAATGACTTTGCCGGTCAGTGTCCCGTTCCCAATATCAAGATCATCTCACTCCATAGCGACATGCTACAGACCTGAGTTTTAAGTGAAACTATGTGCCCCTGCCCTTCACCCATCCATGTACTGACCTCTGCCATCAAGACAGAAACACTTCTCTCCAACACTGCTCATCAGAGACAATTCGGCAATGTACAGCCCCAGCTTCCACAGGACAACATGTGGTATAGACTGATCACAAAGAGACAAACTCCAAAGCTCATCTAAGGGAGGAAATGTGCATTTTCCAAAGGTGATATGTGCATTATGTCCGCATAATAGGAAGTGTTGGAAAACATCAATCTGCCACCTTAAGAAAAAACCCCAAAGCAGGAAGAAGCAAACATGATCACTTACCAACAGAACAACCCTCTCCTCCCACTCTCAAATAACACAAGCCTATGATTATGTGACTACCCAAACTGTACTGTACCTAGCTATCCAAGCCTTCAAGGCGACAGACTGTGCTTCAAAAGTAACAGAGTGCAGCTGATGTTCACTTTATAGGTAATAATGTATACTGCTGCAACATAATATTTAATTGCATCTGTCTGCAATACTGTCTTTAACTTCTCAGATTCCACTGCAACCAAGAATAAGGCTATCATATATATTGACACACCCTAACAGCAACCTAGGAGTCACAAATGAATTGGCATGTTAAATTTAATCCTACTGAACTGTCCATTCTTTGATACCAGCGGTTGGTGGACTAATCTGCTTGCTTTCAGTTAAGAATATAATATGCAATGAGTACTTCATCTTTCTGACAAACCAACGTTGTAAAGTAACACAGGTTACAGTGAAGATTAAAGGGATTATAGCACAATCGCATCAAGACCATACTGTGTTGAATACTAATTTAAAGCAGGAAAACTCTTATCAGAAATCTGACTTAGAAAAATACTCACTTGCCTGATCACCTGTGCTTTGTTAAGAAATGTTTCTAGGTGACTGGGTAAGGAAGCTTTCAAGAAGTTGGTTGTTTTTTCCATTTAGGCCATATATGACTAACAGGGACATTTAAGGCAGGTGAACTAATAAAAACATTTGTGGGCAAGTAAATTTGCTGGACCCTATAGTCCAGTCTTTCCCAACCTTGGGTCTCTAGCTGATTTTGGACTACAACTCCCATCATCCCTAGCTAGCAAGGGCAGTGGTTAGGGATGATGGGAATTGTAGTTCAAATACAGCTGGAGACCCAAGGTTGGGAAACACTGCTATAGTCAACAGAGTATTAATATTAGCAATAGGATTTCTTACCCGCCCTTCACCATAAGATCCCAGGGCGTGTTACAACACTATCCAAATGCAAAATTAAAATCAGTCTGAATAATTTAAAGCATGAAAACAGCTGTTTTTTAAACTCTGATGGCGGCTCCAAAATTAGCTTCCAATAAACAGCAATTTAGCAATTTCCTCTTCAAGCCAGGTTCCAACATTTGTTCATCACTCTTTAGGACAAATATCAATAATACTAGTTTCTGTAATCAGCTTCACTAATAAGCAGACAAAAATCATGACCAAAAGACTTCAGTCTACTATAACTAGAATGAACACACAATAAACACTCAACATGGACCATATGAAACCACAATATATTGCAAGGTAGCCTAGTGGAAGAAGATGGGGAGGAAAAGATACATAGGTTTGACATCTGAAGAATAACATTAAGTTGGTATACAAAATGTATCCTCAAAATATTTCTGTACATGTCACTCTTAATCCCATTCTACAGAAAGGAGGCAGAGGTCGAGGAACAGCACACACCTATAAAACTAACTATGCCTTTTTAGCAAACCCTTTCTCACTTTTTTGGCTCAATTCAAGTATCTCACCATGCCAGAACATGGTTAAGGAAGCTTAACTGTAGTTTTCCATAATGTCCAATTCGAAAGAACTATCTATACAGTAGTTACAAAATCCCACAAAACTATCATTTTTAATATTTGTAGGCATTCTAACATTTCCTCCCTCCCATGTCTCATAAAACTTGATTGGTTTTTATAACATGTCTCACTTGGCAGTTCCAAGAACTTTGCCATTTCCATCAATGGTTATAAACCTGCCTGGGTCTCAGTCATGGATATAAATTAGATTTCATGAAAATTCTCTCTTTCAGAAACATTACACTCATATTAAAATACACTTAAAGCTACCAAAACAATCAATTGACTATCACCTCACTTCTTTCAAATAATAACAACAAAAGCTGACTCAAACCTCAGGTGGCACAATGGGTCAGTGAGTCTGGCTGTTAACTGGAAAGCTGGTGGTTCGAGGCTATCTAAGGACGGCCGTTGGCAGGAATTCTGCATTGCAGGGATGGACTAGATGACTCTCAGGGTCCCTTTTACCTCTACAATTCTATGATTCCATTATTGTTTTGCAGGACCTCCTTAAAGGTAAAGGTAAAGGGACCCCTGACCATTAGGTCCAGTCGTGACCAACTCTGGGGTTGCGGCGCTCATCTCGCTTTATTGGCCGAGGGAGCCGGCGTTTGTCCGCAGACAGCTTCCGGGTCATGTGGCCAGCATGACTAAGCTGCTTCTGGTGAACCAGAGCAGCACACGGAAATGCCGTTTTACCTTCCCGCACATGCTTTCGAACTGCTAGGTTGGCAGGAGCAGGGACCGAGCAACGGGAGCTCACCCCATCGCAGGGATTCGAACTGCCAACCTTCTGATCAGCAAGTCCTAGGCTCTGTGGTTTAACCCACAGCGTCACCCACATCCCTTTATTTGAATTAGTGAATGTCTGTGAAAAATTTGAAATGCCACTATACATTTACAGATGGCAAGATTTCTTGATTGTATTTATAAGCACTTTACTGAAACCAGCCTTAAAGTAATGCTAATTATATATTTACAATAATTTTTTTAAAAAAATAAAATAAAAAATTGTCCAGCAGCATCTTATAGACCAACTAAGTTTGTTCTGGTATAAACTTTCATGTGCATGCACAGATACACTGAAGCAGAAGTCACCAGACCCTTATATATAGTGAGAGGGTGGGGAGGGGTATTACTCAGAAGGGTAGTAGGAGATGGGTGATTGGCTCAATGGGTATGGTAAACCTGTTGATGACTGTTAACGATTGCAATTAAATATATATTGCTACTGGACAATTTTTTTATTTTATTTTTTTGACTGTGTCAGACCAACACGGCTACCTACCTTAATATATATTTACAAATTGCAAACTCAAGATGAAAGCTAGTAACTGCTCAAAGGAACAAGTGGAAACTCTGCATTTTATTAGCATATGCCCTAAAATGTAAAGTGTAAATTCCACTTAAGGATAAGTAAGAGCTGACTATGCATAGTTGCTGGCTACAGGCTACAGTGGGGCGGAAAGCTTTATGTCCTTTAATATCTGACAAAAAGAAAGGGGAAATATGGGGGAATGGGGGGAAGCTGTGGTACATTTATTTTCATGTTCCTTACAGCTTCTGGAAATTTGGTTTAAAATTACTGACATTTTCTATCAGTTAGTTTGACCTCACCCTTGGAGGTGCACTCCATTGTCTCTTGAGACAGAGGGATGCCAACAAAATATCCCACCTACTAAAATGGGAATTAGAGGAGATGAAAATGGACAAACAACAAACTCTCTTAGAAGGGAACAGAAAACTCGGCAAACTTCCATCACCAGACTGTTATCCAAAGTAGTGAAAAATGTGAATGTGAACAAATTCGCACAAATTACAAATTGGATCCCAGCTACAATAGTTCTCACTGAAATTTTCCTTAGTGGCTCCATGTGCTTTTGCTTGCCCCAATAAATTTCATTATTTTCTTTTTCAACATTATTTTAAATTTAAGCAGTCGGCTTTGTTCTATTTCCAAAAGGTAACAACTCAATTAATTTCAGTGGGTTTACTCTGCATGGGACTTAAATCAGATGCAATCCTGAGTGTTTATCAACCCTATGGACAGGATTTTATTTCCTCACCATAAATAATCTGTTAATACCAACACATCCAAATCAGAACTCACGCAAAATTCACTACAACTATATCTAGTATCAAAACACTCTATACTGCAATACATATGAACTATGATGGTGAGCCGCCCATCTAACAGGGTTGCTCCAGCCACTGTGGGTGGTTTCCAACAAATTAAAACATCCAGACACATACGCTCTGCTTCTAACATGTTCAAGTTTAGCATTTTCTGAATTTTTGCATCATTGCTGCAATTGTATAACTGGTTTCAAATGAGACAGGCCAGATTCTCCTTATTTTACAGCAGGAAAAAGGTCTTAGTGGAGGTAATATATGCACACCTTTAAGGCCAATTCACATACCCCCAAAAGTAACTAATGTAAAGAACATTTTTAGTCTTCACAAGTATGTGTAAAAGCTATATAAGAGTAAACTCTAGGTTCTGTATACAAGATAGCATCAAAACAACTTTTTCTTCTGAATCTTTTTCTTTTGTTTTCCTTATTTATAATGCTGTTCAAATCCCTATACGTTTAAGAAATATTTGCAAACCTAATAAACAATATTTCAAAAATTATAAAATAAAACATGGGCTATAATTTTTTTTGGTATGCCTTTAAAAAAATTTAACATGGGGGTAATGCAGATAATACTTCACAAAATAGTGCCCTAAAATACAGACCTGGACTTGTTTTGATTAATGTCTGCAGGAGACTTTGTGGATATTTAACTTATAATTAGAAAAATCTTAATAATTATTCATAAAGGAAACAGTTTATAAGAAGTAAATAAGGAGGCTAAATACAGGATAAAGGAAGTCTTTTATTTGGTTGTTTGTATTGTTGTATGTTATGTTCACTGTATGTTATGTTCACGTTTAATAAATGTGAATTTGTGTATTGGGGTGGGGGGCTTGTGTTATGTTGTAAATAAAATGCCAATAAAAAAATAAAAAAATAACATGAAAGTGCAATCACATGCACATTTCATATTTGTACAATATTTACATAATGCCATGTGCAACATCGGCTGGAAAGATCACAAAGAGGGATAATCTAAAATTGCCAGGCTTAATCCTGATTTTACTTCACCCTAATGATTAAAAAATGGTTCAGTACTTACCATAATGTGATTGAAATGCCTGTGGTTTTACGACCTGATTACAGTGGTTACACATCACCAAATAGAAATCATCATGAGCTGGGCATAGGCCAAATATTGGCATATCTAAAATAAAAAGACAAAGGGTATGTCTCACAAGTATTCAAAATGGTGGTACAACAATTTATATAAAATAACCATGTAATGTTGCTGTAGGTGAATCACTGAGACGAAGTTTCAAAAGCTACATGTGGGAGTGGAGAAATGAATACTCAATAGTTACAGAATTAAGTATTACAACATATCTACTTCAGAGTGAACACAAAAATAGCTTATTGACAGTCATTATCTATAGGTACTTGAATATAGAATTGAGTTTATACTACTTTAAGAAGAGCATTAGAAACTAGAAAGAGCACATAAATATTCTTTTCCCCCCTAAATTGCATGCAGGTTGGGAAAAGTTATTAAACATTTCTAAGGCATTACTCAAAGGCATAGGAATTTAACTGCTAGCAAATATTTCCTAGCAAACATGTATAGGATCAGACTGCATACATTTTAAAGGCATAGCTTTAACTAGACAGCGTTATGTATCAAATAGTTCTATTTAATAGGATATTATATCCCAGCCATCTGGTACCACAGACCTAGAAAACACTTGCAAAAGGGAGTGAAAAAAACTGAGCAGGAAACCTGGCTGTACCATGACATTTGGACAAAATAATAAACCATACATGTAGGCTACTATTATAATAGACTTCGAAATTGGAATAGTGTTTCTATATTATCTCCCTGACTACAAACAGAGGTAATATGCTAGAAAATCACCTTCAAAATGGCTTCCTGCTATGTTAATGAACTAGTGGGCTCATCCCCACTTTCACACCTGCAAGAAGATCAGAAGTCTCGGCTTTTAAACAAGCCACTGTTTGCTGGCGTCCTGGGGAGGTCACTTCCGTGCTGCCAACACAGTGGTTTGACTTCACCCCCAGAAGCGCACTCCATTGTTCTCTCTCGAGACAGACAGATGCCAGTAACAGCAGTTTGCCACAGTGTATGAACTTGGGGAAACTGTGATTACTGAATAAGCCAGGATCTGAAACCAGGCTCTGAAGCTGGTTTGCTCGCACAAAGTATTGTTTGACCGTCTCTTCCTTGCAGGTACAAAAGATGAAAGGGGTGAGGCTGTGAGACCAAGCCTAAGCCTGAGGCAGGAAACCATGGTTTCCAGTTATGTTTGAATCAGGTCTATAAGTTCAAAGCACAGGCTGCCCTGGCACTAAATATACCAATCAATATCATTTTAATCTGGATAGCAGGCTGTACTCTACAATTAAAACAGTTTTAAGAGATACATAATGGACAGCTAAATCATATTTCTTCAGTTTGCAAGACAGCCTATGCAGTAAGGGCCAATCATTATCAGTTTTGTAACAACAGCTTAGCTTTTCTACAGAACATCATAAAGTACATTCTGTGGCAGAATGACATTTATAATTACCATTGTATGGACAAAGAACAAACAAAACACACAGTCAACGAGTCTGGACGATGGTAAAACCTCCAAGCATATCTCTTTAGGAGGTAGAAAACTATTTTCTCACTCACAGCATATCACTTATTGATGCAAGGAATCTGCAACCGAATACTTGAGCAAAGGTTCATAGCCAGATCAGTCACAATGCCTCAAACAAGTGGACCGTGTCCACCCCGCTACTACATTCATGTAGAGAACAAGATCTTATGAATGGGTTGCCATTCTGAAAATTTATTGCCTGGTTATTTAAAAACACTTGGAATGGTGTTGAAGTACCATGGAAACTGCTTGTTTACAAGTATAGCATAGTTTAACAGTGAACAACATGAAAATCACTTGCCTTGATTCTTAAAATTTATTTTTTAATTCTTATTTAAAACAAAGTTGCACTTCATTTTGACATTTCCAATCTCAAGTATTGAAACTATTTTGGAAATGTGTATCAGGCGGCTTCCTGTGTTCCTAGAATGTATTATGCTAGCCTCCACAGCACTCAGAATCAAATTTTAACCTTTGTGACTTACTGTAAGCAATGAAATTATTTGAGCACATCAGTTTATGTAATTTTTATACCATTAATCTCAACCCTTTCAGCCATGGGACCAACCTATAACCTTCCCCTTTCCCCCCTACATATTTGTATGGTGGTAGCGCTTAGGATGCAACCCACCTTGGATTAGTCCGTGAACCTGTGGGTCCCAATCCAACATCTGAAAATCAATGCTTTATGCCCCTTGTGGGAGATTAATCCTGGGGTCCTAAATAAGATTATGGGTTCCTTTGTCTGGTGGCCAAAATTTGCAATACCAAGAAAAGTAGCAAATGGTAAATTTCTTGGGTAGCATCTAATGGTTGCATGAGTACTATGCAATTTATGCAAGTGACTGCTCTCTTTCCCTCCTCTGGTCCCCGCAGCCCCCCCAAACCAACCAAAAACTTTGTCCAAAGTGACACTCCTCCAAACAGTAGGGGCTGTGTCATACAGGGTTACAATGGGAAGGCAGAGTTCCCTGAAACTGAGCACGGGATGGTGTGTCAGCAGAACTCCCAATGGAGTAAGATCCCTCTGCCCAATTTCAGGCAAATACACCACCTCCACACACACACACACACACACACACTGTGGTGGTATTTGTCATCAAAGGCCCCACTGTTCATGTCATGTGGGGGTTGCAAACCCACTAGAAAGCTTAACAGAGCAAAAGGCCCCAACCACTGGCCAAAGAGCCACCAATTACTATTCAAGAAAGAACACTGATTATTTTAGGCTAGATATTAAATACCCACAGATAATTTCTTCTGGCCTTGAAAAACGAATCTCCCTCTACTTTTTCCTTTACAGTGGTACCTCGGGTTACAGACGCTTCAGGTTACATATGCTTCAGGTTACAGACTCCACTAACCCAGAAATAGTACCTCAGGTTAAGAACTTTGCTTCAGGATGAGAATAGAAATCGTGCGGTGGAAGCACGGCGGCAGCGGGAGGCCCCATTAGCTAAAGTGTTACCTCAGGTTAAGAACAGTTTCAAGTTAAGAACGGACCTCCAGAACGAATTAAGTCCTTAACCCAAGGTACCAGTGTATTTCCCTTATCTCTATCTTTTTTGTTACTATTGTGTATTCTGTTCCCTGCCTCCCACCCAATCCTGATTTGTTCTGAACCACAGTTTCCCCTAATTTTGATGTAAAGATAAATTATGGGTAATTAAGCCAGAAAAAGTCTTCAGTTGCAGTATTTGCAGAAGCGAAAGGGCTGAGCAAGGGTGGAGGTGAGATTTTTGCTTATGTCCAAACCAGGCCTTATTTCACTTTCAATTCACTTTTAATTTAAATACCAACTTTCTATACTGCTGTACAAAAGGCGGTTTGTGCTGGCTTGGGGGGCGGGCGGGTAATGTCTTGTAAAACTATCCTGAAATAATAAGGTGTGGTATATAAATCCCCCCCAAACCCCTTTGCTTTCAACAATTTATGTTACCAACCAATACCAAGACAATTACATTATAAAAGAACAAAAAGTTCAGCAATGAACAAACATTCTAAATGCCAGCCTAGAAAATCTGTTGCCCGCTATCTAAAATCTGCAATGAAAGCAGTTTAGGCAAGTCTCTAAGGAAGTGAATTTCATGGGTTATATGGCCAGTAGGTTAAACATGGGGCATGATGCCTCTGAGTTTTACTCTTAAATTTAGGATGGATTGAAATCAAGACAAAATGACTTGAAGTCACATTTCCCACTATACAATTCATACATTTCCTAAGTAACAGTACACATTAGGTGCCATATATTAAAACACACCAGTCTGAAACTAAATAAAGCCTTTATGGTACCTAGGGGCATAATCCAAAACATACTGTCATACACCCATGCGCCATCAGCACTGCTTTAATATATTTCCTGAGAGACAAGAGGAATAATTGAGAAATTATTAGATTTCCAATTAGGATTACTGCATATATCCTAAGGGCCACAGCAACAGAGGTCCATCAAGCCTGTGGACCTGTGTGCAACCACTGCTCTCCATTGGAGATAGAGACAGGCACTCTAGGGAGCCTTAGCACCGAAATGGACGGGGCCCAGCCCCTTTCCCTCGACAGCTGCAAGTAAAGGCTTGGGCTTGTTTTGGTGTTGGCATGCAAGGTCCCATCACCTCCACCATCCAGTACCAAAAGAAGTCAGCCCCAGCTTCACTTTTCAGAGTGATGTTTGTTTTTAGCACTTGCCTGACCAGTGCTCTTGAGCATCCCCCAAACTGAGTGTCAAAGTGTTTAGGAAACCTGTTGAAACTGCTGTCAATCAATTACATCTGCTAACTCCAGATAGACTTCTAAGATAATACTGAAGAATCCTTCTCTATACCACAAAAGGTAGGAAGAAATCAACTTATATTCAAACGAACAACAGAACTATTCAGCTAGTTTACAGATTAATAATGTTACATAAACTGCTGCAATGCATTGCCTACTCTAGAATTCACATTTTAAAAGGCTAAGTATTTCTAGTCGTATACTTTCAGGATTCCGATAAAACATTCAGCGTATTTGCCTGACCAATTGTCTCAAGAAGAGAAAGTATCCTACTGGAAATACGTCCAAGAAGACAACTGATCAATGCGATAACACATGTATGATAAGTAACACAAGAATACCAAGACTTCAAAATATTATGCAATATAAATGACAGCAGATCTCATGAGTTTGCATACATGTGTTATCATATTGATCAGTTACCTTTCTGAAATTCAGAAGGCAATGCTGGTACAGAAGATTATACAAACATGAAATTTAAATGAAGAAAAATTAGTTAAAATGAAATAAAACAGAATGCAGCAATTATATTAATCACAATATTAAAACCAGAACTAATGAGAAGTCACGTATCTAAAAGGAGAATGTAGGGAACTCTAGAATCAGTTGTGTGTTATAGAAAATATTTCATACTATTTCTCCACAGAAAAAAACCCACTTTTAGAAATGCATTGTTTCAAAACATTGATTAGTAACATGATAGATGAACCCAGTATAAGTTAAACTGAGCAGCTGGAATAGAGATAATTTGTTTGTTTGTTTCTTTGAACCAGGGGTGAGAACTCAGAGGCTTAGAGGGAGAGTGTGTCAGAAAGAAAATGAACTGATATTGGTGTGTGTGTGTGTGTGTGTGTGTGTGTGTGTGTGTGTGTGTGTAACTTTGTATCAATGTAACATTTTTAACAGTAACTGTATTTTTGTAATGTTTTGTTTAAGGAGAGAAAATGGGAGGTCTTTCCATCAGGCAAGAATAAATGCTTAGTGTTATGATGATTTCCAGCCACTGTTCTTCAAGCATGTAAAATCAGTAACTATTGAGTAATTAATTCAGTATCTCTCTCTCCCTCCTGCCTGAAGTGGAGTCCCTAAGACAGTTGGATGGAGTCTTGTAAGCCTTCTTCCAGTAACTCCTGCAGCCAAGCTGGTGCCAAATGTACTACTCTGCTTTTCCTAGGACTACATCAGTGTGGCTGATAGGGGAGTTGTGTCACCTGGGCAGCCCAGAACCTCCATACACACTGCCCAGGCTTGCGCTCCCAGGGAAGTCACTTTGGTGCTTTTATTGCAGCAAAAAGAAGACTGGAGGTAGCAGTCACAAGTTGCCGGTCTCTGCAGCCACATCAGGTGCTGAGATTCTCCAGCAGTTTGACTTCACCCCAGAAGCACACTCCACTGTCTCCCAAGACAGCTGGATGCCAACATTAGCATATGCTATTGAACTGACGTGTCTGAAACTTTTACAAGTATTCCAATCATAATAATATCCAGTGGCTTCCAGTTTGGATCTGGCATATGCTAGGAGGCAATGTCTGCACGACAGTAACATATATACCATGCAGTTTGGACCATACTGTTTACAAGCACTTTTGTCTTACGCCACAAGTTTTCAGCTCATGCCTGCGCAAACTCTAGTGCAGCCTACAGGGTGTTTTTTCCTTCTAACAATAATCACTGCAGTCAAACTTGTCTGGCTAGTCCTATCAAGCTATCACACAAGGCAACATTTCAGGTGCCTCTCATTTCAAAATTGTTTGCCAAGCCTTAGTCCCATGAACCTGGATACTTTGGGACAGGTTCTTAAGGAGTTCCAGAAAGCATTCCTTCTTATCTGCACTGTATCTATTTGTATCTGTTATTTTATTTAATAAATTTATGTGTTCCCATTCAATATGCAACATGTTAAAATGATTTAAAACCACACAAAATATCAGGACTATACACAGATGATATTAGCAATGTGAACCATAGTCCACGATTAATACACTATAGTTTAATAAAACATTGTTTAGCATTTTGTGTAAACCAGGCCATTATGGAAACCTACTTGTATGATTTGTCGTTAACATGTGATTTGTTGTTAACATTTTTAAATAACAATTTTTATTAGTTTTCAGTTTATACATCTCAAAATAAACATTTTACATAATAACATGTAACAACTGACTTCCTCCCTTTCCTTTTCATGCTTCATTTTACTTATATGTCATTCCTGCATATTTTACTATAGCCAATCTAATCATTCCTCTGTTTAACATCCTTCAAATATTTACCATACTGTTGAATTTATCTAAATGCTACCAGCAATTATATTCTAAATATTCCACTCCTCTTTGAATAAAGATTCTTCTTGCTCTTTTATTCTATAGGTTAAACAAATTCTATCATCTTAAATTTCCAATCTTCCTTATCAGGGATCTCACTCACTTTCCATCTTCGGGCTAGCAAAATTCGAACTGCTGTGGTTGTGTACATAAACATTTATTTCTCACAACTGGGAACTTCAGACTTAAGTATTCCTAATAAAAAGGCCTCAGGTTTTTTGGGGGGAATGTTGTTTTAAACATTTTTTAAACTCATTGTAGATCATTTCCTCATAGCCTTTAACCTTTTTAACCACCCTGAGACCTCTGGGTATAGGGCGGTATATAAGTACATATGGAAAAATGTTCCTTCCGTTTCTCTCCATTACCAGCACAGATCTGATCCAACTTTGTACATCTTGACCAACCTACTCACTGTTAAATGCCATCTATGCATCATTTTCATACAAGTCTCTTTTAAAGTATAACATGCAGTAAATTTCAAATCATTCCTCCAGAATTTCTCCCAGAGGTTTAGGTCTATGTTATGCCCTATATCTATTGCCCAGTGTGTTACTGAAGCTTTTACGAACTCATCTTTTGGTTCCCCCTCTAATAAAAATTATACATTTTTGACAATTTATCCTTATTCCATAATAATTCTCTTTCAAACTGAGCTTTGATCTGGAAAGCCATTTTAAAAAAATCTAATTTAAACATTTCATATATTTGATGATACTGTAACCAATGTGTAATTTGGCTCCTTACTTCTTCCATTGGTTTCAATTGAGGTTCACTCCCTGTAAATTCCAACAGATCTCTGTATGTAGCCCATTGTCTATCCATGTTAATTCTCTTGATCGTGAGTCTTTTCTACATTAATTTACTTCTCCAAACTTTTTAAAGTCATCTAAAACCTTGGGAATGCTTACATTAGGTTGTTCTACATTAGGTTTACATTAGGTTGTTAGGGCCATGTCATCCGCAAAAGCCTTTAATTTATAAGTTCCACACCATGGGTAGGCAAACTAAGGCACGGGGGCTGAATCCGGCCCAACCGCCTTCTCAATCCGGCGTGTGGACGGTCCGGGAATCAGCGTGTTTTTACATGAGTAGAATGTGTCCTTTTATTTAAAATGCATTATTTGTGGGTTATTTGTGGGGCATAGAAATTCGTTCTTCCTTTCCTTTTCAAGATATAGTCCGGCCCCACACAAGGTCTGAGGGACAGTGGAAAAGTTTTCTGACCCCTGTTCTACACCCTACGATTCCTTGTGATCACTGGGCTGCAATATATACATGAAAATCTAAAAAGACTTTTCCATTCACTTCAACGGAGAGGACAGCTTTAGGTGAGCAGCGCTGGCTCTTGTAATGAAAAGCAATGCCACTTGAGCAGAAATTCCTTGTGTTTCCCAGGTTTAAAATGTGGCTCTTGACTGTAGCATCAATATTACTACTGTACAAAAATAATCTGTACTGAAGGTGAAATACTTCAAGCCATTACCTGAATACTTTGACTGAAGACATGCTGTCACTACAGATTTAGATAGCATTATTTGCATCTATGCAGAATTCTTCCAGCATCCCAGCTGCTTCAGGTCACCATCTCTACCCTGCTACCCTCTGCCAATTGGACACTCTGTTCGTTCGTTCTTGTTCAAGGACTAGCTTTGTTCTCGTTAATTTGTGACAAGCAAATCTAAGTAAAAGGCGCCACGCTTTGTGTTTAGATCAGATCCTTTTCTAAGAATTTCAAGTGCAAAGCAGAGCAAAGTGACAGACTGGCACGCCTGTTAAAAAGGTCACATATAACCTTTGGACTGCTGGATGCTCATACAGTAGACAACTACTAGCAGTTTAATATGTGAACCCGAAACGTTGAAGAAAATTTCACCATCTGCATGCAGTTGGTAGGTGCCAATATACAGCTGATTGACTAATTCTATGTTGGATGGGTGGGAATTGGTTTCTTCATGCTACTTGTTAGGCAATTAATTAAATAATAATAATCAAAAAATGCATTTGATAAGCAGTATTTTGATAAGCCGCTCCTGACATGACAGCAAAGTTGTCCAGCAGGCTAGAGTGAGCTAGAGTGTCCTGGCAACTCCAATTGTTCCAAGTCATGTTCCAATCTCTTAAAAACTACGAAAGCAATATGTTATCTTCTGGAATCAGAGCTTTATGAAGCCACTTCTTTTCCTCCTGCAAATGTGTTGATTGTGTTGAAAAATGATAGGAAAGCAGAAAAAAAAGAATTCTGACCTAGAGGTTCCAAGGTCCAATTTTGTAAGCAGTGTTGCCAAACAGGGATCACTTATTGACACTTAACTATACATATATTTTGAAAATACATGTGAGTGTTTCGACCCTGCCTTTAATTCTTCACTTGCTGCTGCTATTTTAAGCAATCTCCCCTGGGAACCCTCAACTCTAATGAAAGAACGCAATACCTTGCAATGCTTCTGCCCCATGTTAGAGCAGCACCAAAATACACTGCCGACACTTTCTAGCTAAAGTGGAAAACATGCTTGCTGGAACCATCCTGTTTCTAATCAGAATGTGATTTCAAGGAAGGTAGTATTGACATAGCTGAAGACCTTTTACACATTTATCTTTTTAATGTTAAAGGTAAGGCTGAAAATATAAGAGAAAGATATATAATCTGTTATATCATTTAAATGAAAACTTACAAACCCAACAGCTGTTTGTACTGCACCAAGGCCATACCAGCATGATTTTACTGAAATGAAACATCTCTCCCCAGTTCAGAAAAATCTGTCAAATTAATCTGATAAAACAGAAAGTGAAAGCTGCCAAAATCCTCCCTGCAGTAGCACCACAGGTGAAGCTGCAGCTTGATCTTATGCTGAACATCCATGTTTATGTTTACCAGAACATCCAAATTGGGTCACTGTAATTAGAGTGGGCAAGACCCAATCTAGTTTTGGCCAATAAAACAATAATATCTTATCTGTACTGGTAAGCAAACAGTCTATCTTATGGGATAATGATGCTCTAGACGTCCAGCCAGAAAAATGATTCACTGTGCACCAATTTTAATTTCCCAATATTATTTCTCATAAAAAGGAAACTGCAATATGTTTTTTTTATATAAATTACAGAACTGGAACAATCTAGTTTCAAGATGCTCATAGCATGGTGAAAAAATCTAGTATTTAAGAACTGGTTCAAACTACTAAGACACCAGGGATGCTAAAAAAATAAATAAATCATATGGTGATATTAAGAATAGACAAAACAAGAAAACACAAGTCACCAAACTGCCAAAGGATTTTTAAAGAAAAAAAAAAGAAAAGAAAAAGTTATGTCTACTACTTTTTTGTTTGCAGGTTGGTTCAGTGCGCTCTCGCTCTCTCTCTGTTCAATTATTTTTAAAAAGCAAACTGGAAAATCATTTAGGAAAAAGCAAAGGTAAAAAGGCTGGGCACTTTTGAGAGAATATGATTGCCATAATCAATGGGTATTCCAATACCACAAGACAGAAGCTAAACACCACAGGACATGAAAAATGTAAACAGATACTCCACAATTAAAATAAAGAAGTTTAAGTCTCCAAATTAGTTATAATCAAAGAAATGTAAGGTATAGTCCAGTTATGCTAGAAACTGACACAGTGAAGCATAGATCAGGGCCTACTAATTTAACTTTGACATGAATTATAATAAACTATGAAAATCATAGTAATCAACCACCATGACAAGTCAATCTGCTTTCATTCTTTAGACAAAGTTAACTGCAGCTGGTAAGGAGACGGCAGTGGACATCAGTTAGGATGACAACAAAGCTCTGCACAATATTTCCTCAATAAAACGATAGAAATTTGGCCAGCAAAAACTACAATAAATTCAAAATTATTACTAGTAGGCAAACTATTTTAAACTCCTCTGAAAATTATTTAATTGTCTGAAGTGGAATTTGTTGTTAAAGCAATTATATGCACTAGAGCTTCTCATAAACCCAGTTTCCTACATGTACTGTAGCATCAGGGACAGTTCCCTGGCCAGAGCTCAGACATATGTACAGACTTCTGTAAAATTATATACCCAATGAACATGAGCACAATGAAGGACCCATTCATTCAAGCAAGCAGTCTTCCCACACACCACATGTTACTATGTACTCAATCATGAATGTATCAAATCCCCCTTTTAAAATCTTCTAAGCTAGTGGTCATCACCACATGTTGCGACAGACAATTCCACAAATTAATTGCTGTGTGAAGTAGTTCTCCCCCTTTGTCAGTCCTAAGTCACTAGTCATTTTCATTGGATACATAGTTCTAGTATTTTTAGGGGGATAAAAACATTCATATGATATGTAAGTTATGATCATTCCCCCTGCCACATTATTCAACTTTCTTCTAACCTAGAAAGCTCCATTCCCTAATAATTTTGGTTGCCCCTTTTTAGCAAATTTGTACATTTTAGCTGTACATTTATTTATTTTTGAAAAGCAATGAAATAACTGTGCACAGTACAGTGGTACCTCGGGTTACAGATGCTTCAGGTTACAGACTCCGTTAACTCAGAAATAGTACCTAGGGTTAAGAACTTTGCTTCAGGATTAGAACAGAAATTGTGCTCCCGTGGCGCAGCGGCAGCAGGAGGCCCCATTAGCTAAAGTGGTGCTTCAGGTTAAGAACAGTTTCAGGTTAAGAACGGATCTCCAGAATGAATTAAGTACTTAACCTGAGGTACCACTGTATTCCAAGTGTAGCCACATTACGATCCTCACAGTTTACTGCATGTAAACTGCAGTACAGCACGTATATTATTCAGATAATCCTTACAACAACCCAGCAAGGCAGTTCAGTCCCCTGCACCTTGGGCATCATACTGCCTCTCCTGGTATGCCCTATGGAGGACCTTATGGTCTGCAAATAACAACACCCCGAAGTTTCCGGGCCCCAAGGAGATTAGACTGGCCTCGACCAGAGCCAGGGCCTTTTCGGTCATGGCGCCGGCCTGGTGGAACGCTCTCTCACAAGAGACCAGGGCCCTGCAAGATTTGACATCCTTCCACAGGGCCTGAAAGACAGTGCTGTTCCGCCAGGCCTTTGGTCAGGGTTCAGTGTGACTCATTTTCTCTTTGTATAAGAACAAGCACGAAGGAGGTTTCCCTGCCTGCTCACAGGTCCTTATAATATCAGTGGAAACAGTTGGTCCTGGCGAGTATTAACCACTTTCAATTTTAATCTTAGGATTGTCATTTGTCCAGTTTTAATTTTAATTTATTTGAATTAATTTTGGGATGCATTTTAATCTATTGATTGCTTGTTTTTATGCATATTGTATTATTCATATGTTAGCCGCTATGAGCCCAGCTCCGGCCAGGGAGGGCGAGGTAGAAATAAATTTATTATTATTGTTGTTGTTATTATTATTATTATTATTAATAATATCTTGAAGCTGAGGTTGACAGGCAAGGACTTTCCTAAGACCACCTTGTGAAAGTAATAATAATAATAATAATAATAATAATAATAATAATAATAATAATATATTGAAGCTGAGGTTGACAGGCAAGGACTTTCCTAAGACCACCTTGTGAAAGGAGCAGAAATTAATTAGATTCCACACTAAACCAGGACTAAAATAACTCAGATGCTCACCCCACTCTGGCTGCTCCTGGCAACCTACATGTTAATATATTTCCCATAAGGCTCTGTATGTTTATGGGCAGGCATAAGCGTCTTTTTTATGTCCCAAGTAAGCCAAATGAAATTAATCACACAGTTAACACTCAATTCATTCCTGAAGAAAATGTTTAAGATAACTTTCATCAAAAAACCAGAAGCCTTTTTTACTAGGGTTAACAGGAGATAAAAAACCAAAAGATTTAAAAAGACTATTTATGTATGCGACAACAGCCGCAAGAATGCTACTCGCCCAGAAGTGGAAGGAAGAGAAAGTCCCAACCAAAGAAGAGTGGATAACCAAGATTATGAACTACCGTATTTTTCACCCCATAGGACGCCCTATGGGACGCACCTAGGTTTTTTGGGGGGGGGAATAAAGAAAAAAAATTATCCCCCCCCAGGCATGGGGCTGGCGCAGGGAAAGCCCGAGCTTCCCCCGACCCCAGCCCCCAGAACAGCCTGCTATCCGCAAGCCTAGGGAGCCGCGCCGGTCTCCCCAGGCTTGCGGAGAGCTGAGCAAAGCCTGGGCACGCTCTTCAGCGTGCCCGAGGCTTTAGAATGCAGGCAGCTCTGCGCAACCTTTGGGAGCCCGCGCGGCTTCCCACTGGGCTCCCGAGGGTTGCGCAGAGCTGCGGGAAGCGCAGGCAGCTCTGCGCAACCCTCTGGAGCCTGGCGTGACTTGGCACCAGGCTCCGTAGGGTTGTGCAGAGCTTCCTGAAGCCTGTATTTGTCCCATAGGACGCACACACATTTCTCCTTCATTTTTGGAAGAGAAAAAGTGAGTCCTATAGGGTGAAAAATATTTGTCAAAATGGCAAAGATGACCGTGAAGATCAGACACCAAGATGATAAAAAAATTAGTCAAGAGTGGGAAAAAATTATAGAATATCTTAAAGACCACTGTAGAGACTTAAAAATGTTAGGAGGATTGTGATCACACTTATAATGTAATATGATTTAAGGTAAAAAAGGAGATAAAATGAATTAGAAAAATGTAATTAGATGCAAAAATAGGGGAAAATTGGAAACCGGAAGTGGGGGTGGGGGAAGTTTGAGGGCTCTAAGTAATCCCAGAAGTGTAGAAATTTAAAATGATGTGAATGTATAAGAATATCATTTTAAAAAACGGGGGGGGGGGACATTTTAAACACACACACACACTCAATTCATTGCAACACAACTTCTGCAGAATCAAGGCCAGTGCCTTGACACAATGTGAGCACATACACAGGAACAATATATACTTTTAAAAGTACGAATTGTGTCTGGATGGTAACTTTGAAATAATGCCCAATTTGGGGAGGGGTGGTTTAGAAGTTTTAGCAGCAATCTAGTTTCCCAGTCCTGAACAACCAAAGCTATTTTGTCACTCCACTGTGAAAACACAACAAAGCCTCAGTATAGCAATAGTTAGATTCTGTGCAAATTACATGGGTTTGTATTAACAACTGTTTTGTGAATACACAATTACTACTTAACACTGTAGAGCAGCTGCAGTAGTAGGCAACTTCCTTGTTTTAATATATTCCCAACTCTGAGGCCTCAGCTGTGCTGCTAGGGGATGATGGGAGTTGTAGTCCAAAATATCTGAAGGACACCAGGCTGGGGAAGGATTATTAAAGCATGCCCAGGCTGCTCCTTATAGGTTTGCCAAGGATACAAAGGGCAAGAAGTAAAGCTTATGTAAAATGGTGGACTGTTGGTTCTTGGCTTCTTTCAAGTCGTCCATATATCCCCAATGATTAGTATATTTACTTTTTTTTTAACATTCAAAACCTTAATTTACCCTCAGGGCAAGAAGGTTTTTGAGAATTCTTACAGGCAGTTTGAGGAGGGAGAGGCCACCTTAGCTGGACCACTGGGAGCCAGATAGTGGACAGCTCTCCAGTCTATTCTGTCTCCTTTCTCCCCAATATAGGTATGTTGTGGGTTGGAGAACCAATAGCACATGGACTAGCAATTTGTGTGCTGTTGATTTGAAGACTGAATTAGTTCTCCCAGTACTGCTGCTGCACATCTCCCTCACCCCGATTCATTTAAGTGGCCTTGTATAGGTTCCAACTTGATTCTGTGAAGTCTTTTTTAGTTGAGATACGAGTTTTCTGATAGTTAAATCTAGCTTTATTGATCAAATACATATTTTCTATTTTAAAAAAATGAGTGTTCTTTAAATTAGCACTCCTGACTAAGTGGTCCTTGCAAAGTAAAACATTTCTGAAACTAATCACAATTGCCCTTCTAGCATAACACACCACAGAATTACTTAACAGGTCCGAAAAATATTTTAGTACTCAAAACGTACTAACAACTGTAACCCTGATCAAAGTACTAAGTGTGATCTCAAGATGGACAATTAAATCAGGAACAAGCAAAGGAGATATTACTACAGTTGGGATGGACATTAATTACCCTTATGGAGACCTGATTTGCATTCAATGCGGAGCCAAACCATAGCTTAACAACAAGCAAGCATGCAGGTTCTCAGAGAGAATACAGTGGTACCTTGGGTTAAGTACTTAATTTGTTCCGGAGGTCCGTTCTTAACCTGAAACTGTTCTTAACCTGAAGCACCGCTTTAGCTAATGGGGCTTCCTGCTGCTGCCGCGCCGCCGGAACACAATTTGTGTTCTCATCCCGAAGCAAAGTTCTTAACCTGAAGCACTATTTCTAGGTTAGCGGAGTCTGTAACCTGAAGTGTATGTAACCTGAAGCTTATGTAACCTGAGGTACCACTGTATCGCAGCCACTTTGCTCCTGCTCCAATCCTGTTTGTGCCATGCTCCTGTAAAGTTAAGCCACAGTTTGGCTTTGTGTTATAACTGAACCAAGACTCATGGTTTATTTTGCTCCTGACAAAACATGAGCTACAGCCAAAGTTTGTTCTATGGTTTACTGCTCATGGTTAAATCTGCTCCCACCCCAAAGCCCAGGTTCAGTTATAACACTAAGCCGAACTGCAACTTGGCTGATAGCAGCACAGTAGTATCAGGCCTAGAAGGGGAACAAAGCAGCCACACTCTTTTCCCTAGGAGCCCGCACATCTCCTTGTTCATACTAAGACACATTACACTGGCTTAGTGTTACATGTGAACTCTAGGCCATAAACTGAGTAAATACATGTACTGGCCTCAATGAAGAGGTAAAATTTCCAATAATATCCTCAACAATCATGCCCTAGAAAAATCGATTGTGAAACTGACCAGAGGGGAAGTGACCCTGAACTTAAGTATATCCTAATATCCTAAATGATATTAATGACTTAGTAAGAGATACAAGCATTGCTAAACTGGTGGGAAACAGACCACGTTATCAAATTCAACATATATGCATCAGCAAAACGGCCAATAAATCATAGGAAAATATGATAATGGTTTTAGACAAAAACTAGCCACTGGATCAAGCTTACAATAACCTCAAAATATTAATTTCAGGTTTAAAACAGATTTGGCTTGCAAACATAGGCCTTTGCAAGACCCTACATCTGCCCATTTCACTGACCATTCTATGAATGGAAAGACCTTTCCACGTCAGACTCACCTTCTCTACAGAGTCGCATCGCTTCTCGGTTTTTCCCATATTCCTTGAAATTTTCTTCCAAGGTTGCTCCTATGTGACAAACAAAAATAAGAACTTCAGTTTAAGGAGTCCTTGTTAAATGGTGACTATGAAGCAAATGACATGCTAGACACTGTTTTTGCCAACGTTAATACGAAACATTTGTTCCAAGGATAGCTATAAAATATATTTGCTGCAAAAGTATACAACACATCCTTTCCCCTCATCTCACACAAGCAAGGTAGCTAAGAAGGGGTGAATTAATTTGGTAGACAAAACAGAAGTAAGGTAGAAAAAACAGCTCCAATCACAGACACCTACTTAAACATAGTACATACAGTGGTACCTCAGTTTAAGAACAGCCCTATTTACAAACTATTCGGCATACGAACTCCGCAAAACCGGAAGTAGTGTTCCAGTTAGCGAACATTACCTTGGCCTACGAACGGAAGCCAAATGGTGGAAGGGCACCTACAGCGGGAGGCCTCATTAGGGAAAGCGCACCTCGGTTTAAGAACCACTTTGGTTTAAGAACGGACTTCCAGAACGGATTAAGTTCGTAAACCGAGGTATCACCGTACTTAACTTCTCACCGTCAGATATAAGTCACTATTGCAGCAAGTCCCTAAACATAAAAGCTGAATGCACTACAACCTCAAAAGATCCATGCATATCATTTGATATATAAATGGGTTGCATGCACCTGTATATACTTTTATTTGGAAACACTTCCCATGTGACCATTTTCATTCACAGGCAGACGATGTAAGTCAGTCCCCCAAATACCTTATTAGTCAGGGGAATGACTTGTAGGCACACACAAGTGAGCACATATTGTAAGATGTAAAAAAGCAAAAAGCACATCGATTAGCAAGCCATGTACAGTTATTATATTAAACAACTTTAAATATTCAGAATAATGCCTTCCTAACAGAGAGTGGTAAACACATTAAAGTATTTTGCTTGATGTGGCTTTTGTGTGTCCAGCTCAAAGCACCTGTAAACAAAAACTGCAACATAGGAATGGCCCTAGCAGAGACAAAATACCTGGAAGCATGCAGCTGCTCTCTTGGTTACTCAGGTAAATGAGGAGCAGAACATACCCTAAATCTGCTCTCAGTTGAGGAAGCATACCTATACCTAAGGATTGGAGAGCAGCCTGTCACAGGCACACTGAGGATTACCCACATGCAGATAAACCTCGGAGAGCGGCAGGGTGGAGTTGGCTCCGGGTGAAACCTGGCTCTTCCTGGCCAATCACCGCAACTCCCCACCTATCTCCGAGCCTGGGACAGATTCCGGGGACAAGAGGAAGGCTGGAGCGCCTCCCCCGCCCGGTCCCCGCAGGCGACCAGCTGGGTTAACCCCTTGGCTGCCGGGCCGGACCCCTCTCCTGTCCTTCCCTCCCCCATCCACCTCTCACCGTCGTTCCCGTGAAGTTTAGCAGCATCGACCCAATGGCTCCAGGGCTGCCCCAGCATCGCCTCCGGGCTGGGCAAGGACTTGCGCTCCCCGACCGTCGCCATTGCCGCGCTGGTGGCTGGGGTCGTGCTCGCGGCAGCAGTGCTGGCGGGGCCGGGGCCGATCTCGCCTCCGCCTCCTCCGCCGCCGCCGCCTCCGTGCCGGGGCCGCCGCTGCTGCCTGCTGGCCGCCGCCGCCGCTCTGCGTTGCTCCCCTCTGACGTCAGCCACGGCCCGCGCCGACATTCTTTCCGCTGCTACAATGTAACGAGAAAAGTCATCAGGCTCTTTAAGGTGGCGCCGCCGCTTAAGGAAGCTCCGGCAGAATTCCCCTCTCGCCAGGCGGAACGGGGGCTGCCGCTACGGGCGCAAGGCTGGCAGGGGCAGAAGCGGCACCAGCAAGAGGCCTCGCGCCGCCTTTGTTTCCAGTTTCCCATTAACCCGCCGCTGCAGGTTCATAATCATCGGCCCAGGGAAGCGAACCAGTGGGCTTCCCCCCCCCCCTTTCCCCCTATTATGGAAAGGGCGAGGAGGCGCGACGACCAGCACGATCGCCGTCATCGGGGATCCCGAGGCGACAGCCGGGATCGCGAGGCGCTTCCCTCCAGCAGCCCAATGCGAGACCCGCAGGGCGCCGGTTCCGAGGGCGCCATGGAAGCGGCCTAGAGCTGGACCGCGCGGCCCCGCGAACTCCAGAAACTTCAGCGAAAGGAAGTCGGTTAATTTTAGGAGTCTCGCAAAGCTCCGCGCATATTATCCCAGTCGGGCCCCCGCCCCGCCGCTTCCCCCTTAAGCAGAGGCAGGCTCTTAAAGGCACAGGGGCCCTTTCCCGCACAGCCAGGAAGCCCGGGAGGCAGCTCTCCCCCGACTCGCCGTCCCCTCACCGCCCGATTGAGTCTCGTTTCCACAAACGCGTAACCCACCAAATCTCCTCTCATGACACACACTGCTCGACCCCGCACTCTTTCTTTTTAGGCGCTCCTGGGAGCCCGTCGCCTCTCGAGGCTACCTTAACGCCAGACGCCTCCCTCTGGCCTCCCTCCCACCTTAAAAGTTTTCAACGTCAAGCACAGGGACGGAGGCTGAGTAGGAAACAAGCAGGAAACTAACCCCATCTATGTAACTCATCTCCCGCCCCCAGCGCTGCCGCGGACACCTTCCTCTCGCAAATGTCATCCGCCGATCTTGCCTTAAAAGGTCTCATTTAATATTTAAATCGCTCCGCTCCGGCGCGCCAATGGGATGCGGCGCACGGCGACTTCCTCGTCGAAAGAGGCCCGCGCACTCCCAGAGCGGGGCTTTATTATCTGTCAAAAGCATGAATGAAGACCGAGATTGCCAATTCCCCCCACCCTCCTCGCCCTTACCCCACCCACCACCTTCAATGCTAGGGAGTTAAAGAAAAGAAGCGCCAGAAAAAGGGTGGGTGTGGGGGGGATCTCTCTCTTAAAATAAAAGGTTAACCGCTTTAAAAGATGATCAGGAATAAATATTATTCAGACCCCTGCTTAACCCTTTCATTGTCCTCAGAGGAACTGTGTTTGCAACTTCGCAATTCTGTACTGTTCTCGATCTCAAAGTGAAATCTAGTGATATTAATCCTTACGTCAAGTATTCAAGAGATTTTACCTCTTCCAGTGAGGACAAGAATGGTTTTACAAGCAACCGTCTTCTTTATAGGGGGTTGTCATTACACAGATTTTAGAATGTATATTAATTTTTTGCAGCATCTGCACAAATTTCCTTAGAATATTTTATTTTAGCATACTTGGGTGGATCACAAAACACTTTGGTATAAAAGAACTCAAGGCACATAAATACGGTACTCAGTCATGCAAAAATGTCATACATAGATACTGAGAGTATACTCAGCAGACTGAGCACCTAACTATTTGAAAATAAAACTGGGCCACCCACAAATAAGGTAGTGGTTTCTAAATTATTTGGGGACTCCCTAGCCCCGTAGAAGTGAAAAAGTAAATACTTAAAAAAACCAAGTCCTAATGTAGATCTAGTGGTCTCCAAGAGCTTGGTGAGTTCAGTTCAAGAAGACTGTTACTTGGGGGGTGGGAGGGAATTGGCTTAAAAGCTTATCACCTCCTAGAGGTTTGCTGCCTGAAGTACTGAACAGAAGCAATTGATGTGGATCAGGATATATTGCAACATCTAACTGCAGGTCCCACTTACATTTTAGAAAATAGTAGGCATTTTTTTAAAAAAAAATTAGGTCTATCCTGAGAATGCTAAAAAGCACACATCATGAACCTATAAGATATTCATATGTAAAATGCATGTGCTGAAATGCTCTTTTTAGTAACAAGATTGCTCAAATTTAGCACACCAGGCAATATGCGCTGCTTATTCAACATGCTCTGTATTTCAAAACCATGTTCATGCCTTATACACCCAAATCATGACCAAACTTTGTGATAATATATTATCATAAGCATTATATACCCTTTGTAATTATTAATATACACGTCTACTGTGTATTCGTGAAAGTGAAAGTGATTTCTGATTTCTATAGAATTTACGTCTATGTAAGTACATAGCCATGAAGATTAATCTTACACAGGTTTCCTCAGAAGTAATTCAGTTGGGCAGAGGCCTGTTTCCAACTAGGTCCTACTCAGAGTAGATTTGTTGAAATTGATGACGATGACTCATTAAGATGCATAAATTTCAATGAGTCTACTCTGAGTAGCTGGATACAGCCAAATCCTGTATTCACTGGAAAACTCGTAATCTCTGTGTTCAATGGGGCTTACTGTCAAACAAAAAATACAGAGGAATGCACCTTACTGGCACAAAAATACAAATTATTTTTTCTATATTATCTGTTGCAAAAAAGATATGAAAGGCTGTATGTCAGCTCTTTGTACCAGTAGTGTTTTATTTACACTTGGGAGCGGGAGAATGTCTCCTTGGCAAGACAGGAAAGATATTCATTGCCAATTTTTCTACTGGCATCTGATAGGCTTTTCTTATTACACACCCCAAATGGTCTTAAGAGACAGTTGGCAGAATACTGTGCTTACTGAAGAATCATTGACTATTAATTATATGAAACAAAGTTTATCTGGTAAATAATGCTAGATTATCTTAAAGAGTAACCGCCATGTAGATTTTTCTATTTTCAAAAATAATATAGCAATACAGCTAACTGACTATATAGTGATTAGTTATCACGAGGATAAATGTACCTGAATCTACACTGAAGTTTTATAAAGTATGAACACTATGACAGTTTGCCACATAGATGGCTCAATGGCATGGAGAATGTCCATGCCACAGCCACATGTTACAAGAGCGTCAACTGAATAGAGCAATAGCAAAACTGCTCCACACATTGAAGTTGCTGTGTGGAGTAGTCACTGTGTGGAATAATCACTGTGCGCAAGCTATTTCAAACAGTGATGACTACAAAGTATAAAGAATATGTAATGAAACAGATGAGGCCCCTACTGAGCCTTTGATCACCTCCTGTAAAAAAAAAAACCTGCTGTCGAAGAAGAACCATACACTATTCTAAATATACAGTATTTTCATTAATACCATAGGCTCATAAGCTTTTAAATGTTTGGGTTTAAGTTACAACTGTTTTGCTAGCTCATTATTTAATTAAGTTGCTGGAAGCCCAGTAATCACATACATACAGTATCTGTTCAGTCAGTGTACGTTACTAATGTATGGGATGATGAGGTGTCTCAAGTTCAACAAACACTGAATTTCAAGGTCCACAAGCAAATTCTAAAGCAGTGGTGGCTAATCTGTGGCACTCTGGATGTTATGTTGAACTACAACTCTCATCAACCCATTGTCTATGTTTGCTGAAGCTGATGGGAACAGTAGTTCAGCATAACCTCTCGATGGTCACAGGTTAGCCCCCCCCCCTTCTAAAGTGTTCCAGGTCCCTATTAACACTCAGCCACTGGACAAAGGCTGTCTAGCACCATTTTGACAGTACAGTCAAACCTCGGTTGTCAAACATAATACATTCCGGAAGCCCGTTCAGCTTTTGAAACATTCGACAACCAAACTGCAGCTTCCGATTGGCTGCAGGAACTTCCTGCACTCAAGCGGAAGCTGCGTCAGGTGTTCGGCTTCCAAAAAATGTTTGAAAACTGGAGCATTTGCTTCTGGGTTTTCAGTGTTCGGGAACCAAATCATTTGAAAATGGAACCGTTCGGGAGCCGAGGTTTGACTGTACAGCAGATCAGCTAATGCGGTCAAGAGAACCAGGGAAGATGGGGTGGTTAGAGAATGATGGAGAAAGTGCAATTTTCAGTGTTAGACAAGTGTACTGACACTTATGTAGTCAAAACAGTGCTATCCACAAACAAGCGAGAGGTTATCATTATAGGCCTGTAACAACTTGAAGGTTTGCTAAAAGTACAAATATTGAGCAAGGAGGGGGAACCGCAAAAACAATCCAATGAGCACTGAGTGTAAGTCGCCACAGAATGCTGAGTGTTGCGGGGCAGGAAATGAAAGAGCCAACTTAACTTCTCTCCCCATTATGAACCAACCCGGACTCTGCAATTATCATCTGAGATCCTTCTTCATGTCCCTCCCCCACTAGAAGTCTAGAGGATGGCAACACAAGAATGGGCCTTTTCTGTGGTGGGTCCCCATTTGAGAAATGCTCTCCCCAGGGAAGCTTGCATGGCACTTTCATTATACCTTCAGGCACTGGGTGAAAAATTTCCTCTTCAACAGGGTGTTTGGCTGATTAACAGTCTATGGCTTTTAAAAATGTGTTTGTGGGAAGCTGGTTATTGGTTTCTTTTTGTTTTATTATGTATTTTGTATTGTTATTTCGTATTTTTCTGTTGTGAACTGCCCAGGGCCCTTTGGATGAAGGGCGCATACAAATTTAATAAACAACAACATATTATGGAAACATTTTCTATGCAAGTAAGGAATATATTCCCCAATGCTGATGTTGCTTAGGTGAATACTGGTTGTTATACACATCCCTTGGATTTGGTCTGCTTTTGGTCATAAATAAGAAAATGTGCATAACATACTAAATAAACTGTATTCTTCTAC
Source organism: Podarcis gaigeae (assembly GCF_964106915.1). NCBI lineage: Eukaryota > Metazoa > Chordata > Lepidosauria > Squamata > Lacertidae > Podarcis > Podarcis gaigeae. Next base: position 102,139,812 of record NC_139679.1, read on the forward strand.
AGCTCCGCCCTCAAATAAAATACTGGGTTGGATCCAGACTAACCATGAGTGGAGTTCTGCTCATGGGACACTCATGCAGGAAATGAGGGGGCAGGGGGAGCCTTCAACAAACAGCAGAGCACAGTTGTATATATCCCACCCTGAGTTCACAGCTGCCTGTTGCACAAATTATGTAAAACATCATTTGGAGAGAAACTAGGGACAATTACATGGTCATGAACAGGGCAGTTTGCCTCTCAGTCTCACTAAGAGGTACTTTCCTCTTACAACTCTAATATTTTGCAGAACACCTGTAGCAAGAATGAAAAGGCGATAGACATAACTTAGAAAGGGAATCAGACAGTATTTAAAAGCCTAGTTTGCCTAAGTATCTATTAAAGACCACCTTTTCCCCCTAGCCTTTGACACTTGCGATGTATGGTCCTGCCTTATTTTTGTGACTGTGAGTTGTTTTAAATTGCTTTTAATTTTGTATTTTAAATTGCTGTGCTGTAAACCCACCTTGAGACCTCAGGGAGAAGGGCAGGTAATAAATGAATAACAACAACACTCTGCACACCTTTGGACCACACAGACTTTCCTTTTTTGTCAAAATTGAATAAAATATTATACCGAGTTTAAGGCAAGTAACGTTCTCAGATGCGTGTACATAGGAATTGCACAAATGCAAGTGGCCAGCCTATTTCTGGCAACCTTTGGCCCTGGATGTCCAGTACAAGATGAGAGAACCCTTCACTTATCCAAAGGGTTTTGCATGTAGCAGAGAACTTGCAGGGGCGGGGGGGGGGGGGCGGAGGCAATGTCTTTTACTTTATCAAAGATGGGAAAGCCAGAAAATTTGTTCCACTTTTCACCAGGCTTTTGCAACACTAAGAAGCAGCAAGAATCCACATCACTGCTTCAAAGTGTTTACAAACCCTGGGGGAAACCCAATCCAGGCCCTCACTCAAATCCAGAAGACATGTGGGAGAATCAGTGGAAATCAGAATACCAAGGGCAGCCATCATTTTGGATCCTTAGGTAGAAAGCAAGTCCTTCCAGAATCTCATTTGTTTCTTAATGTGAACTGTAAAAGTGTAAGTAGACCATTTTGAGTCCCAGAGTAGGCTATAAATTTTAGATAAAATGCAATCAATCAAGAGGATGGGAGGGCTCAAGACAGCTACTACACCTCCTACTTTCAGAACTATGGCTGTAATAAACATATTTCACCTGTAAAGAATGACAAGCACTCACATCTTTTTGAACTTCCAGATGAGGGTTATTTGCTGTGTCAAGGTATAGCAGGACAGGCTTTCAGAATCTGCCAATCAGTCACAGGCTCCTTCATGAGGAAATGACGCCTTAAGACTTAATTGTTAGTGCATAGCTATCTGCTCTTCTTTATCACAACTAATCAAAGTCATTAGAAAGGGCTTGTGCTCGTGAAAATGCCTGTGGAAATCCAGCTGAGCAATTACTGCTCATATAAGTGCTCTGTGAAAATCAGATTTGAGAAACTAACAAGTTGTACATGTACTGTTGATAGAAATGTAACTAGGCATTTTTGGTAGAATGAAGGAAGTCAGAGAAGAAGAAGAAGAGTTTGGATTTGATATCCCGCTTTATCACTACCCGAAGGAGTCTCAAAGTGAGTAACAATCTCCTTTCCCTTGCTCCCCCACAACAAACACTCTGTGAGGTGAGTGGGGCTGAGAGACTTCAAAGAAGTGTGACTGGCCCAAGGTCACCCAGCAGCTGCATGTGGAGGAGTGGGGAAGAGAACCCGGTTCCCCAGATTATGAGACTACCGCTCTTAACCACTACACCACACTGGCTCTCAAGTACTTCCATACTTGGGCTCATGCTAAACAAAGTTGTTGGGTTGGTTTTTTGTGTGTTTTTTTGGTCAATTAATGCTTAAGTAGAATTTTCAAGCCCTGTTCTGTCATAACACCATTCTTTGTTGTGAAACGAGGCGTAAGCACAAGAGAAAAGAAAGCAAACATCAAAATAGACAGATGTGGCAAGTGTAACATAATGATTGCATTAGCTACTACAATATGAAATGAAACTAGCTTGTGCTCCATCATACCAAATCAACAGGTTTTTTTGTTTTTTAAAAAGAGAAAATTTGTATCCTGGTTTTCTACGCACATGCTAACTCAAGGAAGCTTGAAAGAGGTACAATAAAAACAAACAGCAATAGAATTAGGAGAGTAGGGCTGCAATCCTACACCCATTTATCTAGAAGTAAATCCTACTGCTACAGATAGGTAGCTGTGTTGGTCTGCCATAGTCAAAACAAAAAAAATTCCTTCCAGTAGCACCTTAAAGACCAACTAAGTTAGTTCTTGGTATGAGCTTCCGTGTGCATGCACACTTCTTCCAGTAAATCCTACTGGACTCAGAAAGGCTTACTTCTTAGTAGGCATCTGCAGGATTGCACTGTGAATCAGCTGAGGCCCTAGGTAAAAATAAAAGTCCAGTGGAATAATACAATTTTCAGAGTCCACTTGAGGCCCATTTAATCACTATTATTTGACTCTGCAACTGAAATATATAAGGAAAGGGGCCTAAAGATACTGATTCTGAACTGATACCCCTGCCCGCTGCAATACTGCTCAGTATTGCTCTATGGCTCACGTAACATCATTACTAGTAAAGCTGGTGTGTGAGTGTGGGTGTGTGGGTGTGTTTGTGTGGGTGAGAGAGAGAGCGTGCATGCTTAATTTTGTTGTCCACTTCTGGCAGCTATTTTGCATGTTAAGATGTCACCATAGGCTGGCTGATGATATACTATTCTACTACTGAAACATTCTTTCAACATGCCATGAATCCATCAGTATTCCAGTAGAAAGAGAAGAGTGACAGCAGAAAGATCAATTCATCACTTCAATGGACAAGATTACGGACTGTCAAGTCAAACTAGGAAAAATAAAGTCAGTTGAGAAACTGATTTTTCTTTTTCTTTTTGTGGGTTTGCAAGTGGGGAGCCAGTTTCATATGTTATACAGTGCAAGAAACAGAAGTTAATGAAAGAGAAAATGGTTCTCTCTTAAATCAATCAAATTTTATTTTAAAAAGTTAGTTCTCTGATATAGTTTGGGGGAGTACTAAAACAAATGGTAGAAAAATAAAGATTATAAATACACAGACAGCACCTGAGAGACCCACTTCTCAGATATGGAATCTGACATGCCTGCGTAGGGAAGCCAAGAACTGGTCAGGGAGGGGGGGTGCAACATTCAGCAACTTGAAGAAAAAGCAATGTATGGAAACAGGCCTGCCTGAGGAGAAGGGAAGGAGAACCAAAAGCATAACAGTACAGTGGTACCTTGGGTTAAGTACTTAATTCGTTCTGGAGATTGTTTGTAACCTGAAACTGTTCTTAACCTGAAGCACCATTTTAGCTAATGGGGCCTCCTGCTGCCGCCGCGCCGCCGGAGCATGATTTCTGTTCTCATCCTGAAGCAAAGTTCTTAACCCGAGGTAATAATTCTGGGTTAGCGGAGTCTGTAACCTGAAGCGTATGTAACCAGAGGTACCACTGTATAAAAGGTAAAGGGGCCCCTGACCATTAGGTCCAGTTGTGACTGACTCTGGGGTTGCGGCACTCATCTCGCTTTATTGGCCAAGGGAGCCGTCATACAGCTTCCAGGTCATGTGGCCAGCATGACTAAGCCACTTCCGGCAAACCAGAGCAGCGCCCGGAAACGCCGTTTACCTTCCCACCGGAGTGGTACCTATTTACCTACTTGCACTTTAGAACTGCTTTAGAACTGCTAGATGGGCAGGAGCTGGGACTGAACAACGGGAGCTCACCCCCTCGCAGGGATTTGAACCGCCAACCTTCTGATTGGCAAGTCCTAGGCTCTGTGGTTTAACCCACAGCGCCACCAGGCCTTCCCAATATCCTTTAAGCTTACAGAGCAGGGGTGAGGAAACTGTGACCCCTCCAAATGTTGTTGGGCTACAACTATTGTCATATTTCATAACTAGCCATGAAGACTGAGGCTGATGGGAGCCGAAGTCCAACAACATTTGGAGGGGTCACAGGTTCTTCATCCCCGTTGTAGTGCTATCTGGATATACAACGCTATCAATTCTTTTTTGTTTTGTTGAGAAGCTTCTCCAAAATGAAGGTGATTAAATCAGAAACCCAACGGAAGGAAGCACACCAACTTCTTGAATCAAATGTCTGTCAGGAGTCCAAGTTTCTGTTTCAAAGAAAAATCTGAGAGAAGCTCCAGGAAGAAGGATCAACAGGAAGGCCTAGAGCTTTCAGTTCACTGGTTTTCATGACTCATTTACAAACTACTCTTTGCTCACTGTCATGACAATAGTGCAAAGTACAAATATTGGCTTCCTATTGTGGGATACGGCTCCCAGTTAACAAATCCTGATACAAGCTACTGTACAAAAGTATTTGGGGAGCAGAAATGTTCACACAAATGTATCTCTTAAACTAAGTGTAGGACTACACCAATGCATTCTACATGACTATGCTTGAAAATTCAAGATTAAAATGAGTATTTGGGGATGTATTTCACAAGCATTCCAAAGTTGGTACTGTATTTCCACCATCTCCTTGTGGTATGAAATCATATAATGATTAAATTCACCTTTCACAACACGTTAAGCCAAGAGAATGGTGTGTAAAAGTAGCTGATGTAGTTCTATTTCTAAATCTAAGCAGGTATGTGAGCATACCTGCAGTATCAGTGCAGTACCTATATGCCAGTGTAGTACCTACATTCAAGACAACCTAGGAACGCCATTGGACTCATAACTAAAAGGTTGGGACAAACATTTAAATAAATAGAAAATAAAAAAACTATTTCCTTCCCCATCTCCCACAACAAGAAGAGTTTGGATTTGATATCCCGCCTTTCACTTCCTTTAAGGAGTCTCAAAGCGGCTAACATTCTCCTTTCCCTTCCTCCCCCACAACAAACACTCTGTGAGGTGAGTGGGGCTGAGAGACTTCAAAGAAGTGTGACTGGCCCAAGGTCACCCAGCAGCTGCATGTGGAGGAGCAGGGAATTGAACCCGGTTCACCAGATTACGAGTCCACTGCTCTTAACCACCACACCACACTGGCTCTCTTAAACATTCTTGGTAAGTAATTCTGCTACTATAGAACTCTTTCTTACTTGAGGGCCTTCCATAAAGATTTGTTTGATCTCATCTAAATTGGCTTTTAAGGGGTAAATTTAAGCTAAAATTCATTTCGAAAGGGATACTTAATTATTTTGGTGGGGCTATCAGTTCTACCACTGTGTTATATTTTTAAGGCAATAATCTACTAAAGCTGCCACAGGTGTGGAAATAGCCAGGGAGTCTGTGAAGTTCTATCTATCACAACAGACAGAGAGCTCTAAAGAAGAATCTTAAGAAGTCAGGTTACTTGGATTTTGTTAAAATATTATTATCCACCTGAGGATTTGGGACAGTGTGGGATAGAAATCCAAAATTTAACTTCCAGAATAAAATAAAGCATCCAAAATAAAAAGTGAAATCCTAGCTCCCTGGCCAGGAACAGTGGGATTGGAGCAGATTAGGAAATTGGGCACTGCATCTGAAGCTCTGTCCACCTGTGGTGGCCAGAGCAGAAGACAGTGTTTTGTTTTGTTTTGCTGCACCGACTCCAAGGTGGCACAGCTGAGGGATCCATACCAGGTCCCTTGCAGAGGAATTGAGTTGCTTAGGATCCAATGGATCCTGGGCACGGGGTGTCCTGCCCCCAGGCACCCTGTTTTAGGGCCCTGTACCAGCAACTGGTATGCCATCTGCTATGGTTTCTGCAGCTGTTACTATATCCCACCTGTTCTAGCAGCAACTATCAGGGGGTTAGGATTAGTGATGTGGATTTTCCGGGCAAATTTGCATCAGAAAAGTTTTGGAGACCCTAGAGAGTGATCTAATTTGGCATGTTTATTTTACCTGTATTTAGAAAACCAAGGTATAAAAGTGAGCTGTGTTAATTTTTTGTCTCTGTTCACCACAAGTATTTGACCCAAAATACTGGAGGTATAAAATTGAAGCACACCTAATGTGATTTAAATGTTATTTTATGTAGATTTTTAATGGGAATACTGTAAAAGCAAAAGTGAAGACCACTGTTTGTACTTCATTCATGTAGTTTAAATTTCAAGGATGGAAAAACCAAAGACACTGAAAGCTGTTAATACACTAATACATTTCGTGATCCAAAAAAGCTGACTCATGTATTTGTTAGGATAATCAATTGAAAATCATTAATTACAACTCTGAAACCATCAAACCTCCCTAATATTATATTTGTAGTTATCGCCCATTAATTGCTACTAATAAACCTATGAAATAAAATAAAAAAATCTGCAGGGGAAAATTCTGTGGGAGACAATTTTATGGCCCGCATCACTGGTTAGGATTGCTATTTAAAACATTTTACCTGCCTAATAAAACTATTGAAAATAGTTTTGGGGGTTTTAAATTATTAAGCTAGAAAGCAGAATACATATAGGAAGCTCTGCCCCACTTTATAATGAATTGTAGGTACAAAGTTGTATTGGCGTTAAAGAGACAAGGTCATTATAAAGGCCAATCATTATCTTAAAATACTCTCTATGCAATGCATTTGGAAGCAAGGCTGCCCTCATCTGCAAAATCCCCTTCCTCCAAAAATATACTGGAGCCAATTAAATCATCTCTTCCAATAAAATATTTTATTTGAACTAGGCCTGAGTGGTAGGAATTAAGCTGATATATAGATGAAGTTTTAATATTAAGTTGTCAATTTTATTTTATCTGGTTGGCTTTGCCATAAGATTTTAACATACTGTTATCTGCCCTAATTTTCTGGAATGAGGTTTATTACAAATCTAAAACAAGAACAAGAATAACGAGTTCAGTGGGTAGCCTTTGGTGAGTCACTCTTTCTAAAGAATCTGCTCTTATCTACAAGACTGAAACAGAAGTGCTATACCTGCCAAAACAGAGCTTGGAAAAACTCATTCTAAATACCAACACTGCCAAAACTCTCCTAAACATAATACCCATAATTCTTTTCTTTCTTTAAGGGTGAAAGTTAAAATTCTTACAATTACTACAAGCTACAATAGCTATAGGGACACGGGTGGCAATGTAGGTTAAACCACAGAGCCTAGGGCTTGCTGATCAGAAGGTTGATGGTTCAAATCCCCGCAACGGGGTGAGCTCCCATTGCTCGGTCCCTGCTCCTGCCAATCTAGCAGTTCGAAAGCACATCAAAGTGCAAGTAGATAAATAGGTACCGCTCTACGGGAAGGTAAATGGCGTTTCCGTGCGCTGCTCTGGTTCGCCAGAAGCAGCTTAGACATGCTGCCACATGACACGGAAACTGTCTGTGGACAAACGCTGGCTTCCTTGGCCTATAGAGCGAGATGAGCACCGCAACCCCAGAGTCATCCGTGACTGGACCTTTTTACAATAGCTATATGATGGCCATCTTGTTTCATTACTGATATTTTATTTCTATCTTATGAATCAGTGCTGGGGAACCTGTGGGTCTGGGGTTTCATTTGGAATTTCAAATCTCATGCAGAGCAGAGCAGAAGCTGCTTAAATGATAGCAACTGAATAGTTTAGCACCTAGATAATATAAAACAAGAGAGCCTAACCCTTTGGCTCTCCAGATTCTGCTGGATAGCCCTGCATGGTCAGGGATAATGTGAGCTGGAAGTCCAGCAACATCTGAAGAATTACAGGTTAGTGACTCTTAATCTAAAATACTAACCCCTTCATCAAGCAGCCAGTGTAAAGAGGCTGGCAGCTGCATTTAAAGCTGAGGTGAGTCAGACCCAAAAACCCCCACAAAACCCTGGTACTAGATATATCAATATTCTATAATGAATGAGATTTCAACAATGCCATTACATTTCCCCCCAAAGCTATAAATTTTGTAAGACACAATTGGATTCTGGCTTGTACTCACTAGCTATAGTTTAAACAAAACACAGTTCGCTTAGTTTAAATGTCACAGGCAACTGTGGTTAGTTTAAAAGCAGAAGTAAAAGCTTTTGATATCTTCCTTTAGTGCATGATGGAAAAGGAGTAAGAAAGGGGGACAGGAGTGTGGGAGCCTATGCCTTGGGAAGGCTCATTTATATAGTTAGAAACTTGTTTTTATAGTTAGAAACTGGTTTCTTGTTCTTGCTGAACAGATACAGATAGGTAGCCGTGTTGGTCTGCCATAGTCAAAACAAAAAAAATTCCTTCCAGTAGCACCTTAAAGACCAACTAAGTCAGTTCTTGGTATGAGCTTTCGTGTGTGCATGCACACGAAAGCTCATACCAAGAACTGACTTAGTTGGTCTTTAAGGTGCTACTGGAAGGAATTTTTTTTGTTTTGCTGAACAGTCATTAAGTGAACTTGATTCTATTGCCACTTCGTACAATTTCTCTACAAAACTTTGTACATGTATCTCCACACAGAAAACATGGAACATTCAACTGAGGGTGGTATTTATATGCTCCTACTTTTAAAGGAGCACATAAATCTTATATGCTCATCTTATAAAACTGCTCCTGATCCAACAATTCCAAAGTAGCTTTTTAGCTGAGCTTCATGAAAATACATATTGTAAAGGGGTGGGGGTAGGTTGTACTGCGACTAGCATTCTGTAATATTATCTTTGTCATTTAAATGTGTTTTGCTTCTTTCAGCTACATAAAGCAACCCCTTTAGGCTTTTAGTAGAACAGTCTATTTTTAAAAGCACATAAAGCTGGTTATCACAACAAAATTAACACAGCTAAAACAGGCTTAGCTCTATACATCAAGACTCCAGTATCAGAAGTGTTGAATTCCATTTTATACAACTATCAAGCAAAAGCAAGAATATATAAATCAACAGAACTGAAGATATCCAGAAAACTAAGAGAAATGCTTTTTTAAAGGAACTGTAATGTGATATTGTCACAAGGAAAGCATCGTATTACAATAAAATATTATGTTCTCCAATGTTACCCTTTGGTAGAGGAAACATACTCTATCACCTGAGGAAAGACATATTCCCTCCCTTGCTAATTAAACAAAGTGCTGATTTTGTTTAAATTTATGTAATATAACTCTCAGTGGTCAATGTGTAGGACATGCTCTAGGTACAAATCTCTGCACATCTTCGGTCATTGTCTTTTAGGGTCAATGTCCCACTTGTAAAATGAAAATACAAGACATACCTTGCATAAAAGAAGAACATAATCACTTATAATATAGGAAGTTGTTTAAAAATACGAACAAATTTACATCCATGGGGCTGCAGAAATTAAGGGGCTCATAATCCAGTCCCATGCACTCAACAGAACTATGGGCCACTTTCCAGCTCCCACCAACAACATCATAACAGAGAGAAGTCCAGCCTAGGTGCAATCACAAGCCAAAGAATGATCAGCTGAAGGGAACTTGTTTCCCCACTTCCTACCAGAAAGGACACTCTGTCAGTTTTGCTTAGGAAGCACATTCTGGGCCCATTCTTCACTCCGGGCTGATGGTATATTTGTAGAAGAAGAAGAAGAGTTTGGATTTGATATCCCGCCTTTCACTCCCCTTCAGGAGTCTCAAAGCGGCTAACATTCTCCTTTCCCTTCCTCCCCCACAACAAACACTCTGTGAGGTAAGTGGGGCTGAGAGACTTCAAGGAAGTGTGACTAGCCCAAGGTCACCCAGCAGCTGCATGTGGAGGAGCGGAGACTCGAACCCAGTTCCCCAGATTACAAGACTACCGCTCTTAACCACTACACCACACTGTACAGGTTCTCTGCGTGGTGTGTGTGTGTGTGTGTGTGTGTGTGTGTGTGTTTTGTACTGTATAATTACACTATTGTAAGTCACATTGAGGATCATTTAACTGAAAGGCAAGGTATAATTTTCAAAATAAATAGATATTTGAGGTTCAGATGAACAACGTATACAGCTCATTGTGGCATTCAGTACTGTGTTTTATTTTATTTTGGAGATGTAACTTGTGGTAAGTGCTTGTCTAGCCAATCATTTCTAATAAGTGATGGCAATGGTTTCCCTCTTAGGCTTAACTCACACTAGCGGTGATCCTGCAAATTTAGGAGATAAGTTATAGCTCAGTTTTTCTTACGGGATGTCACAGTCTCAGTTCCTGGTGTCTCGAGGGTCAAGTGATATGAACAACCTCTGCCTGGGAACCAGACAAGCAGTGAGAACAAACAATCCTGGGATAGGTGGGCAAAGAACCTGACCTTCTATAAGCAAGCTTTCTATATTCCAAACATAATGAGGGAGAAGGTGGAGCTGCCATTCACTACTTAAAGAAAAAAAGTGAGGAAGAAGCTATGACCAACACAAGCTGCACAGCTGTGTTACAGAGAAACCTCAATTGCTATGAAGGTGTTTGCTGGGGTAAGTAATGCATTTAACCAGCAACATAAAATTGTAAAGCAAATGTTAGGATCCCAGAAACAGAGTTACATCTGTATTACTTGCAACCAAAGGGTTATGGTGCTGTTCTTATTTCTTTAAACCCACATGCATATGCATAAAAATTCTGAAAACACCAGCTGAACATGCCCAGTGCTTCTGCGAGAACCCAAATACGATATAACAGAAATGTGATCCTTTTGTTCCTACAAAAGGGGGGTTAGAAGGCTGACCATGGTATACCAGTGGACCACTGGATCACTTTCACGGAATGCTGTCTGGTTGCAAGTTTGCTGGGGATCTTGCAAACCATGCTAGAGAAGGAACTCTTGATCTGATTTACGGGACTGTTAAAAGATCAAGTACAGTATATACTCTTGCTTTGCTAATCTAAAATAATAATAATGATGATGATGATGATGATGATGTTGGTGAAGCACAGAGGTCCTAGAATTCTTTTTTAAAAAAAGAAAAAAAAACTGTAGACCAATCAAGATTGAAATCAGCCTATCTTCACTATAACTTGGGGAGCCTTTGTTTAAATGTTATTTGCTAGCACAGTCTTTCTCCCACAATTTACAAAATCCTGTTCTTTGTTTTTCTTTGAACAGTATATATGTATCGCACCCCTTAAAAAACTAGAAAGGGGAGAACAGGTTTTCCCCCTACACCAATACTCTCTATCGCTTTTGAGACTTGTAGCACAACAGAGTGAGTGTAGTTGGTGTCATTGGTCACAATATATTATGTACAATCATAAAACCCCTCCGTCACAAAAACAATTATTTAACACCTAGCAGCTCTTAATATTACTGTGGCACTCCTAACAACTTTTGTGTCTGCCTTTTTTAAATTCTTGCTGCCCTTTGTGTCTCAGTATCTCTTGCATCTGTAGTACCCAGACATAATAGTTGAGGAACATACTTATATATATATAGGTTAGTAGGTCACAGTACCTTAAAAGTCTGGTAAAATTCAGGGTTGGGATATCAATTGATCATCATCTGCCTGGACTGTGGAAGTTTCCTCTTTCTTATATTTGATTAAATCTGCAATGAAACACATGGTAACAATCACTATTACAGTAATAAGATTTTGCCATCTTATCTTGCAGAAGCGAAAAACATTTAATTGAAATTACCCTGATCATTCTCTTCTATGCAGGCCACTTAATACTACTATTAATATTGTCTCAAGCTTATTTGAATAGAATTGCTTGAAGCTAAACTCTCATTACTGTAGTTTCTGCATTTGAATAATAGAATGAAGTCTTAAATACAAATGGTTTAAATTAAAAAAAATTTTTTGTAAGGACTAAACTAAGAAAAGCTAAGGTAAAGCTAACAGACAAAGGGGAAAGCTCTCTTAGTCCTGAGATTACAAGAAAAGAAAAATCATGCCCAGATTGCTACAAACTTCAGCTGCTATCTAAACCTCAATTGCTTGGGAAGCAATCCCATTGAACTCAATAGGACTTACTTCTGAGTAGACCTGGTTAGGATTGCCCTGTTAAGCAATTCTTTTTCTTTGTGGAGAACTTTACTGTAGATGAAAGTATGAAAGCATACTTTCTAGGAATGCTGTAATTTATGCTGACAGAATGTCAGCAAACTCCCAGAAGTAGCCCAAAATATAAACAATACTGAAATCTTTAATTCATAGGCACAACATTTGACTGTCAACTGCTGACTTTCAGTATCTTTAATGCAACTATCTAAATGTCCTCTTAATGAACAACCTGTAGAACCAACTCTTTCGCAATAAAGTATGTTCAAAGCATTCGCACTAGTGTTTGACTTCTCTATTTGATGTTTCTTTCTCTGCGTAATTACAGCACACAAGACATTCAAAGTTTTTATTTCTGCCCCAACAGTCAATCACAGGCTATTGTCAATAGCAGATTCAACTCCATCTGCAGTAATTTTCCTTTTAACTTCCAGATAATCTTCAAAAGTAGACAGAATTGTTAATGAGATAATAAGATGTATTCACACAAAGTAATTCTGCTTTTTATGTAACTCAGGTAGCTGTTTTTATTTAAACACCGAAGCGGCAAAAATGTGTATGCTGATGTTGTAACGTTCTCTCACTAAAATACTTCCATCATTTACTCATTTTCAAATAACTGAAGGCTTAGTTAGATAAATTGTATTAATATACAGTGAAAATATATTATATGTAAAGATCTCTCTTCATATTATGCCCAACTTTGTATGCAAAGAAAGAAGTATAAAAGTTTGAATTGTTATGATATATTTTCTGTTAATCTTGATTTCCTTCTGGTTGAAAATTATTATAATTAATAATTTTGAAATATTTCACAGAAAAGATGGGTAAGTCAGTCAGTAAGAACACATTCTAATGCTTTTCCCATAAAATGCCCAAGATTATTTACAAACTACTGACAAAAACATAAATTAACCAAAATGTAAAACACATTATTCTGCATCTGAGGGAAGAAGCACATGGATATTACAAAATGCCAAAGCTATTGTTAAACCTACATGTGCCAGAAAGCTCATTTTTCAACAGTTATGGCTACCATAAACAGGATGTTCAAATGAGTTCCCTAATGTTTCACTACTGTAAATGACTTCAAGTTTATCTGTACGGTTTTAATTTACTATCCAAAAACAGAAAAGGAAAATCTGACTAATAATTTATGTGCCACACTACTAACCTTAAAGAGAAGATTTGTTCATTTACAGGTACAACGCACATCGCTATTCTCAATGTAAACAAAAGACAGTGGCATGCACCCCAGGCTAAGGATGTCAGCATTTTTCAAACACCTTTCTGACTGTTCCATTTTATGGTGATGCAATCTGACCTACATTTTCAGTGGCCAAAGAGAGACGGAGATACAAAGGGAGGTGGAGATGGCAAGCTGAAGGGGGGGTGAGAGATTGAGATTCTTTACCCACCAATCCACTAACTGAGGTTTTAATTGGCAGTACAAAGGGTCTAAAAAAGCAGCTACAGAGATAAAAACTATTTCAAGGGTAACTATACTGTGCTTAGAATACAAAAACTAAAGGAGGTAGGAAGCAGAGAGTAAGCATTGGATTTTTGATCAAGTGACAAAATTTAGCATCCTCATTAAGCAGAGTGGAATGCTATCCCAGAAGGAATGCTGAAATATAGATGGCAGAGACATGCAGCATTACAGTATTTTCAAGCAGAGCACTCATCAGAAGTGATATCTAGCCTATTTTGAAACATACTAGCATTAATAAATTATTATTATTATTATTATTATTATTATTATTATTATTATTATTATTTATATACCGCCCTACCCAGAGGTCTCAGGGTAGTTAACAGAATAAAATCAAAATATAAAACCACAAAATACATAATCAAAATAAAAACAATAACCCCCCCCCTCAAACCCCACATTTTAAAAGGGCATAGGATGTAAATCAAATCAACCAAAGGCCTGGTTAAAAAGGAATGTTTTTGCCTAACGCGTAAAGGTGTATAATGAAGGCGCCAGATGAACTTCCCAGGGGAGAGCATTCCAGAGACAGGGAGCCACCCTCTGGACCTCTCAAGGAGGCGGCACACAAAGAAGGGCCTGAGAAGATGATCTCAGGGTCCAGGTAGGTTCATATGGAAAGGTTCATATGGTCCTGAGCCATTTAAGACTTTATAGGTCAAAACCAGCACTTTGAACTGGGCCCAGAAACTAATTGGCAGCTGGTGCAGCCAGACCAGGATTGGTGTAATATGTTCAAACCATGTTGTTCCGGTGAGCAACCCGGCTGCAGAATTCTGTACTAGCTGAATTTTCCAAACCATCTTCAGAGGCAGCCCTACATATAACACATTGAAGTAATCTAACCTTGAAGTTACCAGAGCATAGACAACAGTAGATAGGCTATTCCTGTCCAGATAGGGGTGTAGCTGGGTCATCAGCTGAAGCTGATGGAAGGCACTCCAGGCCACTGAGGCCACCTGAGCCTCCAAGGACAGCAGAGGATCCAGGAGTACCCCCAGGCTACAAACCTGCTCCTTCATAGGAAGTGTAACCCCATCAAGAGCAGGTGATCTCCCACCCATACGGTCTAGGGCAGTGTTTCCCAACCTTTGGTCTCTAGCTGTTTTTGGACTACACTTCCCATCATCCCTGACCACTGCTCTTGCTCGCTAAGCATGATGGGAGTTGTAGTCCAAAAACAGCTGGAGACCCAAGGTTGGGAAACACTGGTCTAGGGAACCACCCAATAACAGTATCTCAGTCTTATCTGGATTGAGCTTCAGTTTGTTGGCTCTCATCCAGTCCATTACTGAGGCAAGACATTGGTCCAGCACTTCCACTGCCTCACCTGCAGATGTAAAGGAGAAACAGAGCTGAGTGTCATCAGCATGCTGCTGACAACGTATTCCAAACCTCCGGGAAACCCCATCCAGTGGTTTCATGTTAGATGTTAAACAATGTAGGGGATAGGACTGAGCCCTGCGAAACCTCACACTGAAAGTTCCATGGAGCTGAAAAGCATTCCCCAAGCAACACCCTCTGGGAACAACCATCCAAGTAGGACTGGAGCCATTGCAAAGAGGTGACACCGACCCCTAGTTCGGACAGTTGCTCCAGAAGGATGCCATGGTCGATGGTATTGAAAGCTAAATACTATAATTACATTAGTAATACCATAACCTTCAACATTCTTCATGAAAATAGGGACGTTCTATTGCTTTTCATGCAGAATGGAGACCTCTTAGTTGCATGAAAACATTGTTTTATGTGTACATGGACACATACACCCCTACATAAAGCCTTAATAATGATGTTCCATTGTCGTCCAGGAATAGAACTGAATAGAACTCCAATAGAACTGAATAAGTATATTTCAGCTATTTATTATATTCTAGGCCTTCAACTGCACCAGCTGTAACAAAACATGTCTCTCCCATATTGGTCCCTACACTCACAACAGGCACTGCAACCTTCCAATAGTTTGACTTTACCCCCAAAGGCACACTCCTCCATTATCTCCCATGCCAGCAACAGCATCACACATGCAGTTCTACATGCAAACTTTGAACATAACAGTAGTACAACTGAGCTTGTGGGAGAGGGAATAAAAGCAAACTACTTCAAAATATTTTTTGCAGTTGTGATATGCAAACCACTCATTCTGTAGTAGCCAGGAAATAATTTCATTTGCTTGGATAGAAGCAGTTCCTTCTGCACATGGGAGTTATCACTGCTTTCACATGGCAAACAGGCAATGGTTATTAAATTACTTAAGAGTGAAGCTCCACATACACAAAGTGATTTCTACGGCATATTTCTATTGTTGGCAAAAGCCTTCTCAACTAACACACAACAAAACGGAAACCTGCTGCGGAGGGTAGGCAGGGCAGCAAGGAGTGAGAAAAAGAGGCTTCCCCTCTCCTCCCACATTGCTTTGGTTTCTGGGGAGAAAAGAAGAAAGCCTTCTCCTGTACTCTATACCATAGCTGCCTGCTGGAGGAGAAATTTGAACTACAGTAATAGTGCATGCCACAGAACTATGTGTACTTCAAGTTTGGTTTTTTAAAAAAATAAAATAAAAATTATGCGAAGCTCAAACTGAATTGTTCACTGTATAAAATGACAAAATATCAAAACATATCTTCCTCATGTATTTGCTTATATGCAATAATTTACCTGTCTTCTCCTATTCACCGAGTGGGGCAGAGAGGTAAGCATAATTGCAAAGCACTCTGTAAAACAGAAATGCAAAAACTATCTGCAGTATTTCCACACCAGTTTCAACTAATATTTATTTTTCATTTAAAATATTTATATACTATTCTTCAGCAAAGTTTCCAGGACTGTTTACAGAAATGTTGGTGGCAGGTGAACTCCCTAGGGAAGGAATTCCCTAGGCAGGCCTACACATTAGCAAGGCTCTCTGCGTGGTTGCCATTCACCTTATAAATACAATTGTAGCATTTGACATAAGCTTCCTTCTTCTTGCCTCTTCCTCTATTATATGAGCTGACTCATAACACTGTAGTTCAGAGACTGAGCTGTAATAAATTAAGAAGTCCCCAATTCAAATCTCAACTTATCCATGAACTGTCCAAACTATTATCTTGGCCTGCCATGCACAATATGGGGATAACAGTATTGGTTTGATTTGTAGGAATTACAAAAATAAAATTTAAAAAATTGTGAAGGGCTATGGACACCCAAAAGTAGTACACAGGCCAATATTGGCACTAGGTATCCTTGGGCACCTACTGCAACCCCATCGGGGCTCGCTCAACATTGGCTGATGTTTTGAGAGTTAACTTTATTGTGTACTATTATATTATAATAGATAACTGAATATTACTTTATTTGATATTATTTATTCCATTTTAAAGTTATGTTTTATTATGACGTCCTGTATCGGATCAGATTATTATAAGGTGTGTGTTCTTTGTTGTGTATTTTGTTGCTGTAAACCGCCTTGTGCATTTTAATATAGAAAGGTGGTATACAAATTAAAAGTGAAATGAAATGACATGAAACATATTGCTTACAAGCTTGTTCCTTGAAACACATTTATTCCCAAATACATTTCATTCTTTTAAATGCATGGCAGGTAAACCTTTGAGTTTCTCAAAAACCAGACAAACCTTGCAAGTGGCTTCAATTTTAGAGGGCAACGAAAAACCATATGAGGACGGGATATATACAGATTAGGTCTGAGAAACGGAATTTCTTAGTATCAACTTCTATGAATCTTTTTTGAAGAGGGCAGATTAACCATCCTCCACTACTCTTGCTCACCGCACCATAGCAACAGGTAAAAAAATTGCCTCTACCATATACCTGCCATATTGGATGTATGTGCAATATAGCATTTTATATAATACAACAAACATAAAGGATGTTGATTTCCCTGTAAATAAACTTTTGATTCTGTGACATTAAGAATCCTTCAAAAGAAAGAGAAACTGAAAGAGTCTGTATTTTCAAGATACTGCATGATTTCATAAAGGATTTGAATATCCTTCCTCTTTCAAACAATGATTAACTTTGGTAGTTTCCCTTCCCAGACTTTTAAACTGAAACTCTGACAATCCTTACAAAACATTATAAACTTGCTGAAAAAGTCACTTCACCTATCTATATATGTCAGCATTTTAAAAATAGCCTTTTGATTAATATTATAATGAAATACTGAAATATTGTTTTGAGTACAAACGTAAAAGGAATTTGCCCTTTAAACGCCATTGAAAGTCTATACAGCTGAGATATACACACTCCTGCTAACATCACTGGTGATGCTGGATGAGGAAGAGGGAGGGGCATTAATTACAGAGGAAGACAAAACACTTGTAAAGCATGAGGGAAAACTGAGTAAGAAAACTTGAATCTGTTGCCTTCAAATTAAATGGGTGGGGAAATCTGTTATTTTTTTCACTATGAAAACCTAACAGAAAAGTTTCTAGTCATTGGAGTATGTACTAGCCAAAATAAATATCAAACAGAAGTCTCACTTATCAACAGCTGAATCCTATACATTTCTACTCAGAAGTAAGCTGAACCACATTCAACAGGACTTACAAGTAAGCGTGCATGGGGGATTGCAGCCTGATTTACGTGATAAATCTGCATTTTCTGATATTTATAAGTACACATAAAACCAATGACTCTAATGGCGCTTCCTTGATATAGTTACTCTGAAATCAAGACAGCAACTTCTTTGTAAACCTCTTCGCCTAAGCTGCCTCACAAGGTTGTTGTGGGCTTTAAATGAGAAGGTAGAGAACCATCATCACCTTGGTGAAAAAGGTGGGATATCATCCAATAAATATATATATGGCGTCAAAAGAATCTTATTACCTGAATACTGTTCTATGATTAAAAAAATGACTTTGTGTCATGTACTTTTGGTTATGGGTGGTGGGGAGCAGGAATGGAAATCTATTTCATGAAGCCATTCAGCCATCTTTAGGGCTGAACCTAAAGTAAGATCTCCTGTAACACAGGGGACAACTAACAGCACTCCTCCGGATGATCTCAGTGGTCTTTCAGGTATCCGGGACCCAAGTGGTCTTTAAAGTATCCTAGACCCAAGTTGTTCAGGACACTGAATGTCAACGCAAGAACTTTGAACCAGGCCTGAAAACATATTAGCAACCAGTGCAGATGTTTCAACAGAGGTGTGACATCCTGTCAAATCATCTGTTCGCATCAGCAGTATAACTTCTGCTTTCTGCACCAGCTGGAGCTTCTGGACTAGGCTCAAGGACAGCCCCACAAAGAGCACATTGCAGTAATCCAGTCCTGAGGTTACCAATGTATGGACTGCAGTGGCCAAGTTATGCTGCTCCAGATATGGTGAAAGTTGGCAAACCAGAGTAAGCTAGTAAAAAGGCACTCCTCACCATAGAGGTCACTGGGCCTCTAGTGACAAAGATATATCCAAGAGTACCCCCAAGCTGCGAACCTGCTCCTCTAAAGGGAGTGCAACAACCACCAGAACAGGCAACTGGCCAGTCTTCCAAAGATTGGAACCACCTACCAACAGAAACTCCACCTTCCCAGGATTGAAATTTAGTTTACTGACCCTCATCCAGCATGAAGACACTTGTACAGAGCTTGCACAGCCTCTCCTTATTCGGATGTCATGGAGAAGCTGAGCTTATGTTTAGTCTATCCATAAAGAAAGACAATGATTAAACTGAATATTCCTCCTATCTAGAAGAGTGAAACTTTTCTCACGAGAGTATAATATGATGAGACACTGAACAAGCGTGTGTCATTCTAGGACAGTCAGTTCCTCAGGATGAGACCCAAACCTAATTTCTGAAACACACTTGACAGTGGCGATATTGCAGCATGACACACCTTGTTATGCTCTAAGAGAACAATAAAGGAGCGCTTCATAAATAGCACTAAAATAATTACAGGGTTTACCTTATTTTTTATTTTTTTATTTTAAAAAATGTTAAAGCAGGCACAGAAGATCCTAATTGCTGCAGGTACAATTCACGAAGGATTGCTGCTGTGCGAGAGCTCCTCTGATTTCACTAGGCTTGCATGAAGCAACTGAGAATGTACAACTGTAATTCTCACCACGGCAACAATTGAAACTAAAATTCTCATTGTTACAGCCTATTAATTTAAGTAAACTTTTAGCTCTTGTGGTTGGGCACCAAAATGAGACCACAATATTTATGTGAAACATTTCTTAGGCATCATATGACCAAAGCAGAGGCTCCTGCAGCCTCTCAGCACATACTCTAGGCTAACCTGCCAGTGAAGAACCTAGTTATCAAACTAAAAAGACAGAAAGAGACACTATGTGGTAAAGCAGCTATCCGCAGAACTTTCTTCCTCTGCAGTCACCTGACAGTTGTCTCAAGATCAACCATCCAGTATTGTGACTAAGATCCCATGTATAATCAACCCTCCTTTCCCTGCAAGGTAAATATTTGGGTCCCACTTAATGGCAACAGACAAGGGAGGGAGAAGCAGAATCAGTTGAACCTACTTAATGGAGGCCTGATAGGGGACTACAGATAAAAAGAGGAAACTTGCCAAGCAAAACACATCATTTTCAAACAAATTATCAGAGGTTGAACACAGGCAGTGGCAAATTCCATTTCAAGTAAAGGTTGCCCCTGAGACATAAAACAGTTAGGGGGAAACCTAGCAGCATGATGAAGCTTCTCCTATCAGCTACTGCAATTCAATATGTTCATCTTCAGGATGAGGATCTGTGTTCTTCCTGTCTAACTTACAAATGAGCGTTCTGAAAAGTATGACCAGTTGCTCAGGAAGAACAACATTTAACAAGTTAACAAAGCAATCTGAAGCATGTCTGCTCAGAGACACCTATGAGTTCAAGGGGTTTTATTCTCAGGTTAAGTATATATAAAAGTGCAGCTTACTACCAAGGAATCTTTAAACAGAAAAATTACAGGGACAGATGACAGGCTGAATATTTCTATGTAGGGTTTTCTATTAGGATACAACGTTCTAGTTGAGGTTATCATTTTGATTTTGCTTAGTTATTTCCCTTCTACATCTATTATTTCAATCTCTGCTTCTCCAGTTACAAGGATATCAGGGAACAAGGCTGGGGAAGACCTCCATCTATGACTCTGGGGAGTCAGTACTAGCTTGAGTGTGTTGTACAGGTACATGAATCAATGGTGTGACTCAGATTAACGCAACTTCATTATGTACACAGGGGGCTAAACTTCCAAAGTGAGAACTAGAACTTAAGCCTGCTCTGAAGTCACACACAAAGATTGGGAAGGCCTACCACAACTAATATGTTTGGAATAATGTAGTTACTATGTACTGAAATATGTGTCATTCTTACATCTCATATTCCTGGAACTAAAACCGGTTTCCATGGTTTAAACTGGGGTGATGAGCACGTTATAACAACCTGACTATCATTTGCAGTTCATCTCTAATTACCTCATTTGAGGTGATATGATCGTGTCCTATCAGAGAGAGGGTCTTTTAGGCGGTGACATCTCACTGCTGGAATTCTGCCCCCTTATTTACTCTCTTGCCATCAAATCAGATTTATATTAGATGACAAGTAGAAACTTTGGGTTGATGATGTTTCCCCAGGCTTTTAAGGGTTTTGAGATTGGTTTTGGCTCCTGCTCAGTATTTGCCACTGTTAACAATGTTTTAATGATACTATTCTTATTTGCTATTATATTATTCTATTTTGTTGGGATTTCAAAGGCAGTTATTACAAAAAGCAGTGGGTGGGTGGGTGTTATAAATAAAAATCAACCAACTCACATTGTAATGGGGACATATTAAAAGAATGATTACAGAACTGAAATCCAAAATACATACTTATTTTTCTTGCCTGCCTAATCACATACATGTATCAGTGTTAATCATTTGTTAATCACTTACAAGGAAGAAGGATAAATGTTTGTGGACTTTCCCAGCTTAAAGACTGTTCCATTACTTGCCACAGGCAACCAGCGATTTACATCAAATATTGGCAAGTAATACACCAGAAATATGATTACTCACTTAGGGGCTGTCCCCTTCTCCAAATGTGGCCCCATTTATACTGCATCTCTGTGATTAACACTGGCTAAGAATGGAACTGAAAGTAGGCAGAATTCATAGTTAAGACTAAGGAACTCCTCAATTGCTTTGCAATTATATCTCCCCCTCTACATTTGTATTTTTCCTGCAATCATTTACGCAGAATATGCATTTCTTTTAGTGCTTCTCTTAGGGCTTCCCACTTTTTTCTGGGCTGCTGCAGAAAAACAAAACAAAATTCAAAAGCATGGAAATGCACCTCACCTGTGGAATTTTTTGCCTATTATACAACACTGTCACGGGTAGAGCGGAAGGCTGACAATCTAAGCCAGTACCATCCTGAATCACATAATGCTCAACCTGTCTAATTCAAACAGAAAGAACTAGAGGCAGTATCTGCTATCCAAAATACTGGATATTAAGTAGCCCACATCATGCTGATAATGCACTACACAATTGGAGTGTTCAAGGTACACCACACCAGAGGTGTCTATAAGGGCAAAGAATGAGCTTAATAAAACCAATGCAGCTCACTTAAGCAAATCAGTTGTTCCACATCGTCACAGGAAGAAGAAAATATTCAGTGTTACCAGCTAAGAGTCAATACAATCCTTAAGTCTCTTGCAACAAAAAACAAAACAGATATACTCTTCCGGAAATTGTTACAATCAGGATGGCTAGGCTTCCAGGAAAGATAAGGTTGCATACTGCCCTGCTCCCAGTTTGTAGTCAAGATGAAATGGCAATTCCTGTATCAAGCAGGAGTTGAACAAGATAACCTAAAAGGTCCCCTCCAACCCTATGATTCTAATCTGTATTAGCAAGCATAAATATTGAATCAGATGGTGTTTGATAAGAAGTAAATGTGTAGATGGGGACTTTGGGTCTTAACCCTGAACGTTTGATGCACAGCAGCCCTAACTGAAGTAAACAGGACTCTCAGAAGTAAATTACTTAAGGGTCTCTGCAGTAATCAATAGGAATATTGCCACTTCGGACTGGATTTCAGTGCTGACTCACAAAATATGCATTGTTTAGATACACCAAAGCAATGTGTTTGTAATATAACCTATCCTTCCAAGTTTTCACATTGTCACCTCTCAAAAGGATAGCATATACGAAAATACAGATGATTTTGGGGGGGGTTAGGATGCAATTTCCCTCTGAACAATTTGCTAAAAGCTGAAACTCTAAAATATAACCCCAACACTACTGAGCTCTCTTTGTCCTAATGAGATCTGCAAATTAAGAAGCAGTTTTACATTTGCATCTTAGAACATACTTGTGATGGCTAGTAAAATTTCAATGAGCACAAGGGCATATAAGATTGACCAAACCACTGGACTAATCTTGTAAAACATTTCCTGTTTCTACCAGAGGTTATCTTCAAGTTCAAAATGAATCCGTAAGCCAGTTCACATTCAAAGCAGGACAAATTAGAAACTATTGCACCTTCATGTTCTTCAGATCATTGTTCAGAACATTATAAATCATTTGTTGATACTGTCAAAATAAAATAAAGGCCCTGCAAAGGAAAACAAATATTCTGACTATGTGTGAAATGGATTAATGCATTTTACAATGTAAGGAAGAAACTGAGAAATGGAATTACTGAAAAAGAAGATGAAACATGCTGGCCAGACATTCAAACATTTGAGACATGTTTTGCCTGAAAAAATAAATAGATCCCATATGGTACAGCTCATGATCTCTGCAGTATCAAAGCCTGTGGTTCTATAGGCCTACAGCTTTCACTAACATCACTGCAGTTTTCAGGGTCTGTCCTCCTACAGACTACAGCACCCTACAGTGCTTCTGTAGCTTCACTACTCCTTTAATTTCTTTTTTCTTTCCATACATTACCATAACTCACTCTCTCTCCCCCACATTCTCACCTCTAAACCACAGCAGGAGCTTTGACTGGGTCCAGAGGCAGTTGCTCTGAAGAACAGGGAGACCAATAAGAACACAACTAAAACAAAATATACCTCTGCTTCTTTTCCTTACACCTCTCAGCATGAACACCATTCCTCATTCCACTGTCAGCAGCTGATACTTAAATTGTCAGGAAACAGTAAGTGAAGTCCTAAAGACCGATATAAATATGAAAGCAGCTATGCTTACACTAAGTCACTCTTCTTCCAAATTCACACAAGAATTTACTGATACAGTTCCTGATGTGGATTAGCCACTAACCATGTATAATCAGATAGCCAAAACTGAACATCTGACATCCATGGTTCTGTGTCTGACAGTTCGTGTTTAGTATTAGCCCAAAATCTGAATACAGAAAAGTGAATTTCAGAATCCAGACGTACTTTAGACTGCTTTCAGCTTAAGAACACAACCAATGCAAGAGGGCTGTATTCAATGGAGTGAGTTAAAGATATCCTGCCACTGAGCTATCTTGTCAGTTTGACATGCTCCAACTTCCCTCAGGAGAACAAACAAGAGGAAGAATAATTTTGTGGTCAAATACTCTCCTATTGTTTGAATTTACCAATAGTATGGCACTGTTGCTCCTCAGTTGTTATAGAGTGGTAATAGGAGCTTGACCAAGCATTATGATCCATCAACGTGTACCATGACGGCAACAGAATCAAATGTAGCAAACATGCACAAGGGAAGTAGAAAAGAAAAACTGCAATAGTGATGTATCAAACAACAATGCCAAAAGCTAAGACTAACACGAGCAAACACAAAATCTACTGTATGGCTTCACAAATGGATCAGGGCAAGAGATATTCTAATCAAAGGAGCTCAGAATGACATAATTATCACTGTTGGAAGAATGTCAAAGAGAGCAGAAACAACTACTTTAGTACTGTAATAGTGAAAATCACAGACATGGATGCTTTAGCTGAGATTCCTGCATTGTAGGGGGTTAGACTAATTGACCCTTGAAGTCCCTTCCAACTCTACAATTCTATGATTACATCAAAATCAATGACAAAAAGAATTTGAGTGGAGCTTGTGATAGTAATTTCAGATAAAGCAATGGGAAATAAATGGTTTCCCCAAAATATTTGCAGATCTAAGAAGCATGAAATCAAGACAGTCAACCGTGCTAACAAAGGCCACAATAACAATGCAAAATATTTCAGAAGCAATAATAAGGAAAACAGATGCCACAACAATTATGAGCTGGAAAGGAAAATGCCATAAACACCAGCAAAAGGAGTAATGAGTATGGATGGGCTTCTTGTATATCAATGGCAAGGATGACCAAAAAGGCAAAAGACAAAAGGAATGGTGGCAACATCAAGCATTCTTAACGTATGTACCATTCTGGTAAGTGGTGGTTCTCCAATAGCGTAAAGAAAAATAGAAGAGTTGTCAAACCTGACCTAGAGAAAACATGGGGACAAAGCGATACGGGAGATATGAAAGTGAAAGAAACAAGGGAAGCAACTGCAATGATGGCGCCACAAGGAAAGTTGTAATGGCAGAGACAAGCTGATGAAGTGATGAGTGGGGAGGCAAGAGAAGCTGTGGTAACAGTGGCAAAGAAGATGGCGGTCCTATGGGAAAACCCAATGAAACGGTATCACCAAAGGACATATGGCAGCAATTCTTATATAGCAGCAGTGACAGTATCAGCAGCGGACTATAAAACCAGCATGGCAATAATGGGGTCGGCGGACGACGCTAGAAAAGAGACAGTAAGCAAGGGGGGGTGGCAATGAGACTGTCCAAAGAAGCCACGACACCACGGCGCAACAGTGCAGGGCATTGCGGCGGAAATGACAGCACGACACCTGTCCTGGCGGTGGTGACAGCACGGTGGCGACCACGGAGGCCGGATCTAGTGAGGCTGTGGAAGGAAAAAGTGGGGCAGCGCAGGGGGGCAGCGGGTGTCATGAAGGAGACACAGGTGACGACGGCCCCAGGTCTTTGGCGGTTCTGAGGGTGCTGCGCCCATAGCGCCGGCCCAGACGGTTGTCGTGGCAGCGCTCGGGTGGCTGCGCAAAGGTCACCAAAGGTTAGGTGGCTGCTGGCCAACAACCAGGCCACGACCCTGGGCAGCTGGCTGAGGGGTGGAGCCCCATCCCCTCGCCCACCCCACCCACCCCCACCCCACCGCCTGCCTCGCCCTCACCTGGCGGGGAAGCAGCCCTGCTGAGGGGCTGCTGGAGGCCGGGGCCCGCGGGGCGGGGGCTCCTGCGCCGCCGCTGCCGCCCGCGCTCGGCTGCCCGCCCGTGCCAGGCCTGCTCGCTCGCTCGCCCCTTCCTGGCCGGCCGGCCGGCCGAGCCACCGACCACCCCGCCTGCCCGCTGCCCCGAAAGCTCTCCCGCCTCGCTGCTCCTCAGGCCCCGGCCGCCCCCGCCAGCGACGACGACGACGACGACGCCACCTCCTCCCACTCCATGGCCGCCGCTTACCCGGCTGCCGTCGCTGCTGCTGCTGCTGCTGCTGCCGCTGCCGCCGCCGCCGCTGCATTGTGGGAAGCGGACGCCTGAGCCGGACCCACCTCGCTCGCTCGCCGCCTGCATCAGCCGCCCGCCGCCATGGGCGCCGTCACCGATGGTAAGAGGCTGGATGGATGGCTGGCCGAGCGACCCCGCGGCGTTGGCCCGGCACCGGGGGCGGCCTCTTCGCGGTCCTCTCCCCCGCGGCGCTGCCGCCTCGGATGGGCCCTGTTGCCGCCGCCGCGCTCGCTTTCCCCAGGCCTTCGCAATCCGGCTTCCCTCAGCCGCCGCCGCTCCTCTCTGCCCGCCCAAGAAGCCCGATCTCGCCCACCAGCCTCGTTTTCTGCTCCTGAGCGAGGGGCCTCGCGAAGCCTTTATTTCACGTGCGCGCGATCCTCCCTCCCCCCCAAATAATAATAATAATAATAATAATAATAATAATAATAATAATAATAATAATGCTGATTCCTCTCACTCTCCCCCCTGATCACATTTTAAATCCTCGCCAGCGAGACCCCCATCTGCCCCCGCCCCTGCCTCTTCGCCCTCAACCCAACCCAGCCTCCCCTCTTGAAGATGCCTGGAGGTGGTGGGCGAGTTTGCCTACAACTGAGCACATGGCGACCGTCAGAGCCGCAGGTGCTGCCAATCCAAAATAAATTTGGGGAGCCCCGATGTGCAGCGGCTCTTGCGCCGGGGAAGACTTGCATCTTTCCACTTCATCTTGCATTATGCCCCCACCCCCAGGGCGGGAAGCCCTTGGTGAGAGAGGGGCACAGAGTGGGAAAGGGGTGAGGGCTCAGAGGGAGAATGTGGGGGAAGATGCTTAACTGTGTGTATTGTTGTGTTATAGGATCTAGAGATCTCGCCTTCCGAAAAACTAGGAACTGGAATTTTATTGCGTAGGTCTGTGTGGATTTTGACCTCACACGGCAAATGCTAAAAAGATGTGTGTATGCTCGGTACATGCGCTCGAGGGGCACAGTGTGAGCCGCAGATAATGACCCTTTTCTGTAACAGGGCCTCTCGCCCCACATCTTGTGTTTGCGTCCCATGGCAGTGATTTAAAAGAATGGTTAGTTCTGAGAGGCCAATGGTGCATTGTGTCCCCCCTCCCCCCGCTCAGTTCCAGGTTTTGTATGAATGTATGTATGTTTGTTTTTGCAACATAGCCTTCTTCCTCTTCTGTAGCCCCCCCCCCTTTGATGTATTTTTGACAACCAAGTCAGTCATGATAAGGTTACGACCTGACGCTGTGGCCATTTAGCTATCCTCCTTATTATATACAGTGTACCTCCTGTCGTTCACACACCCTCTGGCTTCAGAACTTATTTCTGTGGTGATATAAACATTTCTTGACCATTTCCCCTCCTAATTCTGCCTTCATAAGTTTGTTTATACCTGTAATGAGGATAAAAGTTTTCTTTGCATTAGAAAAACAACAACCCTATTAATTTATAATATATTGCCACATTTGTGTGAGTCTCAGGCTATAATCCTGTGCTCACTTACGTGGGAATAGGCACCATTCAAATCACTAGGTGTTATTTCTGAGTTCACATGTGTAGGATTGTGTTGAAATACCTCATCTGTGTTGCTTGAAATCCATCCATGAATTGTCTCTCAGGACTAAACACTGTATGAAATCAACTAATAATTAAATAGTCCAGTGTAATCCTATGGGATGGCACTTCGGATAACAAAATATACTTACAGACCCCCTCACCCTAATACATACTTTCACTAAATAAACCCACTGGAACCAGGATTTACTTTTAAGTAAACAGTTTTAGGATCTGGGCAGTTGCCTTATCAAATGGCTACTTTCTGTGACAATAACCAACATATCATTGTTGCTCATTTTAAATTATTGCTTCTGCCTTAGATGAAGTTATTCGCAAACGACTATTGATTGACGGAGATGGTGCTGGCGACGACAGACGAATTAATTTGTTGGTGAAGAGTTTCATCAAGTGGTGCAACTCCGGATCTCATGAAGAAGGGTATTTCTGTCTTAACCTATAAAATAGAAAGTGGGAGCAGGTCATCAAACACCAGTTCTGCATAAATAAAAGCTTTTAGTTTTAATATCATGTGGGAATTGTGTCCAGTGGCAGATGTTGGTAACAACATTATGCAGTCGTACCTTGGATCCCGAACGTTTTGGCTCCCAAATGCCGCAAACTCGGAAGTGAGTGTTCCAGTTTGCGAACATTCTTTGGAACCCGAACGTCCGATGTGGCTTCCCCAGCAATCAGAAGCTGCACCTTGGTTTCCAAACATTTTGGAAGATGAATGGACTTCCAGAACGGATTCCGTTTGACTTCCAAGGTACGACTGCATCCAAATTTCAGAGTTTGAAAGTGTCTTTTGGGAAAACAAATATTTAAACACTCTAAATACTATAGTGAAGTGTAAACAATTGAAATCCAGCTATGATACATCAGTTCTTTAATTACTTGTCAATTTCAAGTACCGTATTTTTTGCACCATAACACTCACTTTTTTCCTCCTAGAAAGTAAGGGGAAATGTCTGTGCGTGTTATGGAGTGAATGCCTGCGGGTGGCGGGGGGGATCTGCTGCAGTCGTGAGCAGAGGATCCATGGTTCCCCTTCCTTCCCTCCTCCGCGGTTACAAAGCATGGATCCACATGGATCCTCAGGATTTTTGCACTGGGCTGCTCCAAACTCACTGTCAGATCACATGTCTGTGGCCACAGCATGAACCACAAAAAGCATATATCCACTATTTCGTTTAGAATATTTTTTTTCTTGTTTTCCTCCTCTAAAAACTAGGTGCGTGTTATGGTCTGGTGCGTGTTATAGCGCGAAAAATATGGTATATTCTGTTGAACACCCACTCTAATAGTGGGAATGTTTTTGGCAGCTGGGTTTTATAGCAGCTGGTGATCAGTATGAAATGGGCAAAATCGTTTGCCCTGGAAAGGTGTTTTGATCAACTGACCTTAAACAAAAACACTACGAGAGTCTTCAAACACAATCCTTTTAGTAAAGTAAATGCATAGCTGTGTTGTGTGCCGTCCATATGACTTCCTTCAGAGCTGTGCTTTTGGTGCAGGCCTACCACATTCCTCACATTAGGCTTGCTTGATTTTATTATTATTTGGGAAAATGCAATTCTGCCTCCAGATAATGGAGCCATTGCAATGCAGTTGCCATGCGGAATGTTGGCTGTTGTGAGTGTTGCAGGCACCTTGAGTACTGATTGTAACATCAATGCTACAATGTAATACAAATGTTGATTGTACAATATTGTCATTGGGTGACACTTGGGAGATTAATTTTTTTTCTTTCTTAACGCTTTGGGGAGCATCCTACAGCAAGATCTGCCAGGATGAGCGGGTTAGGATCCAGCGGATCTCTAGCTGAGCCTGCGACATTTCTGGCACGGTCAGGCTATGCCCTCTTAACTCCCTCATCCAGGCTAAATTAAGCTGGCAAAAGGGTGGTGTACCTACAAGGATTGTTTTTCTTTCGCTCAAACCAGCTCAGCCAGCAGGAGGCCTGCTGCTGAAAGGAGTTTGGTATAATTTTATATCAGCTTAATTTGCACCAATTTGCTTCATGCCAGTTTCTTGTGTGTAGGATTGCTCCCTTATTTTGTTTTTTTGTAAAGGCAAACAGCATCAAGGATACACACTCATGCTCCTTTAAAGCAAGCCTTTGTATTCTTTTTATCCTGTTTATACAGCTCTGGAAGGCTGTATGTTCTTTCTGTTTAGCATTGGAGTTCATCTCTTCTTTCAAGAAAAAGTGAATGGCAGGATAACTTTTCCCAGTGCCGCTATCTATGCCATCCATTCCATGTGGGCTGGATGTGGCATTATTGCTTCAAGCATTATTGCTTCCAAGGCTATCACTCAGACGCTAAAATATGATGGGGCAGGCAGGCAACACTGGTCTGAAACAAGCTTTGCTTGAGATGGAATGGTTTTATCAGAAAAAGTATTTCTAAACTGGACTATAGCAATTTTTCCAAAGTGCTCCGAAGTACCAGACTTTTGTGGAAAAAGGATGTGTGGAAGGATATTCTGACTCTGGACTGATCTCCCCTTAGAGGTGTGGTGGTCTCCCATGTTGTTGGGTTACAGATGCCAAGGGAAAACATTTCTCTTTGTCAAGGCCTTCATGCTTCGATAAATAAGAGGTGTCCACCACATCAGCAATGTGTGCATTCTGTTTTAATTTGTTTGTTGCCTTTTTTAGTATATATATGTTTTTTGTTTAATTGAATTTTGTTCATATGTTTGGTGTACAGTGCCCTGGACTCTTTCTAGCGAATCGTGATCCATACATAAGTAATAGATATAGGGCAAAGGGCAAAGGACAGGATAGTATGTAAAATTAATTTTAGTAATTATTATTTATCTTTGATGAATACTTCCACAAGCCCAAGGATTCTGCATCAGGAAGTTGTATTCACACTTCTAGAAGTACAAGCAGTGCAAATCCATTTAGAATTAGTAGTATAAACATCTTAGGTCTGTCAAGTGATGTAATGAGCTTTTTGTTGCTGATTTCTCATCCAGATTTTAATCACTTACACTGTTCAATTTAAATACATTTGCATTTCGCACAGTGCTCAAGGACTGCTATCATCTTTTTATTAGCTCTACTTATTTCCCTTAAGGTTGAGATTCTAGGAGCATTTAAACCTCAGACTATTTACTGTGGCCCCATTTATGTCTGAAGTAAACAGTTTAAGGTATACAGTTTGATTACCGTAAAAATCAGCTTTCCTTGCTGTTTTGAAGCTGATACTAGCAGCAATTAGGGAACTTAGTTAGAAATGTGGATTCCCCCCTCCCCCCCCCATAACAGACTGATGTTGGGGGTGCTGCTTCACATTGTTTAAATTAATACATCTATAGCACCTGCTCTGGGCTTTTCAATAACTAAGGCCTCAGCCTTAACCATGCATACACTGAAGTAAATCTACAGAATTCAATGGGGCTTACTAGCAGGTAAGTGGGGTTAAGTTGGTCTCCTCAGCCTCAACTCACCCTTTTAGAACAGAACCGATGGCTGCATCTTGCCTTTGTGTAAACTTTAGTCTAAAGGATTACACAGAAGAATACTGTGCAATGCCTGTTTTACCCTTATTAATAGCCAACACAATGATTTAGGCAGCTGTTTTATGTCTTCTTGGCATCCCCCTTCTCCTCCTGACTATTCTGCATTGCTCAGATGTTGGTTAAAGGAAGCCTACCTCCTCCTTTTGCATGCATTCCCTCCTTGCAACTAACTGATATCAGTTAACCTGAGCATTTACAGAATGACAATTTGATAGCTGTAATAATAGACACATATATTAGGAGTGTAAGGGATCAGCTTTACAACAAATGTTCTTTTTTATATAGTGACTCTATTATGGTGATTATAAATGCCAGAAAAACACCACTAAGAGCAGGTAGCTTTGAAAGTAGCTGTGGGAGCCCTTAAATACACAAAAAACATTAATTTGTATCGATTTGCATCAGGCTTCAATTCAGCATTGAGCTCCCGAGAATCATTGTATGTCCATGAGATATTAAATTATTGAAATGCATAATACCTTTTCAGCTACACCCAGTACCAACGCATGCTGAGCACTCTGTCACAGTGTGAATTTTCAATGGGGAAAACCTTGCTTGTATATGATATGAACCTCAGAGAAATGGAGAACTACGAAAAAATCTACAAAGATATAGGTAAATACTGGATTTCCGACTGAATATTGTCGTCATACAATAAACAATGGTGATATAATTGTTTTATATAATATAATTACGCAAAAAGCAATCCATTCTTGCCACAGCGCAGTTCTTTCCATTTTATAAATTGAAACCTGAAACTGCCAGCTCAGTCGAGATAAGGCAGAGGTATGGTTAGCAGGTGCTTCATCTACTCAGATGGGTGGTATTCTCCCTGTCCTGAAGAGGGTGGCACTCCTGTGGGATTGGGGGGGGGGTAAACCTGTGACCCTCCAGATGTTGTTGGACTTAAACTCTCATTATCCTTGACCACTGGTTGTGCTGGCTGGAGCAGATAGAGGAGTTCTTGTCAGTTGACATGTGGAGAGCTACAAGTTCCCCAATGGTACTCTGAATGCTCAGGTACATAGTCTGGAGGGCTTCTTGATTCCTCCTTGCTATTGGAGACTAGGGTGGATAAAACATTTTTTTTAAAAAAAATTGTTTCATATGCATGTTAGCCCACCTTTGTATTTAAGCACAGGCCTGATAGCCATAGAGGATATGCAAACAGGTGAGTGAGCGGGCTGGTGGAGGAGGGATGGAGTTCCCATCCAGCATAGAAAAGCCATCCCTCCTCTGCCAGTCCCTAGGAAGCCAGTGATTTCTGTGAGCTTATTCACAAGGCTGTCTTAGCCCTGCAGATAATCACTAAGCAGAGCCAATGTGTCCTACCAGACGTAGTGCTGAAGGAGGCTTGCTTTGTAAATGAAGAATCAGTTTGATAATTTCTTAAATGTGAATATTTACCCTTTTCCTGTCAAACATGGATCTGATAAAAATAGCATATCAGTCACTGTGAGTTCATTTTTGTTTGCTTCTTTTTTGTGAGGCTGGGCCGAGGCAAACTGAAGCACTTTTGAGTAAACATGACAGGATTGAACTGTTAACCTCACAAACTGTCATGGGAGCTGGTCATAAGAAAGTCCCTATAGGGGAATACTTTTAAAAGACATTCCCTCTATAGGTAAAACAGGGGAGTATGGAAAAAATAAATGCAATGTGACAAATAGATGCAAGGGCTGGTTGTAAAGCATGCAACTTAGCATGATTTAGTGGTCAGATTTGCACACTTGTTTAGAAGAAGTACCAATAGGAAGCTTGAATGAAAGCATTGATTTAAATCAGTCCAACCTCCTGAAAACTCATGTTGTCTCTAATTGCCATTTAGCAACTTAGGCTGCTGCACCTGTTATGATCCTACCTGGACGGGGATAACCTGGCTTCCATTATCCCTGCCTTGGTAACCTCTCATTTGGACTACTGCAAGGTGTTGCAGGTGGGACTGCCACGGAAGACTGTCTTGAAACCTCTGTAAGCTCCAGGATTAGTAACTGGGACTGGGAAATATGACCGTATCAGACCACTGCTTTGCCAGCTTCCATTTCTGAGCTCCCAGTCCATTTCAGAGCCCAAGGCGGAGTGCTGGTTTTGACCTTTTAAGACCTTCAAGTCTTAGGACTAGGGTACCTGAAGAATCCCCTCTCTCCACATGTGTCTTCCCAAACCTAAGATCTTCTGAAGCTTTCTCAAGAAGCACCTGCTGGAGGAGATGCTGGAAGTAATTGGCCTTTTCAGTGGTGGCATCCTGGCTATGAAATGCCCCCCTCCATGGGCAGCTGCTTTAATGTCATTTCAGCACCAGGCAAATGCTTATTTGTTTTCCATGGCCTTTCAATCTACAGTGGTACCTCGGGTTACATACGCTTCAGGTTACATATGCTTCATATTACAGACTCCGCTAACCCAGAAATAGTACCTCGGTTAAGAATTTTGCTTCAGGATGAGAACAGAAATCGCTCCGGCAGCAGCGGGAGGCCCCATTAGCTAAAGTGGTGCTTCAAGTTAAGAACAGTTTCAGGTTAAGAACGGACCTCCATAACGAATTAAGTACTTAACCCGAGGTACCACTATATTCCATTTCTGATTGTGATTATTCTGGCACTGCTACATGGTGCTGCTTTTGTATGTTTTGCTATTCATTTGTTTTATTTACAAATCTCTTACCTCCTTGTAAGTTTCCCTGAGAACGTGGCTATAGAGTGTCATAGAAATATTTTAAATAAAATGAATAATAATCCTAGCTCCACATCAAAAAAATTGGCCAGTAAACAGATCAGATTTCATGGAGCGTACTAAAAATGGATCTTTTATTTGTCTGGTATATCTACAGAAATATTTATTTAAGAAGATCTGCATTCTGAGCACTCTGACAGTAATTACAGTATTAGAATACACAATGTATTGTGATTTATGGACCTATTCACAATGACTAGAGATGAAACCTGAAAGCCAGATGTTTTATGTAATGTTGCCACTTAACAGTACAAGTTTTTGAATTTTAATAAATAGGCGTTGTGACATTTATAGATTTGTGTCAAATTGGTTTTTTTTATTTTATTCTTCTGGAAGAAAATAACATAGCTGCCGCACATGAGAAAATTGCAGAGTGCAAAAAGCAGATTCTTCAGGCAAAAAGAATACGAAAAAATCGCCAAGGTAACTATTTATTTTGCAGTTAGTAATTGCTAGTTTTATATGAAGGGGCATGTAACATTAGTGATTTGATGCATATGACAAGCCTTCTCTAACTTGCCATGATTATTTTCACTTGTTATGAAAGATCTCGTTTAGAAATAAATATTGCCTATGCTGTCAGTCACTTCTTAGACTTGAACTTAAAGCATAAAGTGCCTGCCCTTTTGTTGCATTTCCTTGTGACATGAGTGGAAATAATGTCTTACTCGAAGTGTGGTTTCCCACAAATCATGATCGCAATCCATCTTTCAATCCTGTGTTTGTCATTCTGGTTTGCTGGAAATCTGTACTAATAGATGGGTTAAAACATGTCTCCCCTATGTGAGAGAGTAGTGTGGATCCCGTGATTGTAAGCTAGAGGAACGGGTGAAAGGAGTAGAGACATCATACCCATCCCTCTGGTGAATGAGTGTTATGAACTAGGAAGATTTCTTTTCAGAAGGGAGACTGGTAAAGAAGTGGGCAAGCCAGTATCACATCTGAAGGCAGCCCTGTTCAGGGAAGTTTTTAATGTCTGACAGGTTATTATTTTTTTATATTTTGCTGGAAGCCGCCCAGAGTGGCTGGGGAAACCCAGCCAGATGGGCATGGTCTAAACAATAAAATTATCATCATCATCATCATCACATGGGCAAACATTGAGATGTTTGGTACGGAGTTAAAGTTGAGGCTGTGCATATGCCAAGCAACAGAGCATTCATTCACCTGTCATCCCAGTTATATTGTTTTAATTATATTTCTTATGCTTTTAATTGTTTCTAGTCTGAAAGTTTGAGAATGGGCCAAGTTATAAACAAAAATTTTAAAATTAGTGAAATTACACTCTTACTTTGTGAAACTGGAATAAAGTCAGATATGATGCTTATAATCTTTTATTCTTTCAGAATATGATGCTTTGGCTAAAGTAATACAGCATCATCCGGATAGGCATGAAACACTCAAGTAAGTATGGGTCTAACACCTGAAATGAAACTGTGATAATACTTTATCAGAGCATCTGAAAGCTAGCAGTCTGAAATTAAAACAATATGGTGGTATTATTTGAAAGGGCACCACAGAAACTCACATAAAATGTTCACCTGTACAGAATATGCCTAGATTTAGTAAGTAATTCTAATTACAGTCACTGTGGGCATAGTCCAGTTAACACTGCATTTCGGTGTTCATTCAAGGCAGCAGAATTAGACTGTGCTTTTTCTGTAAAGGTGATGTTTCTGGGATTTCTCCATGCCTGTTGGACATCTTCCCTGGCACAATTCTGTCTGCTGGTTTGAATTATTCTAAGTGACTTGGAACCTAGGTAGCTTCTCCCACACAAATGTGCCCTTGTAGTATTTCTAGGCTGCCAGCACCACAGAGCTGGAGCTGATGGTAGGAGACAGGTCCATCTCAGTTGTGGTGCCCTTCAGAATGTGGTTCCCAAAGTCATGCCTGGTGAGGGTTTGCTTTCTTCTCAGTGTCTTTTTACTTCCCGGGCGTCTTAAAAATGACTCCTCTATCTTACATCGTTTTGCACTGTTTTAAGTGCAAGTGTTTTCGTATACTTGTTATTATTTGTGTAAGTTGCTCTGGGAACCACTGGGCAATTGAAGAGCATAATATAAATGATTAAAATTGAGTTATAAATGGAATTATTAATTAATAAATAATGCAAAAAAAGATAAGGTGTCTTCAATGGCAATATGCTAAATCTGTTCTCAGGCAGTTAGAAGCTCTGGGAAAAGAACTTCAGCATCTCTCCCATATCAAAGAAAATGTAGAAGACAAAGTAAGTTTTGCTGATTTTTTCTTCTTATTATTTTACAATGAAATACTGTATGGGTAATTCCGTACCCGTACCCTGTATGGGTAATTCTGTACCCGTACCCTGTATGGGTAATTCTGTACCCGTACCCGTACCCATGTAACATTTACAAGCTTTTTTAACAAAATATTTTGTGTTTTCGCTAATATTTTAGCCCTGCCCACCTGTCAAATTTGGCCTGCAAGGCAGATCCTGATAAGAATCGGGCCTTTGGGGCCAAAAAGGTTCCCTATGCCTGTTCTAGATAAGCCAACCTATTCAGCCTAGCTAGGGAGAGCCAATCAGGACTGGTCTACCTCCTCCATGGATGTGAAGGGAAGCTGGTAGAAGCTTTTACATGCTTCAAGAAATAGAGTGGGGGCCTAGTAGAGAAATATAAATTCTGTACTTTACTAAACCATAACATAGGCTACAAGAAATGTTTCATTTAAAATCCATTGCAGGTAATATCATACTTTCTTCATGCTGAGAACCTTGAAGAAGAAAATAATGTTAAAACATAGATTTTCATTGGGGAAAAGTATGTGTTTATGTGACAAACGTAATGCACTCAGTAAGTGGTGTTGTCCTAATTTCCTTGGATTTTGTTCCTAACATAAAATTTCCTGTCAATGTACCAAACGAGCAAGCAAAAACTATCAATACAGTAAAGGGTCATTAACCTATTGTCTGTTTTCTTGGAAAGGTCTTTAACTAAACTTTTTTTGGGGGGGGGATAGAGTAAATCTGAGTCATTGGGCATCCCATGCTTCTGGTTGCTTTACTCATGTATAAAATGCTATTTTGAAAATTCAGCTTTGGCAAATTATCTTTAAAATTATATAGAACATGTTAACTATATGAAAATTGTGTCTGTAGGTTGACATTTTTGTGGCTTCACCCATATACATTTACTTAGATGATGATTCATTGATGCAGAACAGAGAGAATCCAAAAGAAATATTTCATATGCTTCAGATTTTGTTTTTGTTTTCTTTTAGCTGGAGTTGAGACGAAAGCAGTTCCATGTACTTCTAAGCACCATCCATGAACTTCAGCAAACACTGGAAAGTAAGTTAATTCAGTATATAAAGGCATGACTTACTTTCCTTACTGCGTGGGTTCAGGTTTATTGTTGCTCCTTCCCTCATACACTCAGCTTGCCAAATTCCTGACCTCCCCTAAATTTCATCATAAGCTTCAATATGTCTACTTACTTTTTCTATGTTCATTTTAAAGTGAATGTTTTTAAACAACAAGCACAATATTTATTTCAGATGATGAGAAGCTTTCAGAAGCAGAGGATGCCTCAGATACACCAATGGTATCTGCAGATAAACAATAGACAGACCCTGGATATAGCTCTAAAGCCTGGAAGCCAATGGATACTTTTTTTTTCTTTTGGTCTCCTGAGAAATTAGATTGTATTTTCATTGGAATGCATTTGACTTAATGTTTGAAATGTCTTTTTAATACAATAAATACTTGGTATTACATACTTAGTCTTAGATTCACATTGCATTTGTATTCTGGAATTAAAATACTACTTTAGGCTTTGAGCTCTTTTCTGTCTTTTTCTTAGTTTTATTAAAATCTCCATATTAATGTTAACACATCAGTACAGCTATTTACAAACAACAAAAAGAAGAGGAAGGAAAACACATAAAATATAATACAGGAGCATGACCTTATAGTGGTCACTTATTTGATGTCACCTTAGCTCGCATTGCTATAAATTTAGTTATAACATAGAAAAAATGATATAAGGTTGAATAGCATTGCGATATTTCCAAAAACCCGTGAACAGGAATAATATCTATATAATGTCGTCATTTTGAGAGTTACATTTCAAGTAAGAGGTCAAGTTTTTTGAGGAACAGTATATCCCATATTATTTTAATCCGTTCTGCAATGTTAGGTGATTCTGTTTGATTTCCAGTGTTGAGTAATGTATGTTCTAGTCACCACAAAAGCCAACAGGTCACACTTAAAGCATAACTCGTAAATATATCTTGCATGTGTTGCCGTTTGAGGTGTTGGCAATAAACAAAGGAACACTCTTGCCTTCTGAGCTCAGCTTACTGAAGCTGTGAAATAGAGAACTTTTGGACCACAACAGCGAGGCCAAGAGCCTTGTTGTCTGGGAAGCCCAGGACCTCCATACACTCTACCTAGGCTTGCACTCCAGGGAGGTCACTTCAGTTTGACTTTCCCCCCGGAGGCGCACTCCATTGGCTCTTGAGAAATATGGAGGCCAACAAAAGGAAGAAATAGCAAAAACATGAATCGCTGCTGGCTTTGACAGTAGCATCAAATCTTAATCTACTTTGACCTTTCTGAGATGGTTAATCAGCTGTTAGAAGAGTCCCGGCAAGTGGCTCACTTTCAGCTTGAGTAATATTTTCAAAAGAAAGAAACAGAAGGATATTAGCAACAGCATTTACACGGAAAACACATGTTTTTCCGTTTATGCTTCTTTGTGGTTCTTAAGGAAACCCTTTGGAACTGCTTAGAGGACTGCAGTATCCTGTCTCCCAAAGACTCGCACTGCTGCAGCTCTGCACTTCTCAGAGCCAATAGCTGGATGGATTTTTCACTGATGTTATCCAAGAGATTATCCACCTGTTGAGAAACGTGGATGAAAAATGGTGAAGTATAGCAAGGTAAAACAAATTTGTTTGAACTGAAAGAAAGATGAAGGGTTTCAGTCACTTGTAATGATGGAAAATATTGACTATCCTCCACTATGTTATCAGCAATACAAAATTTGCCCATAGAACTGCAATGCGTGCAACACAACAGGCTGTGGACTTAATGTACATGCATTTTCTTACATGTGCAGTACATAGACAGAAGTACAGTGGTACCTCGCAAGACGAAATTAATTCGTTCTGCGAGTTTTTTCGTCTTGCGATTTTTTCATCTTGCAAAGCACGGAAAGTCTTCAAAAACCTCAAAAAAGGCTACCACACCGCGTGCTATGAGTTGCTCCTCGAAGTCAAGTCGCAACTGCACCCCCTGAATGCACGGTTTTAAGAAAAAGGAAACAAACTTGCAAGACAAAGGAAACAAACTTGCAAGACGTTTTCGTCTTGCGAAGCAAGCCCATAGGGAAATTCGTCTTGCGAAGCAACTCAAAAAATGAAAAACTCTTTCGTCTTGCGAGTTTTTCGTCTTACGAGGCATTCGTCTTGCGAGGTACCACTGTACATCCCTCCATCAGCTCAGGAGCTTCAACTTGAGAAAAGAGCTGAGCGCTGAACTAAAAGAAAAAAATTAAAATACGAATTTGTCACATGGGGGAGTCCAAAGAAGAAAAGTCACAATAAGAGTGTCTCATTACCCCCATAATCTGGAGCAACCATGGCTGGTTCCAGGATGAATCGACAGTGAAGTTTGGTCAACAATTCTTAAAGCGCAGATAATGAGCACTCTAAAATGTGTAGGGCTCACTTTCAATTAATGAGCGATACGCAAACCCACTGAAAGAAATGGGTTTGCTGTGAAAGTGACTAATATAGTGTATCATTCTTACTGCTCATAGTTTGCTGGTAGGCAGAAGGAAGAATTGGAGTCGGGAAGATAAAGGTCTATGGTGGAATTTAGATACATAAAAAACACTCTGAAAATGCTTTTTTTAACGTTTTGAAAAATATATTGAATTTGCCATAGCTCACCATCACCATCTAATGTCACATTTGTATAATTCACTTTACAACGCACTTACAAACATTTTATTTGCAGCTGTATAGCCAAGTCCTATGTTGCACCGTATAATTAAACAATGCTTTGATTCAAGATACCTGCATTTGAAGCTTCCCTAGTGTTATGTCTGAATGGTACCATACTGGTGGCATACTTTTCTTCTTCTTTTTGAACACTGAGAAATTTTTCTTTTTTGCCAAATAGGAAACCTGTTTTTTTGGGGGGTGGGAAACAAAACATTCAGACAAGAACAGAATTCTGTGATCCACATGAATGGGTGCTTTCCATTCTCTTCCATGAGAAAGGAACATGCCATACCTATGTAGACAATTTGTATTGTGAACACGGAAGATTTCCAGCCTCATAATAAATGGGGAAAGTTCATACAGGGAACTCCCAAGTCTGTTTGTCTCTATCTTAAATTTGCACCCCTTGTTTCCGCCACATGGTGCCCAAGTTGGCTAATACTAGTACATAAAATGCAATGAAACAAAAAAATTAAAATGCAGATAAAAATAAAAACAGTTAAAATTAATTTAACACATTTATGCATTGGCTTATAGGCTACAGGCTGTCAAAAATGTATCTTGATATGTTCAATAAGTAGGGTGAAAATATGTGCAGTGCAATCCCATTTAAAACATTGTGGATGACTTCTCACCATGAAAGCTCCCCTACCTTTATAGTGCATTCCTATAAGGAAGACACAGGCAAACTTGGCCCTCCAGATGTTTTGGGACTACAACTCCCATCATCCTTGACCACTGGTCCTGTTAGCTAGGGATGGTGGGAGTTGTAGTCCCAAAACATCTGGAGGGCTGAGTTTGCCTATGCCTGCTATAAGGTATATGTCTATAAGAGCTATTACACTTGTTAGCTTAAAAAAATGGAAACAACATGTTTAAACAATGGAAGTTAAGCAACATAAGTTCCCTGGGCCCTCTGTTTGGTTACTGTTAGCAATGGAGTACTGGAGAATATATACCATTTCTCTGATCTAGCAAGGCAATTTTGTGTTGAATTTTCAGGGTATGCTGCACACAAGCTTCCTAAACCAAGATGAATCTAGGCTATTTTCATTTATTCTTTTTCTTCTTCTTTTTTTAAGATTCACCAGGCACAGTTTTCTTTTGCCACATTTATGAACAAATAAAAAGAGGAACAAACTTAATTTCGGTTCTGACCAGCAGAGGGCTTCAGCAACCAAACAAAATTTGAATTGGACAAGAAGTCCTGTAGGTTTTCCCCCTGAAGAAACCAGCTGCTCAAAATTGGGAAACAGCGCTGGAAAAAAAGAGAATTCCTCCTTTGGCAGGAAGTTGTCTTTGAATTGGGTTTTAGAAACTGAAAGCCTGTTTCCCCGCAAGCTTGCTCTTTAATCTAGCCTGCCTAGTTTATTAACCTTTACTCTCACAGGTCAAGTAGTTATATTATGGGCTGCATCCTAATCCACAAGACATCTGCATTATATTAACCTTTATGCTTCTGCATTTAAGAAGAGTTTGGATTTGATATCCCGCCTTTCACTCCCTTTAAGGAGTCTCAAAGCGGCTAACATTCTCCTTTCCCTTCCTCCCCCACAACAAACACTCTGTGAGGTGAGTGAGGCTGGGAGACTTCAAAGAAGTGTGACTGGCCCAAGGTCACCCAGCAGCTGCATGTGGAGGAGCAGGGAAACGAACCCGGTTCCCCAGATTACGAGACTACCGCTCTTAACCTTTACACCACACTGGCTCTTTAACAAAACAGTTGCACAACGCAGATAAGATCAAGCAATGTAGAAGCAAGAACTGTGCAACCAGTGATCACCCTTCAGTCTGATTATAGTGAGTTTTTTCCAATAACTCCTTTAATTTTGCAATATTCTTTTTTTTTAATGGAGTGATCCGTGCTGTACATAGGTGATCAAAGCAGCTGTAGGTGTGGATGCTAGCACAGAAAATTCATTTCAAAAGGGGAGAAAGAGCCATTGTGAAGGGACAGCTAAATAGCTCAGAAAAATATTGTTATTGTTATTATTAAAAGTTGTATACCACCCTTCATCTGCAGATCTCAGGGTAGTTCACAACATAAATACCGTATTTTTTGCTCTATAAGACTCACTTTTTCCCTCCTAAAAAGTATGGGGAAATGTGTGTGTGTCTTATGGAGCGAATGCAGGCTGCACAGCTATCACAGAAGCCGGAACAGCAAGAGGGATTGCTGCTTTCACTGCGCACGATCCCTCTTGCTGTTCTGGCTTCTGAGATTCTTTTTTTTTCTTCTTGTTTTCCTCCTCCAAAAACTAGGTGCGTCTTATGGTCCGGTGCGTCTTATAGAGCGAAAAATACGGTAGCTACTTTTACACATGTTATGTTTGAATTAATTCCGGAGTGCCCCATTTCAACAGCTTACTTGACAGAGCTACCTCTCCTCTCCAGTTGTGCAAGTACTTAAACTGAGTGACTTAAAAACTTTGTGCAAATGTACATAAATGCCATATTTTAAAGTGAGCATTTTCTTTCCAAACATGTGCACTGAGTTGGCATGTGTATGCGTGCGTAAAGTGAATAAGATAGAAGCTCTAGGGTCTCAGCTGATACACAGGTAAAACACCAGACTCGCTCTATAAAGAAACGAGCTGGTTGCCATTTAATAAATGCAAGAAATTCAGTCTGATTCCCAGCAATCATCCATTACCTTTCGGATCCCAGGTGGCAGAGACACCACTGAGATGCGGTGCATCATCCGTCTTGCTTGCACAACCATGTTTGTCCCGTGCATGCTTTGTGCATGTTCTTCCACGATGTTTACATCCAGCTGAATTGATGCTTCAGAGAGGAAGGAAGAGGAAAGAAAGGATACAGAGCGAGTCAAAATGGCGGCAGTTTCATTACTGATAAAAGATCAAATCTGTTCATTCTAGATTAGGTAACCTGGAATTAATATGACTGTTCCTTGGGCCAGGAGCCCAAGGAAGACCCTTATGCAGATCACAAAAGACCCTTATGCAGATGCAGTACATAAAGAAACAATGCCTTTCCCCCTTCCCCATGCACTAAAGGTAAAGGGACCCCTGACCATTAGGTCCAGTCGTGGCCGACTCTGGGGTTGCGGCACTCATCTTGCTTTATTGGCCAAGGGAGCCGGCGTACAGCTTCCAGGTCATGTGGCCAGCATGACTAAGCCGCTTCCGGCAAACCAGAGCAGCGCACAGAAACGCCGTTTACCTTCCCGCCGGAGCAGTACCTATTTATCTACTTGCACTTTGAGGTGCTTTCGAACAGCTAGGTTGGCAGGAACAGGGACCGAGCAATGGGAGCTCACCCTGTCGCGGGGATTCAAACCGCCAATCTTCTGATCGGCAAGTCCTAGACTCTGTGGTTTAACCCACAGCGCCACCCGCGTCCTTTCCCCACTTACTACATTATACTTAAAGGTAAAATGATCCCCTGTCAATTAAGTCCAGTCACGAACGACTGGGGTTGTGACGCTCATCTCACTTTACAGGCCATGAATTTTACGTGCTGTGCTTAGGCCACAATATAGGGACTACATTATATATTTTAATAGGCACCCTTGAAGCATGCTATGTGTGCCCAGTTTGCCTTAATTTAAATTTTGCGCACAAAGTGGTCATTGGTGAAGGGAGTTAAGTTACCGTTCCGTAAAAGCTTCTTCCTTTTCAGTCCTGGAAATACTTTGGGAGAAGGTAAGGCCCGAATAGGCCTTGGAAAGGCATGATACTTAGAGGGAACAGAAGTCGTCTTAGACATCACTGGTTTTGGAGAGCCATCTTCACCATGGAGCTTGGCCTTCTTCCTTGCCCTTTGATAGAAAGGGAATAACTTCCTCATTGTTGCCCTAAACTGTTTCATAAGGCTCTTTTTCTTGCCCACGTAGAACTCAAGAGTTTCAGAGTTGTCAGACAGCTGTCCTTGAGGCATCCGCCTATCCTCCTCTCTCACCAAATGAATAGGCATGATTCTTTGCCATCTGAAAATAAATAAAGATAATGGATAATTACTGACTCTTCCAGTGAGTAAGCCGCCCACAGTCCTGGTTTATGCAGATGGATCGCTGTATTGTTGTAGACATACTGAAACAAAACTTTGCACTGACACGTGAGGCTGCATTTTTGAAATTCAACATAGGGCTTTTAGGATTTTGTACCATTCCAATTTTTGTTTAAAAAGAGCACCTTTTTAACAAAGTAAAAAGAAAAGTACAAACTTAGACCTTAACTTTTGTAAATGAATTCCCTGTGCATAATGGGTTAGTAATAAGGTTAGCGATCGAGCTGAATGGTCTTGGATGCCTTCCAACTGAGTGGTTCTATGGAGTCTAGACATTAGAAGGACTGCTAAACTGGTCCAACATGCTGGACAGGTCTGGTTTGGCCAAGTACTGGTGATTTGTTGCTGTAGGACCTAATGGTTGGAGACCTCCTAGGAGAAGAAAGAGCCTTGTCAGGGTGGCGGTCACCTTCCCCTTCCATCCTCCCAGCTGTGGATTGTGCTAATTTTGTGTACACAGTCAAGCTAAGAGAAGGACAGAGGGCTGAGTTGTCTTCTGTAAGAATATTATAAGTGCTG
This sequence comes from Podarcis gaigeae, assembly GCF_964106915.1. Taxonomy (NCBI): domain Eukaryota; kingdom Metazoa; phylum Chordata; class Lepidosauria; order Squamata; family Lacertidae; genus Podarcis; species Podarcis gaigeae. The sequence goes on from NC_139679.1 coordinate 102,183,986, forward strand.
CTGGCATTTCCCTGAGAAATCTGATGGGAGCTTTGGGACCTCTGCAGGAGTTCAGCTGTATCTTCTTCTTCTGTGCTCAACTTCCAAAGCCCGCAGCTGGGAAATAACTTTCTTAGGCTCAACCTAAAAGCCACCCCTCAAAAAGGAAGAACTTGAAAACTTGACATGTTTTGATGACCCTATGGTTGCTCCTAATTACCCAATTTTGTAGAGTTTTCTTCTTATGGCCCAACATGAGTAACTTTGCTTCTCTCTCTCTCTCTGTCTCTCTCTATATGCAAATAAAGCAGATATCACAAAATGCCAGCATGCCTCCAGAGACCTCTTTTCAAGAAAACAGAATTCAACAGGCATTCATAGCACCTGGCTCTCCAGAATTTTCGCCAAGCAGAGAACTGTGGCATATGTAGCTATAGAGCTGCCTTCCCCATCAGGATGCCCTCCAGATGCTATGGACTACAACTCCCATCAGCCCCAGCCAGCATGGCTGCACAATGCCAAAGCTAATAGGAGCACGACATTATGGGAGTTGTAGTCCAAAACGTCTGCAGGTTGGGGCAGGCTGCTATAGACATCGCTCTGCACATATCCAAGGTGGCTTCTAACAATTTTAAAGCATTCACCGAAAATACAAAAATTAGTACCACTATAAAAGAGTTAAAAACAGAGTTTGGTGCAGCAGGCACAACCCTAAAAGGCAGAGGAACAGCCTGTTAAAATGACTCAAGCCAATAGACTAGATGTCTCCTGGAGCAAGAATACTGTATTCATTCATTTCACTTCATATATTTATATAGTGCTTAATACTAAGACAGTCCCAGTTTACAAAACACTCAATCCCATGTATGTATTCTGTACAACAAACAATGTCACTGAGAAACAACAATGCAAACCAAACAATCGAGGGTTCGCACACACCATAAACATCCCACCCCAAAGAAACCTAGGAACTCTAGTTTGCTAAGGGTGCTGGGAATTGTAGCTCTGTGAGAGCAACAGTTCCCAGATTTCGGGGAGAGGGAATGCGCACTAAATGTGCTTTGCATGTATGGTGTATGCAGCCAAAATCCCCCCCAAGGCAAAAAGCATAGCTGTGCCTTTTGAAAACATCTTCTGCATCAGGAAGCCCTTGACCAGACGTGTGACAGAAGTTCCTGGGGAATTTCCACAACTTGTTTAAGGTGCAAGTGAAGAATTAGTGTGGCTCACCTCTTGGTCTCTTTCCCTTTCACTTGGATGGCTTTTCCCTGAGCTTCATGCATCTTTTCACTAGGAGGTCTTCGCATGCAGCTCCGAAGAGGACCAGGAAAGCACCTTGGGTTGTGGCGCATAGCTCTTTCCTTCCCACGCTGAGTAGATTCCTAATAGGGAACCTTTATGTGCATTCAGGGCTTGGCGCTTCCTTGAAACACCTTTCCTTGCCTTGTAAAGATTCAGGCAGGTTGTGTCACGAAATGGCTCTACTTATTGAGAATCACACAGCCTAATAACAAATTTGTCAAAGCCCTGGGAAATTCCACAATACACAGCTCCTCATGGCGTGGTAAATTCCTCCTCAGAGACATGACACATTTTTGGACTTAGCACAAGAGGACGGAGTGAAGTCTATTTCATCCTCACATTACAAGGGTGCGGATTCTCCTCAAAGGCTGCCACCTTCCACCTTGCAATTCCTGGGTTTTCAAGATGCCCCTTTGTTTTGATGGCCGTGAAACAGGAGCTGCAAATATGATTCTCTCCAGAAGTTGTGGACTACAACTCCTATCAGTTCCAGCAAGCATGGTCAGTAGGGATGAAGGGAGTTGTAGGCCACAACACAGGAGTCTAGGAAACTGTGGGATAGCTCAGTCGGTAGAGCAAGAGACTCTCAATCTCAGGGCTGTGGGTTCAAGCCCATGTTGGGCCAAAAAGTTTACTGCATTGCAGAGGGTTGGACTAGATGTGTCTGTGGGAGGGGGGTTATTTGTTTTGAGTTCTCCTTTTGTATCTTTATGTTGTAAACCACCCTGTGCTCTTTGGATGAAGAGTGTAGTAGTAGTAGTAGTAGTAATAATAATAATAATAATAATAATAATAATAATAATAATAATAGATTCAGGTAGGTAGCCGTGTTGGTCTGATGCAGTGTGTGTGTGTGTGTGTATATATATATATATATATATATATATATATATATATAAAATAAAAGAATTGTCCAGTAGCACCTTAGACACCAACTAAGTCTGTTCTTGGTATGAGCTTTCGTGTGCATGCACACTTCTTCAGATACACTGAAACAGAAGTCACCAGACCCTTATATATAGTGAGAGGGTGGGGAGGGGTATTACTCAGAAGGGTGGTGGGAATGGGTGATTGACTAATAGGTGTGGTAGACCTGTTGACGACTGTTAACGACCGCAATTGGTCTTACAGGAAAAAGCAAGTGGTGAGATGGCTAAAAACAGCTTCATCATGTATAATGAGATAAGAATCCAATGTCTCTATTCAGACTAGGTCTCTTCGTGGTTTTAAGTTTGGTAATAAGTTGTAATTCAGCAACTTCTCTTTCCAGTCTATTTCTGAAATTCTTTTGTAATATGACAGCTACTTAATAATAATAATAATTCCTGCCTTATGATGCCGTTTAGGAATTATTGCCACCTTTCACTCACCCTTTTCCTTGTACCTAGAATACTGATGGCCACAGAATGAGGATTTTGCTGTGGTAGGGAAGAGATATGTTTAACAGTAGCTGCAGCCTTCAGCTATCAATAAAAATACAGTGGTATCTCGGGTTACAGACTCCGCTAACCCAGAAATAGTACCTCGGGTTAAGAACTTTGCTTCAGGATGAGAACAGAAATCGTGTGGTGGCAGCAGGAGGCACCATTAGCTAAAGTGGTGTCTCAGGTTAAGAACAGTTTCAGGTTAAGAATGGACCTCCGGAATGAATTACCGTATTTTTTGCACCATAACACTCACTTTTTTCCTCCTAGAAAGTAAGGGGAAATGTCTGTGCATGTTATGGAGGGAATGCCTACGGGTGGCATGCCTACGGATTTTCCTCCTCTAAAAACTACGTGCGTGTTATGGTCGGGTGCGTGTTATAGAGCGAAAAATACGGGTAAGTTCTTAACCTGAGGTACCACTGTATAACTTCCTTGAAGCAAGGAGTCTTTGGTGGCATTCACTGCTTTCTGTGTGCACACAGGAAGTTTGTTTCAGTGAATGAATCCAAGTCTGCCCAAGAGGACTTGGAGATGGATTTTACCTGAATGCAAGCGAAGACACCTGTCAGTCACCCCTCCCAATATTCCATTCCCCCTTCCATTGCATTTTCAACCCCTGTCTGCCAGTCAATTAGCATTCCATAGCATGGCTACTGAGTAGTCTCAATCTTCATTGGTCTGTTTTTGGGGTTCTCCCCTTAGCTGTCCTCCCCACAAAGGTCCCCCCCGCCATTTCTCTTAATGCTGGAGTTTCCCCAAAATGGCTAGTCCCTCCCTTTTGCATGTGGATGGTGCCATTCTGGCTACATAAAGCTTTGGCACTCAAACCTGAACATTGGAAATGGAGGTTGTAGCTATGGGGTTACTAGCTGGGGTGGTTTTTTTGCTCCAGAGGGGTGCCATTGAGGCTCCCAGCCTCTGTGCGTATGTACGTGAATGCGTGTGGAGGGAATGCCAAACTGGATCTTTGACCCGGGTGAAATAACACCTAGTTTTGCCTCTGTAAGGGAATGATTCGTGATCCCAAACGGTCAAATGTTTGGTGAACTAGTGAGAAAGGTCCTATCTCCACTATAGTCACATGGCTTTTAATACCACATTAACTGGCAGTTTTTCTACCAAAGCCTGAGTTTTGCTGAAAATTCTGGGTAAATGTGGTGTGTGTGAGGCCTGTCTTTCTACAGGACAAGCCTGGTCTGTAATGGAAACTTCTTTCCCCTCCCTGGGTGTGGTTCATTCCCCAGCTGAGTGGGAACAAGTTGGAATTTTAGACTTTCCTGTGCAGCTAGTATGCCGAGTTGTCCATCTGTTGTTTACCAATGAATACATCTACAGTGGTATCTCCAGTTAAGTACTTAATTTGTTCTGAAGCATATGTAACCTGAGGTACCACTGTATTAAAATACTTTAAAATATTACAATATTAATACTTTAAAATATTAAAAGAACTTTGCTTCAGGATGAGAACAGAAATCGCGTTGTGGTGGTGGCACAGCAGCAGCAGGAGGCTCCATTAGCTAAAGTGGTGCTTCAGATTAAGAACAGTTTCTGATTAAGAACGGACCTCCAGAACGAATTACAGTGGTGCCCCGCAAGACGAACGCCTCGCAAGACGAAAAACCCGCTAGACGAAAGGGTTTTCCGTTTTGGAGGCGCTTCACAAAACGAATTTCCCTATGGGGTTGCTTCGCAAGACGAAAAAAATCTTGCATCCCCCCGCAGGGTTTTTTCCGCTTTTTTCCGCCCTTTTCTTAAGCCGCTAAGCCGCTTATCAGCTGTTCCGCTGATAAGCCGCTTAACAGCTGATCGCTGGAAGCCGCTTGACAGCTGTAGCGCTAATCCGCTAAGCTGTCAATGGGCTTGCTTCGCAAGACGAAAAAACCGCTAGACGAAGAGAATCGCGGAATGAATTCTTTTCGTCTAGCGAGGCACCACTGTAAGTTCTTAACCCGAGGTACCACTGTATTAGGGCAGACGGGTTGCAAGGCTTCCTTACACAGTGAGCACCCTTCCTACACCCACAGGATACCATCACAGCTCCCTTGACAGGACTACAATCCCCAGGGTTCCCTGGGAAGAGGAAATGGCTGCCCTACCTGTTTATGTGTGGATTATGCCCAAAGTCAACTGCAGTTCAGCAGAAGGCATGCAGTGGTGCTTTTTCAACAGCAGAGGACAGCAGAGGATCACAGTGTCCTCTTATGATGCCTTGTTTTCTGATGAAGTTTGCCTGTATTTTCTTAGCGGCTCTGAATTGGCAAAAGGGTATATTGCGCATGTTTGCTATGGTATTTTCCATTTAATACATTCAGAAGTTTAAAATGTATGTCCAGAGTTGCATAATATGTTGGTCCTTTACAGTGCTTTGATACCTATGTCGGAGGATCTTGAAAACACACACCTGGAGCATATCTTTTCCGGGAATGTCAAAATACATGCCATTTCATGTTGTGGAATTTCTTCCACTCTTAGAATCTGCATCGTAAGGGGTTGGACCTCAGAGTGCCTTCCAACCTTTCATTTTTATGATTCTGTGATTCCTTATGTCTGGGTGCTGGTGGCGGGCGGGAATTACGTAAGAACTGTAACTTACTTGAGCAACATAATAAGCCGAGTCAGACCATTGGTCCATCTAGCTTTCCGTCTTCTCTGATTGACAGAAGTCCTTTACCTGACCTGCTTTCTAATCCTAAAAGATGCCAGAGCCCAAGCCTGCATAGAGCCTCTGTCACATGTCCTTCAATGAACCCCTGCTCTTTGATTCTAAGTATGTGGGTGTTGTATATCTGCATACTTGGGGCTGCTCACTTTGCTCAGAGAAAACCGCCTGAAATTTTTGTCAAATGAATTCTGAGCAATTTTGCTTGTTTTCCAGAAGTGGCTTTTAAGATAGAATACCTGCAACTAGCAAAATTGACTGGAAAAATTAGAGGAGTGTCAAACCAGAAGGTATGTAGGAAATGGAAAATATTTAAAGAATGCTTAAAAATGTACTGTACGAACAATAAGATACTTGCAGAAATAGAGTGATACAGTACTGGTAACCAAGAATTAATAGTGAACTATATATCTATATACAAAACAAAATAATTTGAATCTGTGCAAGGAATACAGATAAGTAGTATAATGAGAATTATTGGAAGTTATATATTTTAATCGTCATGTAAGTGTAATATATTGTATTTTTTTATCATTTCTTATTTCATTGTTTCTATTCATTTGTATCGTTTTCCGGGTTTCAGCATTCAAAAACCAAAATGTCCGACTTCCAAGATGTTCAAAAACCAAGATCCCACTGTATATGCAAAATCAATTACATGATATGGTGCACACACATCATTTGAATGGTGATGGCCACCAACTGTGGGGGGTCCCACCCCCCTCAGATATTTTATGGGTTGGCTCAAAGACCCCTTGGCCCCTAGTCGTTGACTCCTATGCTCTCACACCCCCGTAGGGCCTCTCCCAGGGCTCCACCCAAAACATTTCTCCACTGTAGGAGAAACACAAGGTGGCTGGTAACCCCCAGGAGAAAGAAAAGGCAGATCTCTAAAGGCCTTTTGTTTCGGAGACATTTCTGTGGCTCTTGCTTGCATAAGACACCATCTAAGATTTCCAAATCTCCAACCGTGCCTGAATTCAAGCAAAAGGAAGCTGTTTGCATTCTGGCCCACCTGGGTCCAAGTTTGTTTGCAGAGTGCCAAGACCTGTCATTCACCGGGCCTCCTTGAAACTGCCGCTGTTACGTTGGCAGCGAAAAAGGCAGCTCCCCGTTTTAAGTGGTAACCAGACTCTGCCGTTGGCTTAGAGAAAGAAAAACCAACAAGTTCGTACGGAAAACTTGGAAACAAACCCTGTCACTCAGAACACTTCATGTTAATGCTGTGGAAGAGCTTGGGTTGCCCTTACACTACAGGGTGTGCATCAAAGCAGAAGGCATTGCTGTACGCGCATACAAATTAGTCAGTAGGCAACTCTGGAAGAAGAAGGGAAAGAGAGGGAAAGAGAAAATGTTTAAAATTTTTATTATTTTTCTTTGGCTGGAAACCACACAGGGTGAGTGCCTCTACTTCCAATGATACAAACCTGAATACATGGTCATAGTTATTTATTTCACTATATGAGATGACCGGTGCTTGTGTGTGTGTGTGTGTGTGTGTGTGTGAGAGAGAGAGAGAGAGAGAGAGAGAGAGAGAGAGAGAACTCACCAGTATGGAGTGCCACAATGTCCTTTTTTTTGCTGCCTTCGGCAGCCATTTTGTACTGATAATCACAGCACTTATACCAAATGGGAGTACCAGCCCCTCATTTTTTATCCCCTCTCCCCCCAAAAGCACTGGAGATGGCTCCTCTTTACGGGGCAGAACCCCCATGAGCTAACTGGCAGGTCCCTCATGAGCTAACTCATTTTTCTAATCAACTGGCATTTCTTTTGCTGCCAGACCAACCACTCATACTCCCAAGAGGGACAGCTATTCAGGTTGCTAAAAATGGATGAGTGCTTTGGGGTTTGCAGAGCTAGCAGGAAGAGCCATCCTGGAGCCTTAGCTAGTGAGGAGCTAATTGCCAAAAATGGAATGAAATGTGATAATAAAAGGATTAAGGCTCAAATGGCATGTTGTTATATGAACTGCAGAGCTAGCATCTACACCTGGTTCCCCCTTCTCCCTTTTCTTACTGGGTGTGGGGGGAATTTTCACCAGGATTGGAGTGAATGGGCATTATTATTATTATCCCACCTTTCCTTCAAAGAGCTCAAGGTGCGGTATGTCATCCTCTCCACCTCCCCATCTTATCTTCAGAACAACCTGAACTGTAGGGAGATTCATAGAATCAAAGAATTGTACGATTGGAAGGGACCACAAGGGCCATCTAGTCCACCCCCTGCAATGCAGGAATCTTTTTGTCCAATATGGGACCCGAACCCACAACCCTGAGATGAAGAGTCTCCTTCTTTACCAAATCCCCATCTCCAAGGTAACCAGACTACAATTACATTCATTTCTTGTCCATGAGGACACTTTGATTTGTTGTGTCCCAAACCTAGCTGAAATCTGGTTTTACTTGACCTGTGCAATGGCTGGTTATGAGCACCATTCCAACAGCATCAGCATAGGTGAAATCTCTCTCTGCAAAAGCACTGCACTGGTACAGAGGGGGTGGAATATTAAGTTGGCTGAACTACTATTGTAGTACTAGTGGTGGCGGTAGAGAAGTGGGTGGCGCTGTGGTCTAAACCACTGAGCCTCTTCCATTTGCCGATCGGAAGGTCAGCAGTTCGAATCTCCGCAACGGGGTGAGCTCCCGTTGCTCTGTTCCAGCTCCTGCCAACCTTAGCAGTTCAAAAGCACACCAGTGCAAGGAGATAAATAGGTACCGCTGCGACGGGAAGGTAAATGGCATTTCCGTGTGTTCTGGTTTCCATCACAGTGTTCTATTGCACCAGAAGCGGTTTAGTCATGCTGGCCACATGACCCATTTGTCTGTGGACAAACTCCGGCTCCCTCGGCCTGAAAGCGAGATGAATGCCACAATCCCATAGTCACCTTTGACTGGACTTAACTGTCCAGGGATCCTTTACTGGGTGTGTAGTAGTAGTAGTAGTAGTAGTAGTAGTATAGGTAAAGGTAAAGGGACCCCTGACCATTAGGTCCAGTCGTGACCGACTCTGGGGCTGCGGCGCTCATTTCGCTTTATTGGCCGTGGGAGCCGGCGTACAGCTTCCGGGTCATGTGACCAGCATGACTAAGCCGCTTCTGGCGAACCAGAGCAGCACATGGAAACGCCGTTTACCTTCCTGCCAGAGTGGTACCTATTTATCTACTTGCACTTTGACATGCTTTTGAACTGCTAGGTTGGCAGGAGCAGGGACCGAGAAACAGGAGTTCACCCATTTGCGGGGATTCGAACCGCCAACCTTCTGATCGGCAAGCCCTAGGCTCTGTGGTTTAACCCACAGCGCCACCCACATCCCTATAGTAGTATAGCATGTCCCTATTTTCATGCAGAATGTTGGAGGGTATGTAATACAGTGCTTTCAATATTCAGCGAGTTCTTCACATACGTTGTCCCTGCTCTCCTTAGAACAGCTTTGCAAGATAGGTCAGTATTATGATTAGAAACAGGCAACTTCCTCCCAGCTCACAGTGGATCGATTGGCTGAGAAAACAAGCTGAAGTATTTTACACTGAAATAGCTCTGCTTATTTGCCAAAGCCAAGCCAACTTTATGATGACGCACAGAACTGTGTCCTCTAACTTCCAGAGTATAGGGGATGGCAAGCAAATACAGGGGCATTGCATGGGGAAGAAAGGGGGAGATTAGATGTCTCTCTCCCATGGTCAAAACACCATTCCCGAAGACCTCCGGGTATAGGGCAGTATATAAATTCAACAAATAATAATAATAATAATTGCTGCTGCTGTTGCTGTTGTTGCTGCTGTTGCTGCCCCAGCTAGTAAACTTTGTTTAATTCATCTTTTTCTTGGATTTTAATGTAAACTGGAAAGGAATTCTGGAGCCTTGTAAATGCTCGGGTCTTCATAGGGCCCCTCCAGACTGGGTTGGGGTTGTTGGGGTTTGTTTTTGCTTTTTTCTGTGGGTGTACTCTTCAACATGCCATTGACACTGTCTGTAATAGTGCACTAATGGTGAATTTATACTGGACTATCCACAAGGCATTTTGCTCTGTTAGTCGTTCTGCGATGCCACTGCATTATTGCCATCTAGAGGGGCACTCTTGCACTATAGCACATCAATAATGGGGCAAAAGCAGTGTTAGAATTCCTGCTCCGTGATTGCAGTCATGGGATTGTTGTCTATCACATGACGGTATATGTTTTGACTCCACAGAGTGGGAAGTGACGGAGACAGGATGTTTGTGTTACTGTGTTCCATGAGGTGGGACTATTGTCCTTTGTTCTTTTTCTCTTCGCTGTCTGATGCTAGAGAGAGATGGAGCCATGTTGCAGTGCTCCGTGTGTGTTTATATGTAAATAAAGTAGATTAGCCAAAATGCTGAGTTGCTGAGGTCTGTTACTCATGGTGTGCAACCTCTGCGGATCCCTAAGTGTGCCAGTGTTGGTTGGCATCGGTCGCTGTGATGTTCAGGCAGAAGAAAGCTTTTGAAGCTCTCGAACAATCGACCAGGAGGGAGAGAACTTGCCAGTTGGGCATGTGTTTCTACCAGGATCCTACTCGAGTGTAGGCTGAGCTCCTGACAAGCAGAACATTCATGAAAAGTTGCAGGATTCCAGCAGTGAATTACAGGGCATGCAGTGATTGGAAACAAAACAGTATTAGAACTTCCACAAATGGTATTGAAAGCAGGATACCGGCCCTTACATCATCATGAGTACAAACCTTCATGAATGCACAATAGAATGGACACCTTGAACATTTCTTTGATGTGAACACCACGCGCCCACTGAAGTTTGTAGCTGGACCCAAGCCTGGATTTCTCAATAGCCTGAATTCTGATCCCCATGGGTTATAGATGGGGGATGAGACTGAGAGACAGGGGCTTGCCTAAGATCACCTAGTGAATTCATTGTGGAGATGATATCTGAACCAGGCAAATCTCAACTCACACTGCAAACGTATCTACTCAGAATTAAGTCCCATTGAAGAAGTCCTTGCAAAAGGCAAGAGCCTGTTTTGCCCTGAAGCACTCTATGGCCACTGGTGGAGAGGACCAGTTAATATACAGCTGCCTGTAGGATTGTGAACTGGGACCGACTGCAGGTTGGCTGCTTTAAAACAACTCATGTACAAATGTATGCAGTTTTAATCAATTAAAAGATGGATTAATTGGTTAAAGCTCGCAGGATCAATCAAGACTTCTTTAACTGGCTAATCCCCCTTTATCTATTTATGTACTTTTTAAAAGGAACATCTGGTTCAAATAGCTAAGATGTGATGCAGGAAACCAGCTGCATACACACCAAACATTTAAAGCACATTTAAAGCACATGACTTCTCCCAAAGAATCCACGAGGATAGCAGTTTGTTAAGGCTGCTGCAAATTGTAGCTCTGTGAGGGGCAAACTACAGTTCCCAGGATTCTTTGAGAGAAGTTACATGCCTTAAACTGTTTTAAATGTATGGTGTGTACACTTTAATCATAAACTCTCGTACCTGAGAGTAAGACCCACTGTAAACAGGATTTACTTCTGAGTGGCCATGGTTATCATTGTGCTGCAACTGCCTTGTTTTGTTTGTTACTAATAAAGTAATAAGTTTAATATTGGCAAACGGACTGCAATGCATTGAAAAACTGAAATAGGTTAAATGATGAAAAGTGTCAAAGTGGTATATAACTTCTCTTTCAGGTCTCTCGTTACTCAGCGTAATGTCTGAAAGACCTTGGCCTTTGGCAGAAAACGCACCTGAGCATACGGTAGTAACCAACATCACCGTGGTTGTTCCTGACCACAGTTCTTTAGTTGGGGGACCAGCCATAGTTAATGCTCACCCAATAAAGCATCCCTTTGTCATTATTCCAAAGGGCACAGATCAATGGCAGGTGGGTATTTGTACTAAATGGATATAGTTAATTACATCTGATCAAAACCCCACATTGCCCACTGGAAATACTGTATACTCCTTTCATTTGTGGCAAGGGCCTGGAACTTCTTGGAAACTTCCATTCCCAGAGCTTATTTATTTACTTAAGATGTGAGGAGGAAGACGATGAAAGTGTAACAAGATCTGACAGAAGCCAAGGCTTACTGTTTGTCCATGTTATTTGTGATGCTCTATTATGTTTTAGAGGGGCAAATGGGACTCATCAACCCAGGAAGGTAGCCCTACTAGGAGAAAGAAAAGTCTGAAGGAAAAGGGCCTTCTCGGTAGTGGCACCCACCCTGTGGAACACCCTCCCATCAGATGTCGAGGAAATAAACAACTATCTGACTTTTAGAAGACATCTGAAGGCAGCCCTGTTAAGGGAAGTTTTTAATGTTTGATGTTTTATCGTGTTTTTAATATTCTGTTGGGAGTTGACCCAGAGTGGCTGGGAAACCCAGTCAGATGGGTGGGGTATTAATAATAATAATAATAATAATAATAATAATAATAATAATAATTCCAAATCTCCACTGCCTTGTGGCTATATTCATGGAAAGGCTTCGGGAGCAAACTCTGAGGAACAGTGCTTTCCCCCTGGGGGTACTCAAGGGTACACAGTACCAGCACCTTTGTTTTCTAGAAGAAAAGCACTTCTGAGGAACAATCAATACCTGCTACCTTGTGGAGTATCTTTGGGAGAAGAAAGGGTTAAGGAGTAAACCCCACACAAATCTGGAGTCCCTAAGGCAACCGCCTAAGGATGGCACCTTATATGCTTCCTTCCGGCAACTCCTGTAGCCAGGCTAGTGCTAAATGTATTGTTCTGCTTTCCTTTGGGCCAAGAGGCCGAGAGGCAGCCTAGGACCTCCATACACACTGCCCAGGTTTGCGCCCCAGGGAGGTCACTTCAGTGATGCTAACACAGCAAAAACGGCATGGGAGGCAGTAGTTATTATGTCTTATTATGATATTTATTACTGATTGTTTGTAAGATGCTCTGAGATTCATTTGAATGAAAAACAGAATAGAAATACAATAAATCAATTTATGGTCAAATTATCTTTCAAGAGGAATGCTCAATGCAGGGCTGGCCCCACGATTGTTGTTGTTGTTTAGCCGTGTCCTCATGTCCGACTCTTCGTGACCCCATGGACCAGAGCACGCCAGACACTCCTGTCTTCCACTGCCTCCCGCAGTTTGGTCAAACTCATGCTGGTAGCTTCGAGAACACTGTCCAACCATCTCATCCTCTGGCCCTACCATTAGATGGAGTGAATTGGCTGCCTCAGGTAGCAGATACTGAGGGGCAGGGAGTGGACAGAGCAATGTGTGCCACATGGCCTGCCCTGCACCAGGGCCAACCCAAGTCATTTTCCTGCTTGAGGCAAAGGACAAGATGGCTCTCCCTTCCCCAATTCCAAATTTGGAAGCATACCAGACTGGCAGTCAAATACAACCTATAAGCCAGAAATGGAGAACCTTTTTCATCCCAAGGGCAACCTTCCAGAACCTCTCACAGGCAATTTTCCAGTGGATGCACATCAGTGGTGGGTGTGGATTAAAGAGATCATTGTTACTATGCGATTTTCTTCATGAATTGACCCATTCATTTGAGGGGGGAAATTGTGATTAGTGGTTTATTTGCTAACTGATTCTTCTTCAACTAGTAATGTACGATGATCCGTTTGTATTTTTCATTGATTTTTTTTCCTCATTCAGAAACCGCAAGCTGATTCCTCTACATGTGTTGACGAGTTGACAAACTCGACAGGTGTTTATTTGTTAGTTCATTTTAAAAATGGACTTGTCGCTTAAGGATGAATTTGTAAAGTAACAGTGGAGGAAAACAGTTGCAGTTTACCCTTGCTGCGGCTGTTGCTTTGTGTTATATATTTATTTTTCCCTGACATATTTTATCATGCATCAGCGAGCAATTGTGCTTTCCTGTATTTTGCATTATCATATCATTACCCATTGTCGAGCTCCTCTCTCCTTGCTCGTTTTACTTTACAATTATTCCTTCCACCTAGCAGGGGGATCTGGGCAGTCAGTCAAATAAAACAACAGCGATTTCGTCAGGAAACAATAGTAAGGCAACAAAATGCACTGATTGCATAGGCACATCAGTTTGAAAAGAGGCACGGAACGCTCTGCTCTATAATCTGCCAATTGCTACCTGTCAGAGCACAATTAGCAGCAGAAAATAAGCCGGGAATGTGGGGTGGTAAGCCGAACTTGGGATGGTGTTTGTGTCTGTCTCTTATTAATTTTTATGGCGGAACTAGCACTGAGCTCAAGTAGAAAAGAACCTTGATGTACCGGTATATGCTGTTATGGTGCAGCTTCAGACTTTGTATAATCCTTTCATTACCTGCGCAGTGTCTCCCTAGACCCCCGAAAGCTTTCATGTTGAAGCATGGGCTTGCTGACTTCAACACTGCTTGACATTAGGTGGGCAATATCACTGTGGTTCTTTAGATGCCTTCCAAATTTTTTCTATTCAGTAGTCCCATCCAGACTCGTGATTTGGTTATGCATCTATTCTTAAATCTGTTTCAGATGTTTAGATGTTTTCAGCAGATTTTGTATTTATTTTATTTGGAATTGTATTTCTGATTACAGATGCGTTCGCCATCCCGGGCCCCTTTGGGAGGAAAGGGGTGGGAGATAAATTTAATAGATACAGGAAGGGAGGGAGGGAGGGAGGGAGGGAGGGAGGGAGGGAGGAAGGAAGGAAGGAAGGAAGGAAGGAAGGAAGGAAATTCCTCCAGCAAGGGTCAGCTACTGCGCACTGGGTATAAGAATGCAAGAATGAAACCTAATTTGACTACATCTAGTTTGGAGTTTACCCCGCAACCGGGTGAGCTTCCATTGCTCGGTCCCAGCTCCTGCCCACCTAGCCATTTGAAAGCATTTGAAATCAAAGTGCAAGTAGATAAATAAGTACCTGTCAGGGGTTCAGGAGCAGAGGCACAGGGAAGAGAGGAGATGGAGAGCGAGGGGGAGGAATCCGAGGGGAGCGCAGGAGATGAAAGTGGTCCGAGGGATTCCATGAGCCTCTCCAGCGAATCGGAAGATTCACAGAAGGGGGCGCCAGCGGCCAAGGGCAGGGGGTTCCCAAGGGGAACGCTCCAGGAGCAAGGGGGCAGCAGGGACTCCCAGAGCAGTAGTTGGAAATCAGGACCAGCTTCCCCACCAGAGCGGAGTGGGGGGGAAGAGTCCCAAGCATCGGGGCCAGTGCATTCCCCACCAGGGAGAGAAGACGAGACAGGGCTGACCACGCCTCCATCGGAGAGTCTGACAACGGGGGGAAGGTCAGATCCGGCCAGTGTCCCGGAAGGGGGAAGCAGTGACACAAGCAGTGTGACGGTTAGGAGAAAGGTCACTGGGTTGGCGCGAGAGGCAAGTTCAAATGTACAGGAGCGCGGGACAGCAGAGAATGAGGATTGGGAACCTGGTCCTAAAGCCCGCTGGAGGGAGGGGGAGGAGCTGAGCGACTCAGCGTCGGAAGAGTCCAGAAAGGGCAATGCCCCAGCGGGCAGGAGGACCCAGAGGAGGAGAGAACAGCGCAGAAGGTGGAGCAGGGCTAGGATCTTAAACTGGTGCGGAAGGGGAAGTGATTCAGACGGGACTTCGCCGATCTAAGGTCTAAGACGTAGGGCTGCACGCTCTGGCGTTGAAATGGAAACTAAACTTCAATAAAGACTTTTGTACATTACATCAACCTGGCGTTGGTCCTCTGTGAGCTGGGATCTAGAGGCAGCTCTGACAGGTACCGTTCCGGCGGGAAGGTAAACGGCATTTTCGTGCGCTGCTCTGGTTCGCTAGAAGCGGCTTAGTCATGCTGGCCACATTACCCGGAAAAACTCTCTGCGGACAAACGTTGGCTCCCTCGGCCTGTAGAGCGAGATGAGTGCCACAATCCCAGAGTCGTCCGCAACTGGACCTAACGGTCAGGGTTACCTGTACCTTAACCTTTAGTTTGGAGTTTGCAGGTGTTTGTGGATGGTAATCATAGAAAAAAGTGCAAGAAGCCTCAAAGCTTATATGCATTGTCTACCACTTGACCTCTTTCCCCATCACCAGTGCTGGATTTACGTATAAGCTAAACGAGCTATAGCTCAGGGCCCCACTCTCGTGGGGGGGCCCCCAAAAATTTAAAAGGGAAAAAACCTGGATGTACATTTCCAAAATATAAGATAAAAAAACAAATAGTGTTTTGTGTTGTGTAGGCTCCTATGATGTAAGTAATGGGCCTCGCCTGCTAGCCTGCTCCCTAAAATATCACAGGTTTGCTCATTTCTATATATAGGGTGCCTACATTCTGTATGGACTGGTTGCAGGGCAACATGTGCAAATGGCTTTAGATACCTATTAGGTCCATAAATTACCACAAGCTGCTCTTACAGGTGGTTACCAAGCAGCATACAAAAATCAGAAGCCCAACTCACTATGTTACCCTGAGGACCGGAAGCACAGATGGCAACCCATCACTCCCTCCAGGACAGGCCCACCACTTCTTGCTTTGCTTGATGCACTATTCCTCAAATCAAAGGGGCTGTAAACGGCACCCTTACCCATCACCCCCCCTTTTTGTTGGTCATCCCCCTCCCCTTCTTCACATTCTGCAACATAAAAAATAGTGACAATTTGTTGTTGACAAAGGACAGCTGGACATACAAAGGGCCCCATTACCTTCAGTAGCTTAGGGCCTCATCAAACCTAAATCCAGCCCTGCCCACCAGGCATCAGAAGTGCAGCCTCTGTGTTGCTGCAGATGAAGGCACTGACAGACATATTACCTGACCATATACACACATTTAAAATAATGTAAAACATCTCTTGGGTTGCACCGGTTGCTGATGCTTCCAAAAAGGCAGTAAAGGACCTGTTTGTGCATGCATGGATAGTGGTGGTATAGAGTAGACAAGGACTTCCTCAACCTCGGCCCTCCAGATGTTTTGAGATTACAATTCCCATCATCCCTGACCACTGGTCCTGCTAGCTAGGGAGTATGGGACTTGTAGGCCAAAAACATCTGGAGGGCCAAGGTTGAGGAAGCCTGGAGTAGACTGTACAAATCAAATCAAATCAAATCAAATTTTATTAAACGGTCACAGACCAGATTAACTCGTACAATTGGTAGAGCAGAGAAGAAAGTATGGGCTCCAGGCTTTAGGTCATATAATGACAGGGAACCTGTGGCCCTCCTGTTGTTGGATCCAGCATCCCACGGTCCTGACCACTGGCTATGCTATCTGCAGCTAAGAGTTGGCATCCCAAAAACATATTGAGGGGTTCTCTATCCCTGATACAATAGATCTCATTCCCAGAATCTCACCACACCTTTTTTTTTAAACAGAAGATGCATCTCAGTGGTGCTTTCTTACAGAGGCACTAATGGGCATAGCCCCCTTGGTTACAGTGGGCGAGTTCATATGAATGCCTCTCAACAGTCTACAAATTAGGGCTCAGTATAACTCAGCTCTTGAGGCAGAGAAGACATAAGTGACAGCTGCTGAACTGCTAGCTTCACATCCATCTCAGTTGCTGAACAGGGTAAAATAAGAAAAATGCTACAAGCTGGAAATAGTAGTCTGTGTATTATTATTTTTATACTCACACTTAGTTTTCTGAATTTCTAACCTGTCCAGTTAATGACAACTGCATTACCCAAGTTGGATTTTGAAGTCACAAGTCTTTACACAATTCCCATCCTTGTGAGAGATGATAAGGGGAGTTCGGCTTCTCAGACCATCTTTGTCCAGATTGTTGATGTCAACGAACCACCTGTCTTCACTGGGCTTCTGACTCAGCCTAGCCAAGGTATGAAGCAACTACATTTTGATGGCATGATCAATGGCTGGTTTCAAAAGGTTCACACCCTCTGACCTGTCTCTGACCCCCTTCTGCCAATATGATCTGCTCACATACAGATGAGGCTACTGTAATGTTCTTTATATGGGGATGCCTTTAAAGACAGACTGCAAAATTCAGCAGGTTCAAATGCAGCTGGTGGAGTCCTGATGGGTGTAAAGTTTCTATAGCACCTATATTATACAAGCTACACTGGATTCCATTGCATTTCCAGAACCAATTTAAGCTGCTAATGTCATTCTTCAAAGCCCTAAACAGTTTGTGGCCAAACTGATGAACATCCTGCACCTCGACCATTTTGCCTGCGCATTAAGATCTCCCCCAGAGATCCTTTTGGTGTGTCTGGGGCCTAAATCTGTAGCATGAGTAACCACCAGAAAGAAGGCCTTTTCTGTGGTGGCACCACACCTTTGAAATACCCACCCAATGAAGCTACACCAGGATACGGTTGCCATATTCCCAAAAGTGAACAAAGTTTTTATTTTCTTCTTACTCAAAGTTGTTGAGCTTTTGGGGGAAAATAATATTATCTCCCCTTACCATACATACCATAGATTTTGCCGAGTGGCCAAAAATCCACCTGGATGCCATTTTCCAGACATATGGCAGCCTTACGACCAGCAGGCTACATCTCAGGCTTTTCAGAAGGTCACAGGCCCATTTATTTTGATTGCCACTCCCTGTGTAATTTTTTGTCCCAGTCACTCAGTGGAACTTGGAATTTTTCATTTCATTTCACACTTAATTTGTAAAGCTGCAGAAACAAAGAATGTACACCTTATAACAATCTACTCCAATACAACAATGTGATAATAAAACATAACTTTAAAATAAGCAACTAATATCAAATAAAGTCATATTCAACAATCCATTAGAATGGTAAAGAATATTAAATATCAGCATATGATATTTAATGGACGGCTGGAAACCTCTCCCCTCACAGTTCTTCCTCTAAGCACAGCTCCCTTATGAGGACTCCTAGGATGGGGCAAGTACAGTGGTACCTCTGGATACGAACAGGATCCGTTCTGGAGCCCCATTCGCATCCAGAAGCAAACGTAACTAGCGACGGCACGTCTGCGCACGCGTGCGTCGCTTTTCGCCGCTTCTGCGCATGCGCGTGACGTCATTTTGAGCGTCTGCACATGCGTGAGCAGTGAAATCCGGAAGTAACGCGCTCTGTTACTTCCGGGTTGCCCCGGAGCACAACTCGAACACGCTCAACATGAAGCATATTCAACCCGAGGTATGACTGTATTATGCTATTGGAGTTCTGAATTGGCTTTCTCTTCCTGAGTATAGTAGTAGAGGGAGGTCCAAGTCATGGGGTTGCTACAGAGAAGCAATCATATCTCCACCTCAGGCAATAGTGTGTTTTGCATTGGCCCTGCCTTTCCTTTGTTCCAGGAAGAACTCTCCCAGACCTTGGTCCCTTTTGCAAATCTGTCCATGGAAGACAGACTCAGGGTCCAACCTTTGCTCCTAGGATGCCTTCTATCCATGTAGAATATCCCAAGCAGGGGTAGGAAACACTGTGTCCTCCAGATGTAACTGGACTCCAAATCCCATCAACCCTAGCTAGCATGGCCAAATCTGTTTTGATTGTTTCAGGATTTTAACATTGCCCAAGAGACAGTGTGAGGGGCAGAAATTGAAATAAATAAGCCCGTAGGTGGGAATTAAAGCTGCCAGATGATTAGATGATAATAACAAATGAATGATTCATCAACAATATTTATCTGCAGCTCCTGAAATTTATATCACAGAGGATACCCTGCAAAACACTGGAATTTTTAGAGTCACTGCCAGAGATCCTGAGGGAGCCCCTCTGAAGGTAATTCTCAATGACTCTTAGACTTCTATAGCTTAATCTACGGAAATAAGGTGGGGTCTCAAATTACTCCCCCCCCCATGTTCTTTAAATTGAATATAGGGGGAATGGACAAGGTTTGTTTGTCGTGTGTGACACAGACACAGAACTCTTGGCAATGTAGCACAGTGCTTAAGAATGTTGGTCTGGGACTGGGAAGACAACTCAACCATGGTCTTGGGCCAGTTGCTCTCCCTCTCTCCTTCTAACCTCCTTCACAGGATCAGTCGTATGCACTGACTTGAGCTTCTTTGAGGAGAGGTGGGTTATACACGTCTTAAATAAATAAATCCCACGGGCGCGTCAAAATTGCAGACATGAACAGCAGTGATGCATATGGTGGGTTGGAGACCATGCCCTCCTGACACGGGTGTCGCAGCTGCTTAGCTGGTTGGGACTGGGGCACTGGGGGGCAGGGTAGCAGCGAGGCACACAGGGTGCTGTTGTGCCCAGGTCCTGCTCACAGGTGTCCAGAGCTGTCTTTAGCATATGCGGCGCCGGGGTGCAAAAAACTGCCCAGCACCTCCATTTGGGGGGGGGGCAGGCAAAACTTGTTGAGCTTTTGGGGGGGGATTCAGAGTTGTTAACTTTTTTTTGGTGGGGACACACAACTCTCTCCCATGCCGCTGCAGGTGGAGACCAATCCCCACAGAGGCTTCCCACCCTCTGTAGGCACTTCCTATTGTGGACCGGTAGAAGGAGCAGGGGCGCCGACTTATAAAAAATATTGGGGGGGCCCATACCGGGGTCCTGCCCCGGGAAGTTTTCTAAATTTTAGATGAAAATTAGTGAGTTTTAAAGTTTTTTTAAAGTATTTTAGAGTCATATGATCAACATTAGAACCCTGAAAACTCGACTCTCTATAACTCCACACTCCGGGAAACTCGACAAGCCTGAAACACTTTTTGGCTTTGAAAAAAGAAACAAAACAAAAACACGCACAGTATTTTCGTAAAAAGCTAATTTAATTTACAGTAACAATTATGCTTATAGACCATTACAGAGCAGTGAATATATAGCTTTGAAAAGACTGAAATGATATTTAAATAAATCCTAAACTATCATTAAAAGAATAAAACAAAATATTGCTGTCGCACAGTAATAGCACTTTGATTAATAAGTGAAATAGCTAATTTAAGCTTACTTTGAATAAGGCTGAGGGTTCATTAAATAAATATAATATCTTAAAGTTAATGCTTTAATACAGTTAATAAAGTTAATACAGTATGCCTAATACTGTATGTAAATACTGTTATACTGTATGTAAATAACGGGCTTTAATTGGGTCTTACACCCTAAAAATATTTAAGTATTTGAAAATAACTAATACAGTACTATAGTAATATAGAAATACAGTACTAAACTAGTACTAATATTTCAAAACTGAAAATTTAACATTCTGTATGTATTTAATTCTCTATTTTATAAAGATTTTTAATATCTGACAGTGAGTTTGGAGTAGCCCAATGCAAAAATCCTGAGGATCCATGTGGATCCATGCTTTGTAACCACGTTTTTGCACCACTGTAAGGTCGGCAGTTCGAATCCCTGCAACGGGGTGCGCTCCCGCTGCTCGGTCCCAGCGCCTGCCAACCTAGCAGTTCGAAAGCACCCCCGGGTGCAAGTAGATAAATAGGGACTGCTTACCAGCGGGAAGGTAAACGGCGTTTCCGTGTGCTGCGCTGGCTCATCAGATGCAGCTTCGTCACACTGGCCACGTGACCTGGAAGTGTCTCCGGACAGCGCTGGCCCCCGGCCTCTTGAGTGAGATGGGCGCACCAACCCCAGAGTCTGTCAGGACTGGCCCGCACGGGCAGGGGTACCTTTACCTTTACCTTTTACTAACCCTAGGCAACAGTGGGTGCGTGATTTTTTTGGTGCAAGATGTAGCCATGGACATGCTATGTGATCTGATGGTGAATTTGGGGTGACCCAATGCAAAAATCCTGAGGATCCATGTGGATCCGTGCTTTGTAACCACGTTTTTGCACCACTGTGATCCTAGGCAACAGTGGGTACGTGATTTTTTTGGTGCAAGATGTAGCCATGGACATGCTATGTGATCTGATGGTGAATTTGGGGTGACCCAATGCAAAAATCCTGAGGATCCATGTGGATCCGTGCTTTGTAACCACGTTTTTGCACCACTGTGACCCTAGGCAACAGTGGGTGCGTGATTTTTTTGGTGCAAGATGTAGCCATGAACATGCTATGTGATCTGATGGTGAATTTGGGGTGACCCAATGCAAAAATCCTGAGGATCCATGCTTTGTCACCACGTTTTAAATGGGGAGGGAAGGAAAAACACAGAAGGGACAAGAAGCACAAGAGGGGTGTGCGGAGAAGCAGCTGGCTAAGAATGCAGGGGAGGAGTTTAACGGGGTGGGGGGAGGAAAGGAAGGCAAAAGTCCCCCCCCCTCAAGCCAGCCCTCTCTCTCTCTCTCCCACCTGCATCCCTAGAGCACGGAGAGGAGGAGGTGGTGGGCTGGAGCCTGCACGCAGTGTGACTAGGAAAGAATTAGAAGGAAGGACTCGATCCTTTCCTTAACCCTCTGCTTGCCAGGAGGGCAGGGGATTCCCTGCTCTTTGTTGAGTTTGAGCAAACGCAGCAACAGAAGCGGGTGGGCAGTAAGACCCTGAGGCAGAATGCAGGAAAGCAGCAGCTTCTGCCTTCCCTCCGCCCGCCCGCCCGATCTTATTTTTGCCTGTGTGTTATAGAGTGAAATTTACGGTAATAATTTTCTTAAATTATTGGGGGGGGCGGAGCCCCCCCAAACGAATTTTTGAGGGGGCTCGGGCCCCCTCAGGCCCCATGGAGTCGGCGCCTATGAGAAGGAGATCATCAAATGTTGATTGACATCATTCTTTCGCAATACTCTGAGGAGATGGAGTCTCTGTTGGGCTTTCTTAACCACCTGGGTTGTATTGGTTTTCCAAGTAAGGTCTTCACTGAGATAAACTCCTAAGAATTTAAAGGAAAAGACTCTTCACACAGCCCTCCCCAATGTAGAGTGGACCTAGTTTTCCTCTCTTCCTCCGAAAGTCCAACACCGTCTCCTTTGTCTTGCTGATATTAAGGTGCAAGTTGTTCCCTAGGCACCATGTAGTTATTTCTTGGACCTCCCCTCTATAAGCTGATTCATCTCCACCTGTTATTAAACCCATTAAGACTCTCGGCCTGGCACCCCTGAGAGCCCAGCGCCTGGGTGCCCCACACCCCTAGTGCCTATGGGTAAGCCAGCCTTGCAGGTGTCCCAAGGGCATTTCAGGCCCACCAGGCATGAAGAAACGTAATTCCATTTTTTAAAAAAAAAGTTGCTTGTGTTTCTTGCTGCTCCTTAGGCCAACGTTCCCACAGAGAGAGAGGGAGAGGGAGAGACAGGGCTGAGCAACATACTGCAATAATTGGGTGGTTTAAAGTGCAGAATGGAACTGGCGGGCCGGGGGAAAGAGAAGAAAGAGAAGCTCCTGACCTGAGATTTCGCCCCTTCCGCCACACTCTCCAAAAGAAGAATTTTAGGTTCTCCCTTAAAATTTTGGGCCACATATTGTGCCTTGGCAGCCCTGCATTTTGGGGCTACTTTACTAGGAGATTCATTTCAAAAATAAAATAAAATAATTAGTCATCTCCACGAGGAGTAATTATATAGCAAGGAACGATACTTTAGCAATACCTGTAATTAAGGAAGAGTTTGGATTTTAATTATAAACTGCCATCTTCTGTGGTTGATAATTCAGCTATGAAACAAACTTTAAACACAAGCAAGGCATTTTTCAAGGTATGGAACAGGCCATCAGCTTTATTTATGATTATAGCTTGTTCCCTTGGTTGTTTTCTTTTTAAAAAACAAAAAACCTTTGGGGAAATTCATGCTAAGTTTTTCAAATGCTAGGCTAGAATATATATATTATTAAAGAATGTATGTAATGTATTTTTAAGAATACATTATTCAAAACTGGATGTTCCGCTAATGAGCACGACTCCCTCAGGTCTACTTTTGCTCTTGTTTTATGACATTATAGCACCAGTGGGAATAGTACAACTCCAGCCCAGATTGAATGTTGTTACCTTCTTCAATGCAAAAAATAAAAATAAAGATATCCAGCCTCAGGTCATAGACCCATTCCCCTTGAACAAGCGGATCCCACATGATAGATCATTCCTCGTGAAGTGGTATTTAGCATTGTCTTGTGTTTTATTTCAGTGGTGTTGTTACTAGGAATGTCCATTTTCTTTTCTCCCAGTTTCCCATTTTTCAGTTCTTCACATTTCCACCTCAGTTTGAGAGTTATGCCAAGAAACAGAAATTTTTTTTAAAACAAACAAACAATTTTAACAAGTGGGACCGACAGCAAAAGGTTGCAGAGAAGTGTTCAATGTGCCAGCCAAACAGCCATGCCCTTTCAGAGGGTGCACCATTAGAGGGTTTCCCAATTCTGTTTTTCAGCTCTGGCTTCTAGGGTTTGTTTCATTTTGTTTACTTGCCCCCCTCAAGAGTTGTTTGCATTTCTGCAAACATCCCCAAGCATGCTGATACCTCCTGCTCGTTTCTCAGTGGCTCCATTTTGTGTTTGCTACTGGTGTAATTATCCAGTATAGCTAGTTGCATACTGTATATCAGAAGCACAGGCACCCTGTGGATTTGGGGGAGTTAAAATGTGCTGTTAAAGTTTGGATTTGTGGAGAAGGTGGCTTTTCCGAAGGATGCTGAAAAACAGAAGGTGCAAGAGCACATTTTCCAAATGTAGGACGGTGTCAGGCTTCGAGGACTCAGCTTCCTCCGCCCCTTTGGCCGTAGACAAGCAGGACAAAGCAAAAAGAGTCACTTACCATTTAAAGAGTCTTTAATGATCACAGCAAAAGAACAAAGCAGCCATTCTCAGAATGGTGGTGTTCCCAGTTAAGGTTTCCACCCACTTCCCCCCTAGTCACTTCCACGCCTTGCAACTTGATCTCGCAACCACCTTGCTTTCTGGGCTGCCACCATATCTGCTTGTCATGACCTTGGAATGGGCAGATGTAGACTTTCAAGCAAGAAAGAGAGTCAGTTAACTCTCTCTCTCTCCCAGTTCTTCTCCTCCTAGCTGTTCACTCCTCAGTTCGTCCCAACTTTTGTCTTCAGAACTATGCCCCTCTGCAAACCACTGTTCCAAATCTATACTGTCCCACTGCTCCTGGGAAGATTCAGGATCCTGGTCAGGGGGAGGGGGAGGCTCCCAAAATTCTTCATCAGAGCTGTTCTCCTCAGCCTGGTTTCTAACAAATGGTGATAAACCACACACACTGGCTTTGCCCAGCTCGAATAACAGGCATGGAGACATAGAAAGAATAGGAAAGTACTAGCCAGTGTTGTTTCTTGGTCTTTCTGCAACCATTTCTCCTGAACATTCATACCCTCCTTAAGACTCGATCCCGGAAATTTGAGAACTACTACAGCAGAACAAAGGTGGTGGTGGTGAGTTGTAAACGATGTCCTTGGGTTTTAAAGGCAAACTGGCCACCAGGCGGCAGACTAGTTCACAATGCTGCTGACCACAGCAGAAATGCCTTAGCTAATTTTTCTGTGGAGTTTCCATTTTCAGAGATGGAGCTGTGCGCCTTTAGTGCCTCAAATGTCAATGGCCTATTAATCCACTTTAAGAAGTATGTGCACATTATTATTTTTGTTTATGTCCCTGGATGACCTTATCAAATCCCACAGCGCTGAGATAAAGCACTGGTTGTATTCAGCCAAGCCCCACACAGAGTAGACCCATTGAAACCAATGCATTTCAGTGGTTCTACTTTAGGGAAAAGACTTGTGTTGACATTTAAGCACTTTCTGCCCAGGCCCTGTTTCCAACGGCCAAATCCCATCTATGTCCGGGAAATTCCAGACATATGGCAAGATTAGGTGGTAATACTGTATCTAAAACATAATCCAGATAAATTTAAGCACTTTTAAATTTCACAGATTTCAGTGAGAGGTAATTAACATGTTTGCTCTCTCATTGAAACCATTTGGATTGAAATCACTTGGATTGAAAAGTTGCTTTCAATCCTTAATGTGTCCTTAATGACTTAAAAAAATCTCCAGAGAGCATCAGCCTGTCCATCTGCTGATAAGAAAGTCAAGCCAATTGCTCTAATACAGAGGCTATTTGTGTTCTGGCTTGCTGGCTGTGATGGTTCCAAAAACTCAAGCAGGAAACTTCCTTGTTCCTTCAGCTGACTTCCAGTCTTTCTGTTGCCTAGTAACCACGTGAGTCCTTTTGTAAACAGAAGTATACCAGACTGTAACAAGCCATTAGCCACACTTTGCTTGTGCAGGTGGTGGGGAGAAAGCTTTTGTGACATAACTCTTCTCTTTTACATTAAAAGAAAGCCAATCCGTATGAATTTGCACAATGGTCTTAGGGGACAGCAGTTGGTCTTCGGCGATGGCATTGAAATAGTGGGCACAGGAGTGGCCCAAGCCATTTTGCTGCCTGGGCATTCCCCACTCCGTGCACAAAATCTGACTAGGCTGGTAACTGAACCATTCTTAAGCACTGGTGATGGAACAAAGCCCCACCTCCACACCCTAGGGAAGGACTGTAGACTGCATGGCCCACATTTCTAGCCAGTTTCTGCTCCTCAGAATTTTCCACCTGAGGCAGCTACCTCACTTTGCCTCATGGAAGGGCTGGCCCTGAGTGGAAACCTGGTGGAAGGGAGAGAACCTGTGGGGCATGGTTATTGATATGTACTGAAGTTCTCACCCTGCGCCAGCAGGGGGATACTGTAGATAGTTTTCACTCAGGTCCACATACGCAAATAAGGGATTGAAAGTGACATTCACTGATTGGATAGTTACAGAAAGTTTCTGCTGTTGCGTTGTAGTGGAGCTCTATATAAGCAGACTGGCTGAACCCTTCAGTTCAGTTCTGTTCTGGCCTGTGAATAAACAAGAGCTGTTTGAAGAATCGCTGTGTCGTCTGATATGTTTCACCACAGCTTAACAGTTATCTCCAGCTATAAATTCTATAAGAAGGACAAGGAAGGATATACCGGAAGTACTCTGTGTGTCAAGAAGGAAGGCGTTGAGTCCAGCAAGCCAGAGACTCCTTTCAAGGGGCAGACTCCTCCACAGAATCATTGCGGGTGATCATGCTATTCTATTGTCCCCCTGATATAAACCAGAACTGGATTTTTAGGGAGTTTACAGAAGGATTTCTTCTTTTCTCCCCAGCAAGTCCCCCTGTGCCACATCCCACAGGCCCCCTTCCGCTACTCTCCAGAGAGGTTTATGGGAGCAGGGGGATAGAGGGGATGAGGAAATTTCC
The DNA here is from genome assembly GCF_964106915.1 of Podarcis gaigeae. NCBI lineage: Eukaryota > Metazoa > Chordata > Lepidosauria > Squamata > Lacertidae > Podarcis > Podarcis gaigeae. The sequence continues at coordinate 102,210,314 of NC_139679.1, forward strand.
TTCAATGAACTTCCTTCATTTGACTTACTATAGGATTTAAATAAAAATCAGAAAGTAATGCAAACAGCCGGTGATAACCAAAAGCAAATTCAACCACCCTCCAGAAAGCCAGTCTAAAAATAAATGTTGCTTTATGAGTAACGTGTGAAGGGAGAAGGGATAACAGTTTGATAGATTTATATAGATTGTATGGAGATCTTTGCTACTATTGCTACTATCCTGTGGGTTCACTTACATAGGGATGGACTGGGCATTCAAACACAGCAATACTTCTAATATATCAGATTATCCTTTGCTATCATTGTTTTCCAACCTCTGACATTTTGCATGAACCATAACATTTTATGCCTTTTGAAGGAAAATAAATTTGATGGGTGCTTCTCAATAACAAAAAAATAAAAATAAAAATTGATGCCACCCTTTCCTACTAGTTCTCTATCGAGATCTCACCGAACCTCACAGTATTCAAGATTGATGGTGCAGGGACAGTTTCTACGACAGAGACCTTCAGATCTGAACACAGAGAAAAGAGGTAAGCAGATATCTGTTTTGTGGTTTTATTTTGTTCAGAAGTGGAGAAATCCCAATTGTTTTTCATTTAAAATTATTTCCCACACGTGGTTGCTTGTGGGGGGAACAAACACTGCAAGAGCATTTGGAGGAAGGAAGGAAGGAAGGAAGGAAGGAAGGAAGGAAGGAAGGAAGGAAGGAAGGAAGACAGCTTTTCCTGTGACATGAGGAAGGACAGTACAAGTTGTAATCACGTGACAGTATCACCCCACAGTTTAGTCAAGGACATAAATCAGGGTGAGTTGGGAAGGAAAACCAAGGGAACAAAAACATTTTGATTTTGATTTTTGCCCAAAGCTTAGAAGAACAGTTGATTCATGTGTGTATGCAAAAATAAATTTAAATTAGGCATTTGAAAATGACAGGATGGAAAAAACTAGTATTGCTATTAATAGATTTCTTGCTTATTGCAGGGTTTGTTTGTTTTAGCTCATAAGCTTAAAAGACCTTCAGCTTTTAGCTCTGTATCTATCCTTCTGGTGGGATTCAGGATGTGCCTGAATTCAGAGGGGGGTGGAGGGAGTCTGGGATGTCTAATTAATTCTAACTGCCTCAATGCTGACCTCACCAGCCCTTGCAGGATGCAACAGGGTTATAGCTGTATGTTAATAAGGCTGAACTACATTAATTAGTCATTTCCCTCTACCTGCATATTAATACCGGCTGGTGTTGTTTAAAAATAGAAGGTGTGTCTTTTTTAATCAGAGCATTTCTTACTTGGATGACTTGGAAATGCATGAACATGTCTAGGGAAAGTATGCATAACTCCCCTCTTGCTCCCTCCTCTTTGTCAAGTGGAAGAGAGACTGTTACCCAAATGAGATCTGGAAAGCTCTTCATCATATTCCCAGAGAGACTGCAGAGCTTTCTGCTCAACCAGAAGGAACTTTCTGATCTAATTATTCACTTTCCAATTACAGGCACTCATTGTTTATCATTCTAGTTTTACTCCAGCAGGCTAAAGTGACAATTGAAGCCACCACTTGCTGTACCTTTCAAAGTTGAAACAAAATATTGCGAGAGACAAAATTTCTACTCTGGAGAGTTTTTCAATTAGATATGATTTAACTAGCTAAGGCAGACAAAGAGAAGATAGAGAAATGGTACTATACAGAAGGAGTGGAAAGTTGCCCATGGACATATTCGGCTTTCTGTGTAGGTCATTTATTTAGAGGCTGTTTCTGCTGCATTTCTACAACACAATGCCCATGTTCAAACAGTTGTATCTTGGCTTATCTGGCTTATTATTAGTAAAGAGGATGAGATAATTTCATGGGACCTGATTCAACTATCTGGCCCTATTAGCAGAAGCCTGAACGAGGACTTACGCTAGCGCAACTGGGCTCCCCCTGCTGCTCCCAGATGCGTAGAAAGCTGATTTGAGTTTTAACTTGTTTTAGTATTTTAGACTTTTGTATGTCTAAAATGCACACATACAAAATGTGTATGTAGTTTTGTGATTTTTTTCTTTGTGATAATTTTATTGTTTAATCTCTTTCGTAAACTGTTTTGAGGTTTATTGTACAAACTGTTGGAGGAAAGCAAATACAATTCCTTCTCAAGAGATCACAGTTTAATGATTTAGCCACTCTCTGCTTGTAGTCTAAATTAATTCCAACCCTAAAAGCTGAGCCATTTTGTCTACTGTTCTCTCCAGATAAGATGTCGTCTATTTCTCTCCTCATTTCACTCAACCTATAAATTGTTCCTGCATGAATAAAACCTTTGAATTCCAGAAACTGTAAATGATTATTCCAATCCAATTCACCCAAACTGCAGTCTGCTGACACAATCAAGTGGTGTATAAATTTTATGAGTATGAATATAACATATATAAAACCAAACCTCAGCAGATGAAATAGCGGCAGGGAAAATTAAGCGGTACCTGCGAATCACAGATGATAGAAAGCAGTAACCAGTAACTGAAAACAACTATGCAAACCAACAAACAAAAGTTTTAGGGTAAACCAGAAAACCTTCCCTTGGCCCCTGAAGTATATTGAATTCGAGAGAGTAGGTAGAGTTGCAATCAGGACAACATTCCTAGGGTAGAGTTACTCAGAAAGCTCCTTTCCTAGTGGCCACTTGCACCACCTCTGACTACAGGAACACAGAAAGTTGCCTTATACTGAGTTACACCATTGGTTCATCTCATTCAGTATTGTCTACACTGACTGGCTATGGCTCTCCAGGTTTTCAGACAGGGACATTACCAGGCCTATCTGGAGATACTAGGGATTGAGCCTGGGACCTTCTGAATGCAACACAGCTGTTTTGCCACTAAGTCATGGTCCTTTCCAAAGCAAAAGCAGGGACATAGAATGGTGGACCTTAAGCTGTTTGGCAGGTTTATATGGGAAGAAGCCTTCTGAGCACCTGACACCAATTTTTATTATTTTTATTTCTTACCTGCCCTTCCCCATAAGGTTCCAGGGTGAGTTACAACAATGCAACGAGCAATTATGAAAAGTGGTAAAGCCTTTAAAATTATAACAGCCAATGAAATCTTACCACCCTGAATGGAACAGTATAAATTCATCAAAAGAGGTGGATCCCACAAAACCAAAGACCTTAAGAGTCTTCTGGCACCTTAAAGACCAACAAGCTTCTTATGGCATGAACTTTCACGCAACGCAATCCATTTCATCAACTGCACGACTTCTGATCCTAAATCGGCAAGACAGACACATGGAGGGGGGAGGGGAAGAGCAGAGAATGCAGAGAATTGAGGCCAGAGGAAATGAAATGTAAAAAGAGCAGAAAGGTGACAGCTACCTGAAAGCAAAATACTTACAGTAACCAATTAACAACGCAGCAGAGTGGCCAATTAACATGGTAGTGTTGGTGCTAATGCAAACAGCCTGGCATTAGTAAACTAATTAGCACATGTAGTGTGATTAAAAAAACAACAACAGCACAGCAGCAATCTTGATGTAACCCACAGGTGACATAATTGAATTGCTTGATAAAGGTCAGTTACAGAGTGTCCTGGAAGATTGATAGGTGTTCCTATTACTTTGTGGATATCCCCATTTCTGATGTCAGAGAATGGTGTTGGGGTTATTTGGGGTGGGGGGAGAGCAGGATATCACTGCGGTAGATAAATATATAATTTGCTTACAGCTATTCAGTGAAGGTGACTGTGGCTGATCCAGAAGGTCTCTCTGCGACTGGATATATCAACGTGTTTCTTGTGGAAGTGAAGCACAGTGGGGACATCTTTCTTAATTGCACGTAAGCATCCAAGGTAGTGCTTGGTTCTATAGGGTGTGTATCTTGTGCTTGTGTATAATTGATAGACTTTTTAAGAGACCCTTGATGGTGGAATAAAGTCTCTAGAGCTTCCTGTAGGAACATAGTAGGACTGTGGGGCTGGGCTTGGAATGTAGGAACAGCTATCCATTTTCTGCTCTCACCTGTAGGAACAGGTGCTCATTTTCCTCACCCCACCCTAGTCCCAGTATGGCCTCTGCTAGTCCAAATGGTTTTGCCGATTTCAGAGACGTTACTAAAACTACTACAGCCAAACTAGGGATAATAGTGGGGAAGATTTTATTATTATTATTACAGTTTCATTATGCTGCTTTCAAGATTATTTAAAAAGGAAAATGCACACAGGCACACACAGCTATCTTCCCTTCACAGCCATGGAAATAGAAGTTCCTTATTGTCATGTGTGGAAAACCATATCACATTTCTGCTTGGGAGAAGAGATTGTCTGAAACTCTGAAATAATAAGAATAATTGTAATTTTTTTGTACTGCACCCATCTCTCTCTCTCTCTCTCTCTCTCTCTCTCTCTCTCTTACACACACACACACACTCTGAAATCCTTCAGTTATTGATCTGTCCCCACCTAAGCTCCTTAAATAAGCAAAGTGGTACTGGAGAGTAGGAACTATAGGCCTGAGAGTCCCCAGTTCAAAACTTCCTCTGCGCAGTGCATAACTATTTCATTCTCATCTTCCCACTGTCAATATGGGAATTATAAAGCTGCCACATCTTGGATAATTACGGTCATATCCACACTTGCTAAAGTGAAGACTGACACTGTGCTGGCTTAGTGAAAAAGATATGATCCGCTGCTGAGCTGTACATTGTAACTACTGTTTATAAGCTGTGTTGCCTTTCTAGTTTTTTCAGTATTGGGAAAGGCAGATTGACTCCTAGGACAGAAGACTCGGTTTCAATGGCTCTGGTGGACATTACTTTGGATGAAGAAATTCCCATTGGGATGACAGTTGGCAAGTGCCATGCTGCAGGAGAAGATCCAATGGATCCCATCACCTTCGTTCTTGATCCAAGCAATCCTTACTTCATGATTGACAAAGGTAAGCCATGACGGATATGAATCCGGGCAAAACCCCACCCCTACCCTAAATCCTTTGTTTTTGATTACAACCACAGGAGAAAAGTATAGCTCACTGTCAGTCTACATAATTCTCCTGGAACAGATGTTTTGGACTACAATTCCCATCAGCCCAAGCCAACTGTGCTGGCTAAGACTGATGGGAACTGTAGTCCAAAATATCTGGAGGGCATGAGACTGGCAAAATCTAGCTTATGTGAAAAACAAAGGTAGCCAAGGTGTGTGGTGCATAAGGGGGAGGGGGATGCTATTATTTCAGTGGGCGATGGCTTTAAGAGGACCAACCAAAATGTTGCAAAATATGAAGTTTGTATCTTCTACAAGGGGCAGCATATCCCATGGAATATGCAAAGAGCCGCTTGGATGTTACAGGGCAGGCACCAGGCATCAGCATTGTACCTTAGGCAGCTGCTGATACCCCAGTTGGAGGCCCACTGCCTATCCCTGGAGACTCCTAGTCCTGTTTCTGCTGCACTTCCTCTAATACCAGGTCAGACCATCATTCTACTGTAGCTAAATTATTGTCAACACTGAACGGCAGCTGAATTACAGGGCTTCAGGTACGATGTTTTTTGAGCCTTAACCTGAGGCCTTTGGGATGCCAAGGATGTGTTGTACCGTGGAGCTATGGTCCTTCACCATTGCTGGTGCCCATTTGCTTTCAGGCTTCCCTAGACATCTGGTTGGCCACGTTAATAACAGGATGCTAGATTAGGTGGGCTTTGGGCTTGATGTAGCAGGGCTCCCCTAATGTGCTTATAAGTTAAAATAGGAGTTTCTGAAAACCTAATGAATGCCAGAATAGAATGCGCCAAGGAAATGTTAACTGGAAGAGAATTCTGCAACTGTGGGGCCACCACCAAGAAGGCCCCGCTCATGTGTTCATTAACGTAACCAATTTCAGTAGTGGGCACACAAGCAGAACATCAGGCGGAGGTCTTAGATTATGGGCAGGTTCATAGTTTAGTAAGCATTACTAAATGTTCCAGGCCAGGCCACAGATCATCATCATCATCATTATCCTAACAACTATTTTGCAGCTCGTGGTACTCTACTAATTGCATCTAGACTGGACATGGAAGAGGCTGGATTTATCAGTGCTCAGTCTTTCACCGTTGTGGCTTGCAGCAGTACCCGGAGGTGTGCAGGCATTCCTGTGATAGTGAATGTACATGGAATCAATGACAATGTGCCATTCTGTCATCAGTATGTATACAGGTGAGCTAGTGAGTCAAGAAATGGCTGCAAATGGTTAGCTATGTTTTTCTCATACAGTGGTACCTCGGTCAAAACAAAAAAAATTCCTTCCAGTAGCACCTTAAAGACCAACTAAGTCAGTTCTTGGTATGAGCTTTCGTGTGCATGCACACTTCTTCAGATACACTGAAACAGAAGTTTCCAGACCCTTCTATATAGTGAGAAGGTGGGGAGGGGTATTACTCAGAAGGGTGGTGGGAATGGGTGATTGGCAGATAGCTGTGATGAGCCTGTTGACGACTCTTAACGACTGCAATAGGTCTTACAGGAAGAAGCAAGGGGTGAAAAGGTGAAAAATCGCTTTGTCATGTATAATAAGATAAGAATCCAAGGTCTTTGTTCAGGCCAGGTTTCTCCATGGTTTTAAGTTTGGTGATAAGTTGTAATTCAGCAGCTTCTCTTTCCAGTCTATTTCTGAAATTCCTTTGTAGTAAAACAGCTACTTTGAGATCTTGTACAGAATGTCCTGGGAGATTGAAGTGTTCTCCTACTGGTTTCTCTGTCTTGTGATTCCTGATGTCCGATTTATGTCCGTTTATTCTTTGGCGTAAGGTCTGGCCTGTTTGTCCAATATAGAGAGCTGAAGGACACTGTTGGCATTTGATGGCACCTCGGGTTACATACGCTACAGGTTACATACGCTTCAGGTTACAGACTCTGCTATCCCAGAAATAGTGCTTCAGGTTAAGAACTTTGCTTCAGGATGAGAATAGAAATCATGCTCCGGCGGCACGGCAGCAACAGGAGGCCCCATTAGCTAAAGTGGTGCTTCAGGTTAAGAACAGTTTCAGGTTAAGAACGGACCTCCGGAACAAATTAAGTACTTAATGCGAGGTACCACTGTAATATCTTTTCCTTCACATAGATGTTCAAAAATATATAAAGAAGCTCATTGGCAACAATTGAACAAATGGGACAAAGAAATATTCCTTGCCATTGGAGCAAATGGAGCCCTGCCCCACCTTATTCAGTCTGCCCGCAGGCAGCCCCCACCTGCCTGCCATCTTTCTGACAAGCAGTCCAGTTGGTGGCACTGCCTGTGAGGTTCCATTTCCTTAGTCTCAGGCTGCAAATGCACATTTTTCTTCTAGAACCAGTGGGAACTAAATTATTGCTTTGTCCTACCTAGTTCACACACAGTCTAGACCAGGCATAGGCAAACTCTGGCCCTCCAGATGTTTGGGACTACAATTCCCATCATCCCTAGCTAACAGGACTAGTGGTCAAGGAAGGTGGGAAGTGTAGTCCCAAACATCTGGAGGGCCAGAGTTTGCCTTTGCCCGATTTAGACTGATTGCGCGCACGCACACACACACAAACATACACACTGAAAAACACTTGTCAAACTAGTTCTGAAAATAAAAGCTCATTGCAGATTGATGCTGTATTACCTCACAGTGAGCCTATTTGAAAACAGATGCATGCTGTCTCAGCAATGGGTGTATGGCTGTGTGTCTATACCTGACCAATGATGACATGGGTGGGCATATACCACAATAGCAAGGGCAAGGTTTTAAAATGCATAATCTAATCAAGGGGAGGGTTTGCGCTGGTGCTGTGGGTTAAACCACAGAGCCTAGGACTTGCCGATCAGAAGGTTGGTGGTTCGAATCCCCGCGAAGGAGTGAGCTCCCATTGCTCGGTTCCTGCTCCTGCCAAACTAGCAGTTTGAAAGCACGTCAAAGTGCAAGTAGATAAATAGGTACCGCTCCGACGGGAAGGTAAACGGTGTTTCCATGCACTGCTCTGGTTCGCCAGAAGCAATTTAGTCATGCTGGCCACATGACCCGGAAGCTGTACGCCAGCTCCCTCGGCCAATAAAGTGAGATGAGCGCTGCAATCCCAGAGTTGGTCACTACTGGACCTAATGGTCAGGGGTCCCTTTACCTTTACATCAAGTAACATCAACATACAAGGATGTGTGTTGAGAGAAACTGATTTTTCACTCTGCAAAATGGGAAGTATGTAGGCAGCCTCAGTGTTGCCCTTGTAGAACTCAGCAGGCAGGAGGATAGGGGCAAAACTAGAATTACTCGCCTCTGTCTGTCTGCCTCTGGCTCCACCTACTGTTGACCTTCCTAACCACCCTACAAGTCCCAATGGGCACCAGCCACAACTGGCCAGCACATACAGTGGTACCTCGGGTTAAGAACTTAATTCGTTCTGGAGGTCCATTCTTAACCTGAAACTGTTCTTAACCTGAGGTACCACTTTAGCTAATGGGGCCTCCTGCTGCCGCCGCCCTGCCGCCACGCCGCCGCCGTGCCACACAATTTCTGTTCTCATCCTGAAGCAAAGTTCTTAACCCGAGGTACTATTTCTGAGTTAGAGGAGTCTGTAACCTGAACCGTCTGTAACCCGAGGTACCACTGTATTGTTTTAAGGAGACTTCAACCCACTTCCCTTTATCCTGAAAATTTGTGAGTAGCACTGCAGCACTTAAGAGAGAGGGAAATCTTATTGGAATCCCCCTAAAAATGCGAGGGAAAAGTAGTCAAGTTAAGTCTTTTCTTTCTATTGAATTGACTCTTACAAACATGTTTAAAAGAAGCATTCATGACAGTGCAGTTATAGGACTATAAAATAGGATTCCATTATACTCCTGCCATGGTTGCACTTGAACTACTGGGTATAAAAAAAAATCAGACGGATTATAGTTAGTATAAATTGCAGTGTGCCTTGTGAAGTTACACATCCAGATTCTCCCAGTCTGTGCACCTTGTGGAACGTTGTCTTAAAATGATAGGCGCTATAATTAACGGCTTTTGATTTGATGGACATTTAGAGAAGAAAACTGAGGTCTCTGGTACAAGCATGTCACATTTTGATGACTTCCTTTTAATCAGATATACCAGCAGAGAAGTTATTGCGATCAATACAGTGGTTGCTAATGTCAGATGTCACGATACGGACAATCCCCCCGATGAACTCCATTATGAACCCAACAGTGGCCCGGTTGGCGCTGGAAAGCTGTTTGAACAAGTTCCAGGTGCTAAAAATGCCATTCGGGTGAGTAAATGAAGAAGTGGGAGAAGACAAGTCAAGGGCACAAGAGCTGAACAAGGGAGGATCCATCATAGCTCTGTGGCAGATTGCCTGCTTTGCATGCAGAACATCCCAGGTTTGATCCCTGGCGAGTCCAGGTGAAAGAAGCCCATGGCAGGTCTGAAACTCTAGTCAGCCAGGCAGAACAGAATAAACCATATTGGGCAGGAGGGACAATTAGTTTGACCTGATCTAAAGGAGGGAGCTCATGTCTGCTACTGGACCTCCTAGGATAGCTGGGGAAAAGATTCCTTTAGTAAAATGCACGAACTTTAGTCTGGCAATGGTGGGGTTCTCTCCCCCCCTTTTGCAGCAGAATCAAGCCAATTTCTGGCCTTAGCTTACTATTTTTGAATATTTTGTTTTTAACAGTTTTTATTGATAATCTTATTCTTTTTGTAAACCAGTTTGAGGTTTTATTACAAGTAACCATTATATAAATGTAATATTATTATAATATTATATAAGTATATTATATAAATATAATATAAGTATATTATATAAATATAAGTATATTTTTTATGAAGACATCTGAAGGCAGACCAGTATTGGAAAGTTTTTAACGTTTAATGTTTTATTATGTTTTTATATTCTGCTGGAAGCCACCCAGAGTGTCTGGGGAAACCCAGCCAAGCGGGCAGGATATAAATAATAAAATTATTATTATTTGTTATGCAGCAACAAGCCTGGGTTTGCCACTGAGTGGTAAGTGGGAGCTAGCACCATTCCTGGCCGTCCACCACTGTCCAATAATATGCATAGTTTGAGAATAAGGTGGTGGTGGTGATGATGATATTTGCATCCACCTTTTTATTTTTAAGCAAACTGGCCTGTAATTTCCAAGATCCCCCATGTTCCCCCCCACCACCACACTTTTAAAATAGCATTTCGTTGCCATTTTCTAGTTGTCAGGTATGGAAGCTGATCTTAGGGACAAATACATACTTTTGTTACTGGATCAGCAATTTCACATGAGTTCTCTGGGAACTCTCAGGTGGATGCCATCATGCCATCTGGACCTGGTGGTTTAGACCCTGCATTCCAATCAAATGATTCTCAAGGCAGTTTACAAGTAACAGCTTGTAATAATAAAACAAACTCCGTTCCGCATTCAAGCTCCCAAGATTCATACACGCACACACAGACAACCCAGGAGCCTTTCATCCTCCAGGTGATGGGTAGGACCAGCACATACTTCTTTTCAGTTCTGCATTCCTACGGAAACTGGAGCCAAGTGCTCTTTCTAGCAGGGTGCACCAAATCGCAGTCCTCCAAGTGTGAAATTGCCCCTGGTTGAGTCTTATCCATAGTTGCATCTGCATTTCTAACAGGAAAAGTGAGATATATTTAACTGTTAATCTGAAATATGCACGAGCTTCAACCTGCCTTTGATATTATGCTGCTTGGTTTAATTGTTCACACTTGCTGTGTTGGAAGGTAACACAATATTTGGACTATGAAGACCCACGGAATCTTGCAGTTGGCAGCACCCATGAAATGACTCTCTCTGTTTTTGATGATGCAAATCCATCACACACAGGTGAGAATTTTAGTAAGAATCCAAGTGTTTCTTAGCATGCCATGCCTTTTGCTCTTCTGACCATGTCCTCCTTTGAGATTCTTGTGTGGGGAATCCATCTTTTCTCTATGTCTTCTTAGGGCCTCCCCACCTTGCCCCAGCTTTAGGTTTGGAACCTTTGTTGTTGTTGTTTAGTCGTTTAGTCGTGACCAACTCTTTGTGACCCCATGGACCAGAGCATGCCAGGCACTCCTTTTTTCCACTGCATCCCACAGTTTGGTCAAAATCATGTTAGTACAGTGGCGTAGCGTGGGGAGCGCAGGGGGGGGGCCGGCCGCACCGGCCGCAACATCGGGGGGGGGGGCGCTAATCTAGTGGAAGAGACTTGAGTGCTAAAATCCACGGGTTAGGGGGCGCAAATTACTTGCCTTGCCCCGGGTGCTGACAACCCACGCTACGCCACTGCGTTAGTAGCTTCGAGAACACTGTCCAACCATCTCATCCTCTGTCGTCCCCTTCTCCTTGTGCCCTCCATCTTTCCCATCATCAGGGTCATTTCCAGGGAGTCTTCTCTTCTCATGAGGTGGCCAAAGTATTGGAGCCTCAGCTTCAGGATCTGTCCTTCCAGTGAGCACTCAGGGCTGATTTCCTTAAGAATGGATAGGTTTGATCTTCTTGCAGTCCATGGGACTCTCAAGAGTCTCCTCCAGCACCATAACTCAAAAGCATCAATTCTTCGGCGATCAGCCTTCTTTATGGTCCAGCTCTCACTTCCATACATCACTACTTGGAAAACCATAGCTTTAACTGTACAGACCTTTGCCAGCAAGGTGATGTCTCTGCTTTTTAAGATGCTGTCTAGGTTTGTCATCGCTTTTCTCCCAAGAAGCAGGCACCTATTAATTTCGTAACTGCTGTCTCCATCTGCAGTGATCATGGGGCCCAAGAAAGTAAAATCTCTCACTAGGACCATGAAATAGTAAGTGGCACTTTTGAGGACCACTTTGCCTTGATTCTGGGAATGAAATACTGGCCATAGCTTAGTATTTATTTATCATTACACCTGGATCCCATATTTTGTCCAAGGAGCTCAAAGTGATATATATGGTTCTCCCTTCTCCATGTTATTCTTGCAACAACCCTTTGCAGCACAGTGATTTCGTGCTCCAGTTTGGATTGAACTATGGTATCCCAAGTCCTAGTCCAGCACTCTAACCAACACACTGGCTCCCTCTGACATAATGAAGACCAGGGCCTCTTGATTCAATTTACTCTCCTGTTGGTTGTTTTCCTATTTGCTGTCAGCTGGGTGAATTCTCAGGTTAATACTTGGAAAATGCTGGTCTGCTTGTTCTTTTATTAGTAACTGCTACGATAATTGTGGAAGTCTTACCTGTCAATGAATTTGGGCCGGCATTTAGTGAAGCAGATTATGCGTTTGTTGTTCCTGAAACAGCTGGAGGTACGTCACAATATTTGATTGTTCCTTTTTAAAATTAAGTAAAATATATTAACCGTTTTGCCTTATAAAAAAAGCTCAGAGAAGCATACGAATAAAGACACAACAAATAAAGCAAAACTTGAGCATAGCACGAGAGCTGCTGTACTAAACTTGAACCAGAAGCTCAAAATAAAGAGAAATTAAGTCATAACATGGCAATGATCATTATACTGTGATAATTGTGACACTGTAATTATAAAATTATAAAAATTGCAGTTCTCTGTGTTAGTGTGTATGGTTTATTTTATTATTTTCTATTTCTTAAAAATTATACTCTTATTGTTTCTTGCTTATTATTAGTCACCTTTGGAACATAAAATCACATTGAAGGCATGGAATAGAAATTATGGGAAGGAAGGAAGGAAAGAAAGAAGGAAGGAAGGTTGTCACCTGCTCATAATTATCCATAATTATTCACACTTTTACTGGCCTTGACTTGAAATTTGAACTGGATACCATTGTCATTAGTCATAGGAAGGCGTCATATTTCTCCACCCAGGCCACCAATATTGTCAACTTTGACTGGCAGCAGCTCTCCAAGGTCTCAGGCAAAGGTCTTTTCTTTCACCAGCTACTAAACTGTTGCTAGCTGGAGATGTGGGGGATCAAACATAGAGCCTTCTGTTTGCAGAGTTTGTGACCTGTGTACCACTGAGCTATAGCAATGGGCATTGACTTGAATCAGTTGAGGGAGGGTGGAAATCAGGTAGGTGAAAATAAAAAAAATACAGGAACACCACGATGCTATAACTTCCTTTATAGCAGTGCCCATAAAAAGGCCAAAAGAACGAGCTGCATTTATTTATTTATTTTGCATTAGTACAAAATTGCCTTGTATGGGGTCTTGGTAACCATATAATTTGAACACAATACAGCAATCTGAAATATTTAAAGTAATTTTCTCTGATGAAGTTTGACACATACACGGATCCGCTGCTGACAGCAAAAGAAAAAGGCACACACACATGAAATTAGTTTCCTTTTAACCACCACCTCCCCATCTTGTTTAAAAAGATCTGAAACAGCTTCATCATAAACGGAAAAGCTCAATCACATTGTGCCGGAAGCCATGAGGGAAATGCAATTCGCTTACAGTAGTTTTTCAAGGAGAAAAGTTGGCAGCCTTTCAGGAGCCTTCATAATGGCTCTATTTTAAACTCGAGCTTGAGAAGTGCTCAGGTTAGCTTTTTATGCTTTATTGAAAGGTTAATTTCATACCCACGTAAAAGTATCGGCTTTCTATTATGTTTAACAGAGTTACGATGTGGAAATGAGAGAAACTCTTAGTACAGTGGTACTTCAGGTTAAGAACTTAATTCGTTCTGTAGGTCCGTACTTAACCCGAGGTACCACTGTAAGGCATATTCCTATGCTACACACTTTGTTAGCAGAACCAAGGCCCAGTAGTGGACACCTTTTGTCTGACTGCAAAGGTTTCAGCTCAGGCTTTGTAGACATAAAAGGTAGTGGAAACATTTCTTTTTTCCTCCTCTTCTCCTTTGCCCACCCTTAAGTTCTGGGTCAGTTTACAATTAAAACACAATATTATAGGCAGTTTCAAACAACTTACTATTCTAGAAATTAGGTGGGTACTGAGGTGCACCTCTTTGACCTGGCTTTTGATGCTTGAGGTGTGTATTTGCTGAAAGCTATATAATTATTATTATTATTAATAATAATAATTTATAACCCACCCATCTGGCTGGGCTTCCCCAGCCACTCTGGGCAGCTTCCAGTAAAATATTAAAATACAATAATTCACCACTTCCTGGTTCCCTGTAACTTCGCTTCTCGCAGTGAGGGAACTGCCAGAAGGCCCTCGGCACTGGATCTCAGTGGCCGGTCTGAGCGATGGTATACTGGGCCGAGGCTGTTTAGGGCTTTAAAGGTCAGCACCAACACTTTGAATTGTGCCCGGAAACATACTGGGAATTGTGTCCTTCAAACATATGTAATGAAGGTGCCAGATGCATCTCTGTGGTGAATGAGTTCCACAACTTGGGGATTACCATAGAGAATACCCTCTCCCAGAGCTTCTGAGGCTAGTGGAACAACCAAAATGGCCCCCCTCTGCTGATCTTAACACCTTAAGAGTGAAGGAGGTGATCTTTTAAGTGTTGGGGGCCTAAGACATTTAGGAGTTGGAGCACTAATGTGAACCCTTGAATTGGGGCTGGAAATGAACTGGCAACTGGGGCAGCTGTTTTAAAACAGTTCACTAATAAACAGAACCACGTTAGCTAGTCACTACTTGGCATCTGCTTGCTGCATTTACAGGAACACTAGGCAAGCTATTTCAGAAGTCCCAGGCTGGACTCATGTGGGTCTCGCCTATGGACCTCAGATTTTAATCGGTCAGCATCTCCTCCTGCCGTTGGTCTGGGCTCCTTTCAGCCTTATTATGTTCCATTGCTCTGAACATTTAAAAGGACACTGCGGGACAAGGACAATGGCGGCAGCAACTTGCTGAGATCTGATGAAGATGTGGCAAAGAGGCGGAGACCTATGTATGGGAGGTAGGATAGAAACCAGGGGCCAGATACAAAACATTTTGCAGCTTGAAAGACAAGCTGGAATTCCTCCCCATTCCACGTACAAAAGCTGTTTCGGCTGACAACTGAATCGTACTTTAGCACTGCAGATGGGATAGCATCCTCCATGGCACCTGAGGAAGCAGAGCAGTTTAGGGAGGCCAGGACAGGCAACAAAGCATAGGCAAATGGGTCCTTCAACAGAGGGTTTAGGAGGAAGAGCCAGAGAGCTGCTGGTCTGATGGTATGGCCAGAGCCAAATGCAACAGCCAAGGGTAGGGGGACAACTTAAGTCCATCTTTTACCCAAGCCATTGAATCTGAACCCACAGTTGTTTAATCCACCTCAATTCCTGTTAGGGAATACAAATATTATCCTGGGAGTCCTTGTTTTGTGACATTTTAGGGCTATTTATTAAGCAGTACACTATATGCGGCCTAAGACCCACATACCTACAGGACCGCCTCTCCTGGTATGCCCTGCGGAGGACCTTAAGGTCCACAAATGACAACATTTTGGAGGTCCCAGGTCGCAAGGTCGTTAGATTGGTCTTAACTAGGGCCAGGGCCTTTTCAGTACTGACCCCAACTTGGTTGAACCCTCTGTCACAAGAGACTAGGGCCCTGTGGGACTTGACATCTTTCCGCCTGGCCTTTGGACTCAGTCTGACCTTTATGTTTCCCTCCCCTTATGGTCTTGATTTATTGGCTACTTTAAAATGAGGCTGCATTCTAAATTCCATTTTAACCTGTATTTTAAATTGGTTCTCTCTCTCTCTCTCTCTCTCTCTCTCTCTCTCTCTCTCTCTCTCTCTCTCCCCTTTTATGTTTTTACCGTGATTTTATTGGTGTTAGCCACCCTGAGCCCGGCTCTGGCCGTGGAAGGCGGGGTATAAATATATTATTATTATTATTATTATTATTATTATTATTATTATTATTATTATTTATTTTATTATTATTATATAAATTAACAGCATTGATGTGTGCAAGAGGCACAGCTGATCTCCATATTTAGCGACACGTGGATCCTTCCTCTTCGCCCACCACTCACCTTTGAGTTCTCTCCTTTGCCTGTAAACAAAGTGCCACACAACTAGTTCAGGGAAAGATGCACCCCTAGAGTCTTTTGTAGAGAAAAGAAATCCAATTGGAGAAGAATTTAATGGTCAATTACGCCGCAGTCTCATCCCAACAGCGATAAATGCAGCTTATGCCTTGTACTCATTGTGAGGTAATTAAGGAGCTCCTGTTTGTGTCATTTTTGCCCTGTTATATGGCTAAATAAGAAGGGATTGCTAATAAGCCTTACAAAAGCAGCACAGTAATAGGCTCATTTTCTGAGCGCTCGGCTTTCACTGTTGAAAAAGGAGAGGCTCCACTTAGTCACTACTACATTAATTCCAGGTAAATGAAATCAAGTCTGAAAATTAGCACTTGTAAAACACCACTGTCTTCTTACAGCTCACTATAAAGTTGGACAAGTAACTGCCACAGATGAAGACTACCCATCAGACTGTGTGACCTATAGAATAGGCCATGGAGGCATTTTTTACCCCGTTGAGATATTCTGGTTGGATCCAGTGTCTGGAGTGATAGAACTGATAACAGAACCAGACTACGAATCTGTCCAGCAGTACAAACTGATCATTGAAGCTGTTGACTGTGATCTGTTTCATCCTAGAACTGCTAGTACTGTAGTAAGTCTGAGTTAACCATTTTTCTTATGAACATTATCCAGCCAGTTCTTTTAACTTTCCTTTCTATAGTAGCTGAATTATGGGCAATCGGACCACTAGAATGGGAAAATCAAAGGCAGGCGGGTGTCATGCAAACCATTTTATTTCATAGGATACCAATGTAAAGAAACTCTTGTGCCTTTGCCGCACCATTTTATGAACTCCAAAGGTCCAAGGTGGGCCTCACCTTTGTTTTCACTGCTTCTTCCAAGTCAAACCATCAACATGACCAGAGAGCAAAACACTCATATCACATACCCCAAAGGAACTTATTTAATGACTAGGCATGTAGTGCTGAGCAGTAAAAATAGCATTTCTTTTAGAAAAGAAGGAAAGGTAAATTAAACTCTGGAATTCTGTGCCACAAAATATGGTAATGGCCACCAATTTAGATATCTTTTCAAGGCGGGATTGGATTGAGACTAAAGTCTCAGGGCTCCCACAGGCATCTGGTAGGCCACTGTGAGAACAGTATGCTGGACTTATGTTCTTATCACAAATTATGGGCTGTTGGAAAGAATTCAACAGAAGGGGTGTTTTTTTATGTGGTAGCCCCATGCATCACGTGAAGCTCTGTCTTGAAAAGGAGGCAAGGAAGTCATGGACGAAGAATGATAATGTCAAAAAATGGAAGGCCGTCTTAAAGGGTTGCAGAGGGTAGAGGCAGATGCAGGGGTGCAAGGGAACAGATGAAACAACTAAGAGTAGGGAAGGATGGATTACCAGGTGAGTGATATGGAGGCAATTACACAAAGATCACTAGATCTTACCACCAAAAAGCTCTTTGCAATAATCTGGTCTGGTATCCTGTGAAGCCAAAGTAACCGGAAAACAACTTTCAGAAGAGCTCTAGCCCCATCTTGCTAAAGGTGTCTGTCCCATGTGGATTAGTGGAGACGAGAAGGTGCCACCTTTCTTTTTTTTAAAAAAAATATTTTTATTGATTTTCCAATAAAAAACATCCAATTAATATATCCAATCATAATACTCTAATTAAAATAAAAAACTAAAATAAAAAAGACCAAATTATAGTCCAAATTATAATTATTAATTTTTCGGATCTCCCCATGGTCTGGATATCTGAAGCATATCTCCACATCTCAGTTCTGCCTCGCCTTGTTGTGTCCATATTTTCCACATCTTGATTTTGACGCTTTATAATTCTCCGTCCCTGGGTCCACGATTCTCAATCATGTACTTTCATCCATCGAGTACAGCTTTATTAGTATATATTTTTCCAACTGTCTTTTTATCAGTTCCTCTAACTCCATTCCAATCTGGAATGTTGTCCAAGTCTGTTATCTGAAGTTTAATGGCACAGGAACTCCCAATCATTAATTGTCCAAACCTTTCTTTCGAGCTTTATTGAATCAGTACCTTCCAAATTAAATTGTTAGGCAAAACTGTTTGCAATATTACAATGTAGATAAACTGTATTCCATAAATATCACTCATTTGGTGATCAATCAGCCTTTGGAGACCGCACTCTCCCCCCTCCGGGCCCTAGAGGGGGGGCTGCTAGACACCACTTAGCCGAGAAGGGGCCACCTTTCAAAAGCACCCTGTGGCTGTGTGCCAAGCATCAAGGCAGACCAGGAAAGCTCTGAACTCTGGAAATATGAAAAGCTCCATTTTGGGCTAGGGTTCTCAGTGGGTCATGAGGAAAGAGACATTGGAGTTGACACCCCAAATTACAGCATGAGGGGCTTCAGTATAAAAACACAAGTGTATCAGAAATGAGCAATGACCTCCCCTTCCTCATCTAGAGAGGAAGGCGTGGCTCTATATGCCAGTCCCCCTTTCTGTCATGCAAAGTCATGACAGTTAGCATTGGATGTCCTGGTCACAGCTGGGGGCAGCTGGAGCTGCTGGCTGTTGCAACGGAGGCACCGCAAGCCAGCGGCTCATCTGTTGAGCATGTCTCTGTACGACTGTTCTGTCCCTAGCTGCTGGGAACATTTTAATTAACACCTACAAGCATAGGATTATTGTAACACAGAAAGCTCATTCATTGATTATAAATTACAAGCTTGCAGCACTTTCTTCTGTAACACTAGGGTGTAATAATGATAGGTACAACAGAATATATATTTTCGGGGGGGGGGCATGTGGAACACATAACAGCAGATTGTGCCTAAGGCAAAGAGACTGTTCTCGTTGGTTTTCCATTTCTCCCTGTAGTAATAAGAATAAGAATAAGAATTCAGTTGCACCGCTTCTGCAATCATCACAAAGTATTTAGATTTGTTACTTAAATTTGATGACCTGATTTTGGTGATTTGGATTAATCCCACAGAAGTCAAGGAGGCTGAAATCAGCATAGTGAAAGAGCAGAACAGGTTGCATAAATCCAAGAAAACAATTGCTTGCAGTGGGATGCATTAAGCCAGCTACTAGTACAGTGGCCCAACAAAGCTCAAATGAATGATGTCGCAGGCTGCCCAAAAGAGGTGTGTCAAGTACCTGGCAAGCCAGAATACATGGCTTGCTGGGCCTCTTTTGGCTTGGCAGGGGACAAAAACTAAAGAAGTATTTTACTGGGTGGGGAAAGAAAGTGTCTTAGAAGCTTTTACAGTGGTACCTCGGGTTACATACACTTCAGGTTACATACGCTTCAGGTTACAGACTCCACTAGCCCAGAAATAGTACCTCGGGTTAAGAACTTTGCTTCAGGATGAGAACAGAAATCGGGCTCCGGTGGTGTGGCGGCAGCAGGAGGCCCCATTAGCTAAAGTGGTGCTTTAGGTTAAGAACAGTTCCAGGTTAAGAACGAACCTCCAGAACGAATTAAGTACATAACCAGAGGTACCACTATACTCTCCTTACCTACATAAATGCATCTTTTTTTCTGGTGGAGAGGCAACAGTGATTAAAGTACACGGACTTAGGCTGCAATTAGTCTGCTTCAACAGGAGATGAAGCTGTAACCTGTCGTGTAAAATGCCTCTTGCTGTTTCTCTGTCCTTCTTTGATCAGAGCAGCTTCTTCTCTAACTTCTGGAGAGCAGGTTTCTGCTTAAGCAATGCCCTGTTGCTTGTGGACTTTTGTTGCAGTGATTTAAAAAACGGTTTGAAAAATTCAGCTGCACTGATTTTCTCAGCAGCAGTAGCACTTTGCTAACGCTCTCTGTCTCCTACATGCTGCTACAAAGCAAATAAGCTAATTACAGGTGTCATGGGCCCTGAGGGCAGATGGAGTTCAGTCAGCCAAGCAGTGACCTGGCCCTAGGGTGATCTAGAAGTGCAGAGGCGAAGCGACCAGAATAGGTGTCAAATACAGGTGCTCAGTTAACACCAAAAATTCACCTTGGGACAAATGTATACATCTATGCTGCGTTTTTTTAAAATTAACAGCCCCTCCCCAAGTGTAATGTATCAGAGGAATGCAGGAAACTGATATATACCAGCTTGGACCTTTCATCCATATGGCACACCTTCCAACAGTTCTCTGATGAAAATAGGATGAAAACAGAAATGTCCTAAACAACAACAACAACTTTTATACTGGCCCATTGACATATAGAAAAACATAATAAAACATTAAACATTTTAAAACTTCTCTATACTGGGCTGCCTTCAGATGGCTTGGGGGCTTGGATAACGCCATACTCTCCAACATTTCTCCGATTAAAATAGGGATGTCCTAAGGAGAAGCGGGACATTCTGGGGTCAAATCAGAAACTGGGACAGCTTCTGTCCATCGGGAAAATAGGGACACTTGGAGGATCTGATATGGATCCCTGTGCTGTCTACTCGGGCTGGCAGCAGCTCCCTGGAAACTCAGGGAGAAACTCTTTCCCATCACTTGGACTGGGCAGGACTTCAGATACAGGACACCTTCAGGAGGACTGTTCTTTGTAAAACAGGACACTTGGAAGAGCAGCTGTCCCACATTAAAATGTGGGAAGGGTCCCTGAAGTACCTCTTTGGCTGTGTTTCCTTGTCCACAGTGGCTCTGGAATATTAAATGTGTTGGATGAATGCATCCAATCTGTGAGAGAAGCAGCATGCTCCTGTCCCCTGAATCTCCCATATTATGCATTGATAAGGACTGCTGTTTTCTGCACCTGTAGACTTGCTAGTGAGAGCCTATTAGGTTGTACAGAGAGCTTTCCTCATCCTTTAGCCCACAGGGGCTCATTATGCAACCGGATCTCAGTTCCTCAGGGTTTCCAAGTCAGAAGATTCTGTTTCAGACTGGCTTGAGCTCCAGCATCTTTCATTTTAAGCCTGTAATAATTATAATTACTTTTTAAAAAAAGATAATCGTGAAAACTGCTAAGAGCCATGCCTTACTATTTCAAATGCCATTGTCTGCTTCTCGCACAAGTAGATCAAGGAAGAGTGCTGGTACTTTTGGTTTTCCTTTGCTTGCAAACAACTGGAAAATACCGTTACTGCTGTTCAGTCCCCACACCTGTAGGGGAATAGCTTCCTGAAGCAATTCTCTTTGAGAATTATTAAAGCAGTTTTCCCAAGGTGGAGGCAAGCCAGTGACTATATTTCACCTGGCTGCTTAACAAAGGCATTATGTCTTTGATGGGGGCAAAAAGGCAGCTGAGCTCATGTCCAGCTTTCAGGCTTCCTGCAGGCACCTGGTGGCCACTGGGAGAAGAGGATGCTGGGCTAGATTGGTCCAGAAGACTCTTCTCGTGCATCTTAATTTTCTAGTGTGCTTCTGTGTCTTGCCCGGGGGGGGGGGCGGGGGGGGCATTGTTACAGTGTTTCTCATCCAAATGCTGTTCTGAGAGATGAGCTTACTGAGATTACTCATGAATGTTTCAGGTGGGAAACCATTCATCATCTCCAAG
Source organism: Podarcis gaigeae (assembly GCF_964106915.1). Taxonomy (NCBI): domain Eukaryota; kingdom Metazoa; phylum Chordata; class Lepidosauria; order Squamata; family Lacertidae; genus Podarcis; species Podarcis gaigeae. The sequence goes on from NC_139679.1 coordinate 102,231,654, forward strand.
GCAAGTAACCCTTAGGCTGAGTCTGGCATTTCCAGCTTGCTTGGTGTTTTGATCTTTTCTGTGTAAATGAACATTGCCGATTCCCCTGCCTCCCACCCTTTGGTTTATAATATGTGAGTAGAACCTGCAACAGAATGGAGGTGCCAAACACCAAACCTCACCACTGCCTCCCTCTTCCCATCCCCAGTAAACAGCAGCAGCACGGGTAATGGGAGGTATTATTATTATTATTATTATTATTACAATATCTATATATTTAATTAATAAGTATAATCTATAGGGACGTGGGTAGTGCTGTGGTCTAAACCACAGAGCCTAGGGCTTGCCAATCGGAAGGTTGGCAGTTCAAATCCCCGCGACGGGGAGAGCTCCCATTGTTTGGTCCCAGCTCCTGCCCACCTAGCAGTTCGAAAGCATATCAAAGTGCAAGTTGATAAATAGGTACTGCTTCAGTGGGAAGGTAAACGGCGTTTCTGTGCACTGCTCTGGTTCGCCAGAAGCAGCTTAGTCATGCTGGCCACATGACCCAGAAGCTGTCTGCGGACAAACACCGACTCCCTTAGAGTGAGATGAGCGCACAACCCCAGAGTCGTCCGTGACTGTACCTAACAGTCAGGGGCACCTTTACCTTTTTAAATATCTATACTGTCATTCATCCAAGGACCACAGTGTGGTTTACAATATTAAAAACACAAAAACACAAACAAAAGCAATACCCCCCAGTTTAAAAGGCCATAGATTGTTTAATTAGCCAAAGGCCTGGGAGAAGAAGAATGTTTTTGCCTGGTGCCAAGAGATACGTAATGAAGGCACCAGGTGAGCCTCCCTGGGGAGAGCATTCCGCAAGTGGGGAGCCACCACAGAAAAGGCCCTGTACTCATGTTGCCACCCTCTGGACCTCTCATGGAGGGCCTCAGGCATTGATTGCAGGGTGTGGGTTGGTTCATATGGGGAGAGTCATTACAGTGAGCCCCACTGCCTTGACAGACTCATCCTCCATGAATCGTCTCATTCCCTTTTATCTCCTCTGAGCCAGTAGACACCGCTATGTCTTGTGACAGTCTTTCTTCCAGGGCGTTAGATCCTGTTAGCAACGGTAGATGAGCCATGCCCCCTTCAGCACTCTTCTGTGGGCCCCTTTTGTCTATGATTCTCTTGATTTGCTGTTGTTTCTTTTAATAGGTGACAATAGATATCAGAGAAGAGAATGATGAAGCCCCCCTATGCACACCCCTTACCTATAGAGCAACAGTGCTTGATAGCACCTCCCCAGGAACAAATATAAACAGCTTTCGGCTTACCTGCCACGATAGAGACTCTGCTGATACTTCAATGCGGTTTGAGATTGTTTCCGGTAAAAGTTCTCGCATCACGAAATGTCTCCTTATGGTTTTTGATGTGGAACAACACTTTCCAAACCTCGTTGGGCTTAGCTAGGGTTGCAGTCTCCACCCTAACCACCAAACGGAGAGGCTCTGTGCTTTGAAGAGTTGTGCAAGAGTCATGTAGGAATGCAATAAGTGGAACCTTTTCTGGCATGGATATGTGCTGGTGGGAGAAGAAACATCATTTGTTGATTTCTGGGTTATGGATGGTTAAGGGCATAGGTTCTCGGGCTTCATAAACTCATGGCTTTCCTCAAAGAATCCTGGAAACTGTAGTTCGGCCTTCACAGAGCTACAGTTCCCAGCACCATTTAAGAAACCATGGTTCCCAAGATTCTTGTCGGGTGGGGGAGGCATGCTTTAAATGTTTGGTGTGTACACAGGATTAGTTCCATGAAATTGTAGTACACTGTAATGCCTCTCAGGCCATCGTAACCACTGATACTCTCAAGCGGGAAGAACAATTCCCTGCCTAGTTTGTACCTTTGTTTGACTTCTGCTTTTCAAATGTGCATCTTTTATGAATATTCATTTTAAAAGGAACCATTATCATCATCATTCTTAAAATCAATGCTTTACTGAATGTTGCGTACTTCAAAAGAGAAAGCCCGTATATACAGACAAAAGAAAATAATTAAAAGGTACCGTTATTGCCATTGGTGATAGCACTAAAAGTGCATTCGTTGTAAGCCTTTTTGTATAAAAATACACCCGAGATAAGATAAAATTTAGAGGCATTTAGAGGCATTCTAATCTCTCTTTCTGTTCTTCACACAAAGGAAATGGTGGTAACCATTTTGGTTTTGACCCAATTCGAGGGTCCAGTTCACCGCGACTGATTGTGAAAAGCCCTTTCGACTTTGAAGATAGAATGGATATGCAGACCCAGTATCATCTTGTGGTTCACATTATAGATGACAACTTGTACAATAACTCTGTCTCCAAAGCTATGACAGGAACAGTCCTGATAGATGTTTCTGTGGTTAGAACCCAGATTCCTCCAACAACAACGCCATATTTTGATGTAAGTAGTTCTTTGCGTTTAGCAAAGACCAATTGAAACAAACAGGTGTCCAGTGGGAAAAATGCTACCCATTGGTGAGAAACCTATGGCTGTCTCGTCTTCTTTGGCAACCACTCACAGCCGAGTAAGATTGTCTTCCATAACCACAGTTTTAACAGTGAGTCCGTAAGTGACTGTGGAGGCCAGTTCTGGATCCACATGTCCTTCCACAGTGGGGAGATAGGTTTCCGGTGGGATGTTGATCATGGTGAGGGTTTGCCAAATGTGCCTTCCTCTTAGCACGTTTCTCCCTTGCATCCTGAGTTTGTGTGTCTTCAAAGCCCATGACATCTTTGGTAAAGGCTGTTCTTCAACTGGAGCACTTGCAGGCCAGTGTTTATACTACATTTTATATTTTTTTTTGCCTTGAGACAGTTTTTAAACCTCTTTTGTTGACCACCAGCATTATGCTTTTCATTTCTAAGTTCAGAATAGAGTAGTTTGCTTTGGAAGATGGTAATCAGGCATCTAATTTATGACTTAATTATAGCATTCCCACCCCCATGTGTAGATCCAGCCCCAAAGTCAGTGTATTAAAATGAATGGCCTTGACTAACTCAGGTCCATTAATTTCAATGGGTCTACTCTGAATAAAAACTACTCAAATCCAACCCCCTGCCTTCCCATAGTACTTTGCTTTGAATTACTGATATTATAAGAAATCCAAAAAAGAAAGGGCCTGGGTCTCATTGTTCAGAAGACTGAATTAGTTACAGAAGATGCAGTTAACAAACTTTCTTTCCCTGGGGTGGGGAGCTGCATGGGGGAGTGAAGGATATGTTTGTTTTAAAGATAACAAGTCAAACTCTTACTGCTTTTGCAATCCCGCCTGGCAAGTGCAGGTGTGGGGAACAACTCAAATTGACTCTTCCCTCTTATTAAAAGTCAGGAGGCTGTTCAGAGCCACTCAATATACTGGCTGTCAGCCACACTTGTGGCTTTGTTCAGCGAATGCAACAGAGAGCCCACAGCAAGATGACTATAGCGGAGATGGAGGGGGACACTTTTGCCACAGCGTCGGCCTCAGACAGGCTGCCAAATCTCACGAAAGGACAGCCTTGAATACTTCTGTTTATTTGGTTGCTAACTTGAGCATAAAATTAAAAAGGAATGTATTCCTTAATTGGTTAAAAGCAGAATGTAGAAATCCCAGAGGGGGATTAGCTGCAGAATGGCCAAATTGGAAGTAACCTCCTTGAGTTTTCAGCCCTTTGGGAGGTGTCAATTTTAGCAGTGTTTGACACAATGGCTTTGAACAAACTTTGTTAAAGCTCTTTATCAAACAACATTCAGGACTAGTGATGTTGGTACTATGCTTGAATTCCAGGAGGACTCCCCCAACCCACCTGCCCACCTGAAATCATTTAGCAGCTGCCCAGATTTTCAATCTGGTCCCCTGACTCAACCTTTCCCCCAATATTCCTTTTTGTGGCCTTGCTAGCTATGTCACAATAGGAAGGCACAACTCTCATAGCTGCACAGAAATGTTAGGTATACCCCCTCTGCCTATCTTTAAAGGCTAGGGATGGAGGAGAAAGCTCATCCAGTTTCTATGCAAACCTGGCTAATTCACATTTCCTGAACCGATACATGAACCAAAAGGCAGCTATCTTTCAGCATTTGTGCTTCTCCAAATATTGCAGCGCAGCTCTCCACCCAGAAAATGCAAAGATAAATGCTTACATTTTGAAAAGCGCAGACAAAAAAATGTGTATATTAGTCAAAATAACACAAAAATATCATTGTACTAGGGGAAATCGGGCACAAAAATGTGTTTTCCTGTAAACTTAAAAATAATAATTTTGAAGTGATGAAAGAATGGGGGCAAACTCAATTTAAGATTTGAAGGAGGGGAAAATGAGATATTGGAAGAAGCCAAAAATGACAGATCCATCCATCCCTTGTGAAGGCTGTGCTAGGCCAGTGGACTGGGAGGAGTTTGATCATGCAATCAGTAAGTGCTCTTCATTCTGTATCCCTTCTCTGTAGGCTTGGGATATGAGCAGGGGGAGCGAGGCAGAAAAAAACAAATCTGTACAGAATAATAATAATAATAATAATAATAATAATAATAATAATATAATTTATTATTTATGCCCCGCACATCTGGCTGGGTTTTCCCAGCCACTCTGGGCAGCTACCAACCAAATATTAAAAACACAGTACAACATTAAACATTAAAAACTTCCCTAAACAGGGCTGCCTTCAGATGTCTTTTAAAAGTAAGATAGTTGTTTGTTTCCTTGACATCTGATGGGAGGGCATTCCACAAGGCAGGCACCAGTACCGAGAAGGCCCTCTGCCTGGTTCCTTGTAACTTCACTTCTCACAGGCTGAATGATGGTGGTGGAGATGCTCCTTTAGGTATACAGGACCAAGACCATTTAGGGCTTTAAAAGTCAGCACCAACACTTTGAATTGTGCATCAACAACAATGCCTTAGTTTCTGCAGTGTCTTTATATACACATTTTATTGCATGTTCCTCATGACTTGAAATTCCGTTCTTAGTGTAGATTATCCTATTTAAACACTCCTGACATGTCATTTTTGTGTTCTGAATAGTTTCCCACCCCCAGGCACATTCTTTTAGTTAGTCTTAATCACACTCCCCCAGAGCCATCCTACAGTGTCTTGTGTTGTTGTTGAGATTTAGCTTGGATTTCCCATGCACTGCATCAAAACTAAAATGGTTTCAGAGATTCCTCTCTCTCTCTCTCCCCCTCTCCCTCTCCCTCCCCCCCATACAGCCAAAGAAAGGTCTGACCATTGTATACACATCAGTCAACACATTCCGTTCTGATAATTGGTATGTTCCGTTCATCTTTACACTGGTGGCAATTATGACGGTTGGATTGCTTGCTTGGTCGTGTTTTCTGATATGGAGATATGGTGGGTGTAAGGAAGCATGTCTGAAACAGCGGACCAATGCTCCCAGGGAAATAAAAAGGTATGTCTTTTGACATAATGGCCAAAACCCAAAGAAAGAAAACCTGTGGAAACCTGTGAAGGACAGGAAGATTGTGCATACAATTAGAGTTGGGCTCCTTTGAGGCAGTTTTGTTTTCTATGGAAAAACGGCCGGGGGGGGGGGTGAGCGGATGTCTTTAATACTAGTCTCACAGCCTCCCTTGTTGTGCTACCATTTCTCACCTCAGACAGACTTCCATAAGCCAATCTGGTAAGTTGATTCAAGGACCTGAACTTTCAGCCGCCAGTGAAAATAAATGCTGGGTCACATTTTGATCCACCTGCTGCAAGCATCTGTGAGAATTGATGCCTTATGTTCTGTATGCATGGAAGTAAAAGTATTTGCAATATGTCTTACTCTTATTAAATGGCTTTCTGTTACAGAATAAAGAAATATAGTTTAGGTAAGTCCTTCTGTGGAACTATAAATACTGTTGCTATATATATATATATTTTGTTATATCCATATAATGGATAATATGTGTGTCTGTGTTCATTGATTTTATTCCCATAAGTAAAATGACTTTTATTGTTGATACAGGAACCCAGAAAGAAAACATGGAAGTGATAACAGTAAGTAGTATTGTGACACTGGTTGAAAAATGACACAACCGGTAAAGAATTTTATTATGAAAGTTCACAATAATTAAATAAGTATGCCCATTTTTGCTATGAGGTCAAAGTCCAGTCAAATTTGACTATGGGGTGCAGCACTCATCTCAGCTTTCAGGCCGAGTGAGCCGGCGTTTGTCTGCAGACAGCTTTGCTGGGTCATGTGGCCAGCATGACTAAGCTGCTTCTGGCGTACAAGATGCCGTGATGAGTGCCAGAGAATACAGAAATGCCATTTACTTTTCTGCTGCAGTGCTACCTATTTATCTACTTGCACTGGTGTGCTTTCGGACTGCTAGGTTGGCAAGATCTGGGACAGAGCAACGCGAGCTCACCCCATTGCACGGATTTGCACTGCTGTTCTTAAGATCAGCAAGCCCAAGAGGCTCAGTGGTTTAGACCACAGCGCCACCTGTGTCCCAGTAAAGAAAATATACAGAGAGAGACATCACTTCCATTAAAGCAAACATGGAAAGAATGCATCAGCCTCAGGCAGCTTGGCCAATGGTTGGCTATTATGAGAGCTGTAGTAAAACAACATCTGAGGAGCTAAATAAGCAACTATTCCCCCTCCCTTTGACTTCCCCACGTAAAAGTCTGGTATCCAGCTGTTGCAAATCAGTGGTGGGTGTGTCCAGCATCTTCCTCCAGGGATGGTCCAGCATCTCTCCTCTTCCTTCAGTGAAAATCAGCATCAAGGCAAAGAAAGGTGATGGTAGCTTTTAACTGCTTTGCAGTTGGTCTGGCTGCTGCTTCTCTCCTGCTGGTGGTGGTGGTGAGGTACTGATGTTAATGGAAACCAAGTCATGTATTAATTACGATGTTTATGAAACTTGATTGCTATTGTTTTCACTTCAGGAAACCTCCACTTATGAAACTGTGTTCAATGGAGAAGCCAAAGATCCAGGTACTATATCCTCCCTAGGAGGAATGTGGGGAGCGTTCATGTGACACACCAAAACACTAGCGTGTTGCGACACACAGTTTGGAAAGCTCTGATATAAGGAAACCCACTAACAAAGAGAGATCCAGCCTGTATAGCAAATCTGTTTCCTTTTCAGGAGCTCAGCTGTACCAATCTGGTCAGTATTTGAGGAGTAAGATGATTTTCAGCAATCATTTACACATGCCTTCTATGGGTTGTATGGAAATACCTTTGCGTGTCGAGGTCCCCAGGTCCACCCCAATAACTCACACATCAACAGAATTTTTGTTTAAGGTTTTTGGCATAATTTTGGCCACAGCTTTATTAAAATACAAATTTGTGAGTGGTTGCTTAGGCATTGGTTGCGACTATCTGCCCCCACCATGGGGGACAGACTGACATTCCGCACGATGTGAAAGTCAGAATGGGGGAATACACTTGGGGGTTACGCGGAGCAGGGAACCTGCCCTCACCCCAAATGCAACCAGGAGCTCATTGCTATGGCCCGAGCCCCCTTGACAGAGTGGACAAGCAATAGTTAGCCCCCAATTCCTTTAACGGAATCCCTTGCAGCAGCAGCATTAGAGGGGCAGGCACAGCCAATCCATGCCCCTCAACCAACCAAACCATAAACCAATGCCTAACCGCAACCTTACAAGTTGTGACGATTTGCTACGCAGTAGGCAAAAACCAAATGGCCCCAGCCAATCAGCCAGATGGACAAAATTCCTACCAGGCCCCTGCTCCAAAGCAGACGACTCTATGACAGGCATAGCAAGGTCAAAGCAAACAACCCTGTTCTAGGGAGGGAGGGACGGGCAATCTGCTGCACGGGCGAAAAGAGGAAGCCCCAGCCTCGTGCAAGGAGTTTTAGCATTTCTGGCTGTCAATCAATAAATGGCAACATTAATTTCTTCCCAACAACAAGGGAAGCCCCAATCGCATCAATGGCCAACGATCAGTTAGCCCGCCCCCAACTTTGGAGTGTCCTGGTGGCCCCCACCGCAACACGTGCTCTCCATGAAGGAGAACACGCTTTCACAAAATCCTTTGGCAGTAGATTGTGCCACCAGGCCCCCTGAAAGTCATGTATTCATTTGTTTCCTTCAGTACTTCTTATGCAACATCTACTACCTATGATGACTGTGTTCTTTATCCACTCTGAACATAGTGGTACCTCGGGTTACATACACTTCAGGTTACATACGCTTCAGGTTACAGAACAGAAATCACGCCATGGCAGTGCAGCAACAGCAGCAGGAGGCCCCATTAGCTAAAGTGGTGCTTCAGGTTAAGAACAGTTTCAGGTTAAGAACAGACCTCTGTAACAAATTAAGTACGTAACCAAAGGTACCACTGTACCAGTTACTGGGAATTACAAAGGAATGACCCTGTTTGTGGGCTTCCCATAAATAGCTCAGACAATAGAGCATGGGACTCTTAATCTGAGGGTCATCAATATGAAGCAATATTTTTAGAAATGAAACTAACTTTGCATTCATTCTAGTCACAGGTAATAATGCAACGTTACACCATTTTTCTTTTCTTCCTTAGTCACAGGAAATCTCTATCAGTATAACAGCAAGTCAGGAGCAAGAAAGTGGAAGGTCCCTCAAGAACCTATCAGAAACAATCTGGATCTCACAAGCATATCTTCGGTGTCTCAGAGTCTCTCTCCTGAAAAGAACATGCCAATGAAATTCCCTAAAGGTCCATAACTTCTTCAGCCTTTAAAGCCAATCATTTAATCATAACCAATCTATTTCTCTACTAGTCTTCAGCAGGAAGATGGATTTAGTATCAGGGAGTGGGGTTCAGATGGACTTTTGAATATGGTTGAAAAGAAACATTTTCAGAATGAAGCCATGTTTGTTTTTGAAGGCTGTTGAGACATGGACTCTCTCCTTGGTATGACATGATACAATATCATTGTATCACCCTGCATCCCTAAGCAGCTGCCGAAAGTAGAGCGAAGCCAGGGAAGTTTTGTATTATGAAATTATGGTAGGGAACATTATTAAGCCTGAGGTCCACATGGGCAACTTTCCAGGGGGCAGATCCAGAGGCAAAAGTAGACAAAGCAACATATTACACATCTGTCTCCTCTACCTAGGCAAACAAGAGGCATTATCAGAGTGCAAGGACTCATTCTGGGCAGGCAAAAAACACTCAGATAGGATGTAGGGCTATGTAGGATCTGGTACCACCCCATTTCTAGCTCATTCATATAGTGCTAAACCCTGATTTAGTATTATGTGCTCATAGCCAACATGTAGATCTGGCATGAATTTGACTAAGGATGCACATAGTCCAATAGCTCTCCAATATCTTTGCTACCTGATATCCTTTTTCTGGGAATGTTAGAAGTTTATACAACTCCAACTTGTGATCTGCCATTTAGCTAAAGCCATTTTCCAGCTGAAAGGCAATTTCTTGATTGTACTACTACGCCTTGTTTTTGTATATCTAATTAGGATCCATGAAACTTTGAAAAGGGCCTACATTTTGCTATGATTTCCCTGAGCATCTGAGTGCTTTATAAATCAACAGTGTCTAATCCAATAACTCTGATATGAAAATGGCATTTAATCATTTTTTAATGTTAAAAAAAGAATATTTGATCAATTGCTTTCTTTGTATTGAGGTTTATTAAAAAGAGGAAAAATAGGAATGGGGAAAACCAATTCCCTTAGAAGTTTAATTTACTTATTACCTATTGATCTGGAGGCCTCTATAGGTTGGATATTGGAGCTGTAAGCAAATGTTTTGACTACATCCCCATAGTGACAGCAGTGACAGCAATCAATTCTAGGTGGCCCTATCTTGGATCATCAATAATGTTGGTTTAAACCATTAACACTTTGCAATTTTTTTTGTTTAAAATCTGGACACACTGAAAAGATTGTCAGGATGAAATATCAGGATGCTTGTTGCTGCTCTGAAATATCAACTATGTTTCCTTAGCTAGATAAATTTTTCACATCGGCTCAAACTTTTTCATGGGCTCTAAATTCATCTTGACATTTCCAGCCGGATTGGATAAGTAGTAAGAAAAGAAGGGTTAAAAACTAAACGAAATTAAGGGAAAGGATTTGCTGAATTAATAAAATAGAAATTGGAATACAGAGAGGGGAGGTATGGGGAAGTCGGGAAAGTAAGTTATAAGAAAAAAAGGGAATGAAATTATACTTGTTTTCTCTTTTGTCTTGTTTTCTTTGTCTTTTTTATTACTGTTTTGTTTTGTTTTTATATAACTTTTGAAAAACTTAATAAAAATCTTTATAAAAAATAAATAAATTCATCTTGAAATTTGACTGAGGAAGCAATGCTGATCAAAACTAGAGCTGGCGGAAAAGAGTGATTTAACAAAAAATAATAATCATGGAATTGAGTCATTACAGAAGGAATAGTTTCATGGAATCACCCACCCCCACCATTTTGTTTCACCGATTCATTCCACTGATTCATTGGTATATTTTCTGGGGAGCAACTGCCATTGAACTCAATGGGGTGACATGCTGCTGCTGGTGTTTTTTTCTTTTTAAAAAGATGGCTAATAGCAGTAGATGGCCCTGAGTCCTATTTGGACCATGGTGAAATGAAGATTTTTTAAACTTAGCTGGAAACTACACAAAGAGTTTTGATGCGTTTCTTATCTTTGCTATAATTCCTAGTCCATCACCTTCCCCTCTGATCATGTGCTTTTATTATGACACTTGGATCCCTGACAAAAGGAATGAAATTAAAAAGAAGAAATTGGATGCCAAAATTTGCAAGGGGGTATATTTCTCTTATTATTTTCCAGCACAGATTGCTGATGATTTCTCTAGGTGGCTCCATTTAATTTGTTTATCTATATCACATGGTGCTGGTTAAATGAAAACTAAAACCCGTTTGGATCGAGCAGGGGAATCCTGATTGGTATCACATACCAAGGCACTTCAAAATCTGGTTTCTATGCATACCTAGGAAGTTTGGAATTATTAAATTTGCACCTACTGTCTCTTCCCATCACTGAAAAAGACAATATGTGAAGAAGGTAGAGAAACTAGTTAGCAGAATGCACGTGCATTTTTTTCCGGAATTTTGCAGCAAATTCATAGGAGCCCATCAATACTACCCTCTGATTTCCTGGGCTTCCTTGAAATGCAATTGTTTTTGGACGAGTGACTCTCAGTGCATCTCATTAGTTAAGGCTGTCCAATAAACGAGGCCTTAATATTCATGGAGTTTGTGACAGGCACTCATCATTGCCATCCTCGTGCCTGGGAAGCGATGGGCAGCCACACTGGGGAAATCTATATGCAGCTACAGAAAGAGACTAATTTCACTTATTGATTGGTTATGCCAGGTGACTTGTTAGAGGTTAATTTGACAAAGGAAAATAATTTGCACAGCCCTCAACTCGGGCACATTTCTTTGTTTGCAAGAGATGAAACAATGAATTGCCAGCAAATGAACACTCCCTACTCCCATTGTCCTGGTGCTGGGAAGCCTCCACCATGGTGCTTAGTGGTCCAGGTTGAGGCCAGTTACAGTTGTTGTAGCACTTCCTTGCTATGCCTCCATTGGAAGGAGCCCTTGGCCATACTCATACCATGAGGGCCAAGGCCATTTCTGAAAGGAGGCCCAAAGTCTCCCCTGCCCCAGTGGAAAATCTCATCTGGCAGTACTATATGTTGGGTTTGGGTAGTGACAAATTTGTCAGAGCTGCAATGGTCAAATGGAAGGCAGGGGTGCATCTGTAATATCCGGTCAGTGAAACCTTCCCGTTTTGAACCCAGTAAGTTCCTGATCTTCAAGACAACGCTGTATGCACCATAGATATTTGATCTCCAGTTGACACACAGGCATAGAGATCTGTAGTTCCTTCTCTCCAGTGTAAACAACATGGGGTGTGGGGGGGGTCTTCTCTTATGTCTCTTATGTTTGTGTTGGTGTGCATGAAAGCAAAGATGGGCAGGGAGGAACTGGTCAGGGAGGAATACATCTGAATATTCCCGATGCCTCGCACATCTTGCCTAGATAGTGACAGCTACTTCTTTGATCTAAGGAATGACAAAAAATGTGCCTGCTCCTTTCCCATGATAGGTATCTATCTTAGTCCCACCATGAATCACTGGGGTTTTTAAGTCTAGTGGTGGATCTACACACAGGAAAAAACACTATAAACAAGTCAGAAATTAAATCATTATAATAAGGTTTCCCGGGGACAGTCCCCAGATTTACAAATCAGTCCCCTGACAAAATCCTATCATTCCGACTCATTTCAATGAAGTGTCCCCGGATTCATTGAAAAAAAAATCTGGTAACCTTACATTATAACAAAAGAAAAAAACACTATGGAAAATCACTTAGAAAATTCTTTTGCTCTCTGGTGCCATCTGGTGTTGCATGTATATAACGCATTCAAAACATTGTTTCTTGACTAATGTAGCTGAGTCTCAGGTGTTAGGGAGATACCAGGAATGGTAGGAGGCTATGCTTCTCAGTATCAAAATGCCCTGCCCTGCCATGACTGGCTTTGCAACCAACTGTAATGAGCTTTGAATTTTCTGGATGTTTACAGCTGGTTCACAGGGGGTCGTAGGAATCAGTCCAAACTGGCATTTCAGCTTGGTGGGGGTCCCCCCCTTTAGATTGTTGCAGAACTCCTTTATTCCATTTCTGTGCAATTTCCTTCTTTCTTTTTTTTTGACAGAACCCAGTAACATTAATTAAGCACAGAGTCTCCTGGATTTTGAACATGAATATACATGATTGTCTCTAACAGCTTTCCTAGTGCAATTGTTCAAATGATGAATGGAGCGGGTTGGAGAATAATTAGTGTTCTCATGAAAATGCTCTTTGATGCAGAGAGGCTTAAATAACCTTAAATTGCGGCTGCTAACCAGTTAGTGCCAGAAGAACATTAGAAGACCTCTCTGGATTAGACAAATGACCCACCTAGTACAACATTCCGAAGGCCAGGAGTGCAATGCTGCTCTGCCAATCATTATCTCCATTTATGAGAATTCAGAAGCAAACAACTTCTGGACCTTAGCAGCCATTATGACAAGAAGCCATCAATAGTCTGATCCTCCAGGAATTTGTCTAAGCTCTTTTTAAAAGATGCCCATGTCAGTGGCTGTCATCGCATCTGGTAATGGCAATTCATGTTGTCAGAGTGAATGGAAGTACGGTCGTGCCTTGGTTTTCAACAAAATGCGTTCCGGAAGTCTGTTCGTCTTTCAAAGTGTTCGGAAACCAAGGCATGGTTTCTGATTGGCTGCAGGAGCGTCCTGCAGTCAATCGGAAGCTGCAGAAGCCATGCCAGACGTTCAGCTTCCAAGGCAAAGTTTCCAAACCAGAACACCTACTTCCAGGTTTGTGATGTTCCGAATTGTTCATGAACTAAGCTGTTCAAAAACCAAGGTATGACTGTACAGCCTCCCCAATTTCCATATTGTTGTGTACTGAGTTGAATAGGATCCAAAATGCAGCAGTCTGATTGGTCCTAGAACAATAGGATCCAAAATGCAGCAGTCTGATTGGTCCGAGAACAACAGGATTCAGAATGCAGCAGTCTGATTGGTCCTAGAACAATGCAGCAGTATGATTTGTCCGCAGGAGCCACCCAATCCAGCTCCAGGGGGAAGTGAATCAGCAACCTGATTGGCCTACAGGAGAATCCCGGAATTAGCCAATCACGTGTATATAAAGCAGATATTTGGGGGGAACTTCAATTCCTCACTACCATGAGCTGCATAAAGAGCATGAAATCCACTCTTGACTCCAAGTATATTTCACATATTCGCAAAGGATGCTGGGAGACGCATCCACCAGACTTGAAACCGCCGAACTTCTCATACTCCGGGCAGGATCAAAACCTTTGTCTTTACACTTTCATTTGTCAACCACCCCGAGGAACCACAGGAGGCAAATGGAGACAGATAAAATATGGTATCGATGAGCTGGATAATGCATGAGCAAGAGAAAGGGAGCCCTCTATTGGATGCCAGAGAGTGACAGGCACAATGGGGCAGATGGTACCCTGTGGCGTGATAAAGCTGGGTCCTCCACGATGCTCACACAGGCATGACAAATGATGTACAAAATAAGGGGTTTTTTTAAAGGCCTGTGCAGCGTTGTGGAGAGATGTGCCGGATTTGACCATGCTAAAGCAAAGTTGGGTTGTTGTTGTTGGTTAAATGCATTTGTCTGTAGCTCCTTCCCAGACCCTCATATTTAATTTGAACTATAGAGCTCTGACAAACTTCTTAGTGGCCTCTCACCATTTCGGTGCAGACTGCCCAATGCATCATTTCCCAATACGCCTGTCTCTTCCTGGCACAGCCGCTGGAAGCCATCAGGCTTAAATATATATATATAATTTAAAGTCCCCCCGCTGTAGTTCACATTAACCTAATTAACCACCATGATGAGCTTCGGCATTTCACATAATTAGACGGCAGAAGCAATTTTTCACATTTTTAAAAGCAAGTCATTCGGTCTGTAGGGTGGAATTCAGTATCACACAGTTCCCATTGTTCTATTTGCACAAGCGTTGCAGCTTGCTGGATGGGATGATTCCTCTTCTTCTCCCCCGAACACTGCTTTGGGGTTTCTCCTGGCCCTCCCCCTCCCAGCCAATTGGGTGGGGGGAAAGTGGGGGAAAGGATGGGGCAAAGCCGTTTTGTGCAAGCAGAATCTTGTACAGCCTGCCATTCTGTTTCTGTCTACTTCACTCTTTCTTTCCCCCTCTTTTTCTTTCTGATTCCTTCTTAAAGTGAATGCATCCTTAGGGTGTGGATTCATTCTAACAAGGCATCCCAATCTTTTTCTAACTGATTTTGGGTTTGGGGACGTAAGACGTAATTTACTACATATATTTCTGGCTACCATGTCCAGTGTCAGATGGAACTGTGATTTTTATCTTTTCTTTTGTTTTTAAAATGATTTTATTGATACATCAGGACAACAAAACAGAAGAAAAATATATATACAGCAATAAAAAGATATTAGAAATTAGATAATGACAATAAAAGTCACAACCAATGAAACCTAAACATTTATACCACATAAATATAAGTAACATAAAATTTTGATTTCCTTCATCCTGATATCAGCTTTTAAATTTATTTCTTTTCAACTGTTTTCTTTGTGAAATATTATTATGATTGTCTCACATACATAACCTAAGAATCATAAATCATCTTGCAGAAATTAATCAAAATAAGTCCAGGTTTTCACTTGGGGACACTGTTTTATAAAGTAATCTTTACACTTCCCCCACTCTGTTGTGAACTTTTGTTTAGGTTGGTCTCTGATTACCTCTGTTAGTTTAGCCAATTCAATGTAATGTAATTTTTAACTTTTTCGATTTCCACAAGGGCTTTTCTTATCAGAACTCCAAGTGGCTCCTATATCTTGTCCTACAGTTTTCATTAAAATATCAATAAAAATGTAAATATGAAAGATAGAGAGAATGAGAAACAATCGAAGGTAGTTTAAATCTGGGGAATTATGGACCTGGGGATGTAGGAGAACAAATAATAAAATGTTTAGGCTGCAATCTAGTCCATATTTATACACACATAAATCCCATTAACTTCAGTGTACATATCACTGTGTTCAAGATTTCCACCTCATGTCTCCATCCCATAAATCCCTTTTGCTGATATGGGAGCTCTGATGTATTTGTTGAGCTCACCTGGCTGCCAGGGCTTCCTCGGTCACTTCAATGGAGCTCTGTGTGTCTCAAGGCTTGCATATTTTTGCTCTCTCCACTGAAGTGAAAGAGAAAACCCAATCAGGTAGTAACTATGATCTGTCTGTTGGAAACCATGCCAAAATCTGTCTCAGGTGCTTGTACTGCAATCATTTTGCTCATGTTCTTCCCAAATAAAGCTCCATGGGAGATAATTTGGAGGTGGAGGAGAATTTCACTGACTTCCTCACCAACTGAAAGAGTTTCAGAAAACCAGGCATTACTCTACACAGAAACACAGCTTTCACCACTGCTGCTAGAATGGACCAATTGGAGATGTGTTGAAAGGATCTCAACGAACCTTTGTGTTGCATTGCTTCCTTTATACTACTGCATCTGAACTTTCTTTGCCCCCTAATCAATTTCTATCCCTTCCAATACAGTGGTACCTCGGGTTACATACGCTTCAGGTTACATATGCTTCAGGTTACAGACTCTGCTAACCCAGAAATATTACCTCAGGTTAAGAACTTTGCTTCAGGATGAGAACAGAAATCGTGGTCCGGCGGCGCGGTGGCAGCAGGAGGCCCCATTAGCTAAAGTGGTGTTTCAGGTTAAGAACAGTTTCAGGTTAAGAACAGACCTCCGGAACGATTTAAGTACTTAACCCAAGGTACCACTGTACTGAGTCTCCACTCCCCTGATCTATTTTCAGTTCTTTTTTGTGTGTTTAACTGCCCTGGTTAATGCTCCAGTAACCGCCTGCATCACAGGACTTAGCATCTAATTTCAACCCATTTTTCAAGGCATCATGTTTTGATCTAGATATGTTGTCAGTGAACATTCACGAATACCAGGATAAGTTACCACTCTAGCCCCTCCTCTTCTCTATAGTTCTGCTGCGAGTATCAAAAACCAAGTCCATTTAAGAACTCTTCCTACTGTGTGGGCGAAAACCATTTTCTTGTCACAGGAAATTTGTCAATTGAACAATAGTTTTGTGATGGGAAGAGATGTGATCTCCTGCAGGGCAAAGGTCAATTGAGTTTCTGTCCAGTTTGTACCATATCAAGCCCACTAATCTTACACTTGGCCAAAATGCCACTGCTTGGAGACAGAAGGAGAACGGATGGAGAAATCCTCCTTTGCCAAAGTGGCAAAACTATATCTCACACTATTTAAAAAGAAACCTCCTTCACCACTATACTAAAGACTTCTGCCTAGATGCTAGCTCTTTTTGAAGCATTTGATAGATCAAAATAATTTATTTGTTTTTGTTCTTTTAAATCTATCCCATCAGTAGATAGTTCATAATGAGAATGAAATCAACTAATTTAAAACATAGACTGCAATTTTAAAAGAGCAATAAAATGATGCCAATAATCAATCAGCAGAAAATTCAGAAATAGAGCTCAATAGAATACAGTTGAACTGAGCTAGGCTGCATTATCGTGGCAGTTTATTCTGTTTCCCTGACGTTTCCCTGCTAATTTTTGCATTATATCTGGGCTTTTGCATGACATAAAAGTGACTTCTGGAAATCTGATGCAATATCGCAGAAGTTTTGTGCTCATTTATGTGTTAATTTGTTCCAGGGAAAAAATCTTTTTGCAACCCTATTAACCCAGAAAATCACAGGACTTAAGTGGTGGGTTTTTGGGCGGTGTGGCAGCATACATTTCTTTCCAGCTATTTTCATGGGAGAATCATGAGGGAACAGAAGCATGCATGCGCAGAAAGGGCAGGGGGTTAGCAGCATCGCCCAATGACATTTGTTGTTGTGTCACATCATAGCCACTGGTATGAATGAGATTCAGTGTGACACCCCAGGATGTCACCAAAAAGCCACACTTCCATAACGCAACAGGTACTGCAGTGTGAAAGCAACATTAGAAAGGACAGAATTTCTAGCATTGTATTCAATAATATTAATACAATGGTACCTCGGGTTACAGACGCTTCAGGTTACAGACTCCGCTAACCCATAAATAGTACCTTGGGTTAAGAACTTTGCTTCAGGATGAGAACAGAAATTGTGTGGTGGCGGCACAGCTGCAGCAGGAGGCCCCATTAGCTAAAGTGGTGCTTCAGGTTAAGAACAGTTTCAGGTTAAGAACGGACCTCCAAAACGAATTAAGTTCTTAACCCAAGGTACCACTGTACTATGAACTACAGATTTATTAAACATAAATCAAGGCAAAGAAACATGTCGTCTCTCCTTGCCGTCTCTTTGGAGAGAGAGTCAAAGCAAAAGAAAAACAATACAGTGGAAGTTCAGCTTGTGCCAGCAAACTGTGCTGGAATGTAAACAGACATGTGACAAGTAACAATCCCACGCCTGCCACTAAAGGTGGAATGGAAAATACCAACAAGGGGACCTCTCCAGGTGCTCTGGGGCTGCAAACCCGCGGCTTGGATAGAGGAGGAAGAACAGGGGCGAGTCGGGGGTTCCTCTCTTCTTCCTCCATGGCGGCGGTGCCTTCCTCATGCTCCACCTCCCCTTCCCCTTCACCATCACCCGCCTCCCTCTTCCCACAGGGCCGGCCGCCTCAGCGCCTTACAGCAGTGCAGAGCACGAGGCGGTGGCAGCGACTGAGCGAAGCCAAGCACCTGGGGGGGGGGTGAGCAACGTGTGCTGGGTGGGCAGGCTGCTCAATAGCCCTAGACCAATCCAAGGCTGCCAGGCACGCACGCAGGGCGGAGCCGGCCAGCCGCCTCGTCATCACCTCGCTGGCCCCGGATACAGAGCCTGCGGCAGAAGAGCCTGTGGCGCTCGGACGGGCTCTGCTCTCCCCAGACACTCAACCTGGCGCTCTTCAGAGCTCGACGCCTGAGTGCTCCGCACCCCTTGAACCCCCTGGCCACAAAGTCTGAAAACAAAAGACGAATTTGGCAACTAGGCAATGTATGTACAATGAAGAAACCTGCCCCAGGGCTCCGCCCAACTAAGAATTATCTGGTAACTTTTGTTCTCCAGTGGCTTTAGTCAAGCTTTCTAAGTAACCCTTAAAGTTTCAGAAAGGAGTAGGGCATGGGGAGTGATGATAGTTTTGAACTAGCAGCCTGCCCCGTGCCGGATTTACGTATAAACTAAACAAGTTATGGCTAGGGCTTCACTTTCCTGCCCCCCCCAAACGTCACATTTAATATACTTCTTCTTAATTGTATTTCAGTTCAACAATTACTTTGATAAAATACATATTTTGTTATGTGCAAATGGCTTTAGATACCTATTAGGGCCAAAAATTACCATATAGCATATATTCAACACAAAAAAGAGCGACAATTTGTTGTTGACAAAGGACAGCTGGACATACAAAGGTCCCCATTACCTTCAGTAGCTTAGGGCCTCATCAAACCTAAATCTGGCCCTGAGCCTGCCAACCGCAAGGGGCATAGCTCAATGGCAAAGCATGTGCTTTTGCATGCAGAAAATGTCTGGTTCAATCCACAGCATCTCCAGGTAGTTAAAGAGACCCTGCCTGAAACACTGGAGAGCCACTGCCAGTGAATATTGAGTTAGCCGGAGCTGCAAGCCAATACTGAGCTTGATGGATCTATGGTCTGACTCAGCAGAAGGCAGCATCACGTGTGCCAAATTGATGCTAATCCACAAGGTTCTTCGAGAAGGTCACTGGTGGCCATTGATTTCATCACTTATGCTGCTGGGTGGCAAATCACTGAAGGTCCTGATCCGTCCCTTTGGCTTCTTTTATTGAAGTTTGCCCACATATATCTTTACACTCCTAACAGCTGGAAATATAGGAAGCTGTCTTAGTAGTCCAGCTACTTCAGTCCCAACAACACTCTCCAGCAGAGGTCTCTCTCTTCACCAGCATCTGTATCCTTTTAATTGGAGATGGCAGAGACTGAGCCCTGGACAAAACATAGAATCATAAAGTTGGAGAGCTAGAAGGGACCACGGGGCCATTTAGTCAAACTCCCTGAAATGCAGGAATCTTTTTTGCTCAATGTGACTGAGGTATGTGCTCTACCACTGAACAAACTCTGCTTCCATTATTATTAATATATTTCAGGGAACAGTTATTCTATTTTTTAAAACAATTTTTTTTATAAATTTTTTTATTGAGTTTTCACATTTTATATAGACATAACAAACACACAAAGACACAGACAAACATGTACAATTTCAAATTCTTACTTTCATAACCCCATTCTCTGACTTCCCCGCATCCCCCCTTCATGCATCCTAGTTCCAATAGTTAGTTCAGCAAGTTCTTATCTCCTTTCTTTACAATATTATTATCATTTTTTAAAAAAACTTAGTTCTTCTTAATTATCCAATTTTAACTTACACAGATCCATTATAATCATTACATCCTTTCCAAAGGTCGACCTAAATTCCCTTCCAACAATTTCTCAATTATCATATTAGTTACTAAACATAATAACTAGACATAAAAATCATAACCTTATAAGAAAATTCTCACCCCCCCTCTTTCCAGGTTTCGATCCCCCAAAGAGGTGTCCATAATATCAGTTCTTAGCCTGGATTTCTCAAGTCCGAAGCCTTCAAATCTCTATCAGTCCCTCTTCGTCGGTTTTGTTGGTAATCTTTTATGTTGGCCACCAAGTCTCGAAGGAGCTCTATCCCAATAAGATCAGTGTTTCTTCCAACCAGCCCTCCATATTCGAAAGCGGAGTCCCAATCCTGTTTCTTACTTCTTTTAAGTCCAAATAATCCGAATGTCCCAAGGGCTCCCTCTTTCATCTTGCACAAATTTGTAGTCCATAGTTCTTTCAGTCCCCCCATAAGGGGATCTCTCTCTTCTTCATCCTTGCTTTTCAGCCAGATTCTCATTGTCCATATCTTATTTTCTTTGTATTCCCCATTTGTAGGTTTTTGGTTGGCCTTTTCCTCCTGAAATATCTCTGCTCCTCCTTCCCTCTCCTCTGACTCTGAAAATATCTCTTCTGGTTCAGCTGCAGAGTTTTCTTTTGTCACGTCTTCTAGTTCAGCTGCAGAGTTTTCTTTTATCAAGTCCTTAACACAGGCAACAGAATTGCTTACTTTAGAATTCAAGGTCACAATCATTGTAGTCATAGCTGTGCTCTGGTCTTGAAGTTTTCCCACAAGAAAAAACATTTTTTCCAACTCGGCCTGTAATTTTCCATCTGCAGCCATTGTAGTGCCTCAGAATCCCCCTTAGAGGGATTCTTGTTACTTGGTAATCCTTCTCCAGCAATCAATTACTATTACTTATTTCTTCATTGTTTCCAACAACTTTGAATCAAATGTAACCCATCTGGTCTGCAAAATAGGTAACAGATTTTTCTAGCTTAAACAGTTCGTTTGACAGCTCGTTTGACAGCTGTCAAATTCCTTCTGTCTCCTCAACAGGCTCACTCGCGGATCGCTCCCGGGTCTGGGGGGGGGTTACACATCAACTTCTTAAATTCAGTTCTTAACCTCCAGCTCAAAACTTCTGATGTCAATTGTGGAATTAATAACTTTTATCTCACACAGAGAAAGGTAGTCTCTCCACCTTAGTTATCCGGTTCTTGCTTTAAGTGTCTGCAAAAAGGGGGGGGGGTGCGGACTTCCTTTTTAACACTCCCCCGATCGTACCAAATTCAAGGAGAAAGAAATTTTCAAATCCAAATTCCGTACTACTCACGGGTTATTTCTTTTTGAGTCCAAATGTTCAAGGAAAAAAGTCAGTGCTCTTCGGCCATGGCTCGCGGCTTCACTCCACTGAAGTAGCGGTCTACTCACAGCACCACGCCACTCTCCGTACCCTCTCCAAAGCCTTTAAAAAGGCTCTTCGTGGGTCGGGGGCGCTTAAGGTGCCCGCCGAGTCACCAAGTCTGCAGGCTTCAGCGCCTGCGGTTTCTAAGGGTCCCTGCGTCGCCGCGGCGGCAAGACCCGTCTTCAGTAGAGCCGATTCCCTCCGGAGCTCAGAGGGAATCCGCCATTACCCGATCGCGCTAACCCGGAAGTCCTATACTCTGGCTTCTCCTCAGATCGTATAAATCTTTCGCCTTTTATTTTTTAAAACAATTATACCATGAGAAAGCCCAGCCACTAAATGAAATTCCAGAGTTTACACAGCCAGGGCACAGGTATCACACACACTTTGCCTCGCAAAAATATTATAGTCTAATAAAGTTGTTCCCTCTAGTGCTGTCATTATAAAAATAGCAAATGTTCTAAATGGGAAAAGGATCTGTTTACCAGCCTCGGTTAGAGCACTACCATTTTTCACTACATTAGTTCCTTGGTATGTTTCCAGGTATTAATATATACCCATTCCAGCCATGCCACTTCCTTAAAAAAGGGGGAGGGATAGCTAATTATATGGCATGGATCAATTCATCCAGACAGCTGCTGCCTGATCTTGGATTGACTGCCATTTCTTTTACCGGCAGTTTGTTTTGTGCAAGCTCGGTGACATTCCTTGGTAATTGCTAGAAGAAGTTGTTCTGCAAATATGTACAGTAAGACAAAGTTTTGCCATGGGGATCACGTACCCTGATACTTGTTTGCTATTGATTTAGCCGGTGTGAGAGTGGCAAGCAGCCAGCTTCCTCAACTTCTTTTGAAGACATTCTTTAGATTTGTTGGTTTGGGGTTGTTGGTTTTTTTTAAATAGAGCCACGCACATTTTGAATTGAAGAGGCACATGCCTGAACTTGCAGTTGCTTAAGGCGAAAACCTCCACTGCCCACACACCGAGCAATAGAGACAAGCACACGCAGAGCAAACACAGAACACAGGTGACTAGACTGTAATAGTAGCCTTGCTGGTCTCACCAAATTAATGCAGGTGATGACTTTTACAAGTGAGAGCTGCAGCAGAAGTGTGCAGCATGGTATGCTTCTGTTCAGGACTCTAGGCAGTTTGTTCTATTCCCTTACCCCTCCCCACTCTCTGTGGCCCCTGAGTATTCCTAGGGTGCATTCAAACACGGCGAATATTGTGTGAGCTTTCTTGAATACAATGCAAGTGCTTCTGCCCTCTTTTCCAGTGTTCCTTTCATACTGCAGTACCTGTTGTGTTATAGAATGGTGGCTTTTTGATCAATATGCCAGCATGTTGTGCTAAATTTCATTCACCCGAATGGGCAAGGTGTGACACAACAGCAAGCTTCATTGGACAACCTCGCTGCTGCTTTCCCCCCATGATTCCTCCATAAAAACAGGAAAGAACCATATTCACATGAGGAAACATGAGGAATTTCCTATTTGCCTTGAGAAGACTCTAGGGTGAGCAGATCCACAAGGAAGTTGGGTTCCTGCACCTTCAGTAGTTGTGCAGAAGAGGGAATTTCAGCAGGTATAGCATTTGTGACCTGCTGAAAACTATTAAAAGAGCAGGAGGCCTGTTCTCCTTTGCATCTAAGAAGGCTCACATGGGAACTCCTGCTACATTCCAATATAGTCCAGCCTTGAGAGACACTATAAGAGTGTCACACTCAGATGGAAGTTGCCTTCTACCAAGTTAGACCTTTGGTCCATCCCGCTTAGTATTGTGTATCTATGTCAGGGATTCAGACAGGCATCTCTCTCAGCCCTACCTAGAGATGCTGGGGATTATACAGTGGTACCTTGGTTCTCAAACATAATCCATTCCGGAAGTCCATTCCAAAACCAAAGCGTTCCAAAACCAAGGCGCGCTTTACCACAGAAAGTACTGCAAAATGGATTAATCGGTTCCGGACTTTTAAAAACAACCCCTAAAACAGCAATTTAACATGAATTTTACAATAAAATGAGACTACTGATCCATAAAATGAAATCAATAAACCATGTACTACGGTCACACAATCAATCAATCAGTAGCTAAACTGGATTCCACACAGTCACAAAAACAAAACAAAAAGAGTCGCAAAAACAAAAACGCAAAATAAATAGCAAAACCAGACACTCAAAATGGAAGCGTGGTACTCAAATTGGAAGCGTAATGCTCAAAACAGAGCACGTTCAGCTTCCGAAAAAAGTTTGCAAATCAGAACACTTACTTCCGGGTTTGCAGTGTTTGGGTTCCAAGTTGTTGGAGTACCAAGGTGTTTGAGAACCAAGGTACCACTCTACCCACATCCAAGTGTGTGCTCTGTCACGGAGCTACAATCCCTCTGGGTGCCCGTCTGTCAATCTCCTTCTTCCATCCTAACTTGCATCACAGGGTTGCTCTGTTCATAAAAAGCGGGGTGGAGAGCTTCTTGGGGGGGGGAAGTGTGGGTTGAAAATGCAAAGTTAATCCACCCTAGCCTCCCTCTTTCAGGTGGACTGCATGGACATGAGAAACACAGGTTGCCATAGCACAACGCTTCTGGTGTCAGTGAGCTAAATCTGTCCTTAAGCCCATACATTGTACTCCTTCATTAGCACCGAAGGTCACCAGCGAACGGGTTAATTTACCCCCATTTCTCTTTCTTCCTGCTTAAAGAAAATAAGAGCATGCCAAGGCAAAAGGACGCCCGCCCACCTCCTCTGCTCAGGCGAGAGAGAAAATGAAAGGGTTGGAACATTTGTAGACACATTGATATCTCCAGGGCCTTTTAGGGGCATTTTCCTTCCAACTAATTACTTAGACATATTTTTTGCCTTTTTAAAATAGGGGAATTAGAAACATACTTAGCATGGAAGGCAAGGCTTGCTAGAGTTAATTCGTCTCACTTTAACATGCATGTTGCTCTCTGAAAGCTTGCTATCTATGCTTAGTTTTCCTAAAACCCACTACCTTGTGTCTCCCACTTTCCCCCCTTAACTGTCTAAAGCTGTTGCCGGGGATTGCATCTCTCCCATTAAAATCTCTGACGCACCAAAAGGAGATGCAGCTGGTGAAAGTCTGGCCCCAGTGCTCTTTCCGTCTCTTTGATGGCCACCTGGTTTTCTCTGTCGTAAGACCTCATTTCACCCCATAAGCAAGAAAGGGGGCTTAGCAATAGGACAGGCAGAGCAGGGGGACAGGAAGTACTCTGGCTAGTTCATCTCATAAGGAAAGCACCCACCATTTCTCAGTGGGACCCTGACAAGCCTAACAATCATCCAAATGTAGCCAGGAAATCTTCTTCATTGTTGGGTTGCACTTCCCTCTAAGAGATTAATGTTTCCTTGCTAAATCTATTGTTGTGGGGGGGGGGGTGTACATTAATATGCAGGCGTCAACAACAATGGGGAATAGGTTCAATTCAGTCTGCATCTAAAGGTGAAACTGCACTTCCTGAAACAATGCACAAACTGGAACACAGCTGTCCTTTGAAATTCACGCTTCTCTGAGTTTTGCCATGCAGTTCTCCTGCCAAGGGATGAGTACAAAGATGCAGGTGTTAAAGTTAAAAAATTAAAATGGCATACTAGTAGAGTAGCCAGATTCCAAAGCAGACAGGGCTCTTGAACCTTTTAACACGTGTGTAAAAGAGGGAATTTTAGAATTTTCATGCAAGTTACATTAAAATTTTCGTAGGGTCCCTCCCAACGCTAAAATTCTATTGTTCTATGGTTCTATGCAACTATGAATGGTGCCAGAGCCCTCTCCTCTTCTGGATCTTTGCATTTTGCATCCACTAGTTTTCTGCCATTTTATTTTACTGCATGTGCATCCTTCAGATGTCTTCTAAAAGTCTGGTAGTTTATTTTTCTCTTTGACACCTGGTGGGAGAGCATTTCACAAGGCGGGCGCCACTATCGAGAAGGCCCTCTGCCTGGTTCCCTATAACTTGGCTTCTCACAGTGAGGGAACCGCCAGAAAGCCCTTGACGCTGGACCTCAGCGTCCGGGCAGAATGATGTGGGTGGAGACGCTCCTTCAGGTATACTGGACCGAGGCCATTTAGGGCTTTAAAGGTCAGCACCAAGACCTTGAATTGTGCCCAGATATGTACTGGGAGCCAATGTAGGTCTTTCAAGACTGGTGTTATATAATCTCGGCGGCCACTCCCAATCACCAGTCTAGCTGCCACATTCTGGATTAATTGTAGTTTCTGGGTCACCTTCAAAGGTAGCCCCACATAGAGCGCATTGCAGTAGTCCAAGTGGGAGATAACCAGAGCATGCACCACTCTGGCGAGGCAGTCCGCAGGCAGATAGGGTCTCAGCCTGCGTACCAGATGGAGCTGGTAGACAGCTGCCCTCGACACAGAATTGATCTGCACCTCCATGGACAGCTGTGAGTCCAAAATGACTCCCAGGCTGCGCACCTGGTCCTTCAGGGGCACAGTTACCCCATTCAGGACCAGGGAGTCCTCCACACCTGCCCACCTCCAAAACAGTACTTCTGTCTTGTCAGGATCCAACCTCAATCTGTTAGCCGCCATCCATCCTACAACCGCCTCCAATCCAAGCTACATTAGTCAAAAAAGCAGTGCTTTGAATGCGTTATAAACATGCAACACCAGATAGTGCTGGAGAGGGGGGAAATTGCTTTGCGATTTTCCATAGCAGTTTTTTCTTTTGTTATAACAATTTAAATTCTGACTTATTTATAGTCTTTCCACCCCTGTGTGTAGATTCACCCCAGTCTATAATAGTGCAATATTCAAACAGCTATATAAGGCAGCCATGACCATGCCGGCAAACCAAGGCAGAGCCAAAAACTCTAAATTGCATTGAATAGGTTCCTTATAGAGTTGTACCTTGGCTCCTGAACAAATCGGCTCCTGAATGACTGAAACCCAGAAGTGAGTGTTTTGGTTTCCAGACGATTTTCGGAAGCCAAATGTCTGGCACGGCTTCCGATTGGCTGCAGGAACTTCTGGAATGGGTTCCGTTTGACTTCCAAGGTACAACTGTATTTTGTTAAAGGTTTACAGAGATCCTATTCTCTTTTTGCACCTGTTCATCATCCTACATGGAGGACCAGATTCCACAGAACTGGAGTCTTCCATTCAGATCTCTGGAGTCTTCACAAAGTACAGACACTGTGTTTACGCTAATAGAAATTTGCTCTAAAGCACTCTGCTTGAAGTTCCAGAACTTTTCATAAACAGGAGCTGGTAAAGCTAAAGGGTAGCATTCAGAATGCTCTGCTCCCAGACACATCCTCCAACTGTTTCTCAGGACAAACCTAGCAATATCATTCATAAACGTGTTTTCTGAGAATGATGCCCAATGCGTTCAATGGCATTTAGGCCGCACTCCTAAACACTTAGTAGGGAATAAACATCCCTGGACACAATGAAGTTTATTTCCAAGGAATGGAATCCATAGGATTGTGTTGTCAGTAACCTTACAGAATGATCTCATTCATTTTCCTTCAGAAGTCCCACTGTGATCAGTTGGGCTTACATCCAAGTAAATGTGCAGCCTTCCAAAGTTATCATCACTCAGGGCTGCTTTGTGAGCTGAAAACCTGACATTTGAATAATCAATGTACAGGTTATCAAAGAAATGTCCCCCTACTACCTTTTGCGCAACATGGACCATCTGAAAAGAGATATTCTAGCTGTCACAAAATTGTTCCGAGGCAAAGCTAAGATAGTCGAATTTCAGGATGACCGAGAATGTACTTCATGTGAAATAACGTTAAGGAAATTCTGTGCTTTTGACAGCTCTGTATCTTTTGCAAGAATAAATAGATAAACCGTTATTTGTCTTGGTTTAGCATTAATTTTATTCGTTATAATGCATCAGGCTAAGATTCAATATAATCTTTCAACTCAGCTCAATAAGCCAACATTTAATTGCAGCACCTGAAGTCATCAATACTAACTCTAGGTATTTTCCGATACATTTCCCACACAATAGCCTAGTCAGTGAACATACCTAGCGGATGAAACTATTTGTATTGTAGACCTGGTCCACCCTGCTCACCCAGCTGGGTTTCTTGTGGAGGAGACAGTACAAGGGAGTGTGGGATGCAGGGCATAATGTGTATGTAATCTAACAGACATGGGGTTGCAGGTGGAGTTCAATAAGGGCAGGACAGTTATGTGAGTCAACTCATACCTTCTCCATTGCTCCAGAAAGTACACATTCCCATTCCATCTGTCTTGGTGTGGATGGGAATGCTTGTAAGGTATTCGGGGCCAACACACAAAGCCTTCACACCCCCATTGCTTGCCTCATGCAACACCTTCTTGCACACCAGTATCTCTGGGTTGGGGCCAGTATCTCTTTTTCGCCATATTGCTTTGCCCTTTGACGTGCAATTGAAATGCAAATTGCTCTTACAGCCCAAACCTATGCATATGTACTCAAAAGCTTATTGATTCAATGGTCTCACGAGACGCTCTCTGATAAGAGTGCACAGGATTGCAACCTCTGGCAGCCAAGTGCATCCTTACTTGCAAATAAGCCCCACAGTTCAGTGGGCAAACCTGCACAGATTTGGGTTGTTGGTTGTTGGTTACTCATCTGATCATTGATGGTCACACTAGAGCCTAATGGAAGGCAGGTAACCTTTTTTTGAAAAGACTTTTCTCCCCTTTTAGAATACTGGCATCCCCCAATTTGCATATGATTAACTTGTGCGTGGTGCCAGGAAATAATTAAATCATTCCATTTACACCAGGAAATGGCGTGCGTGCGAGAGCTGGAGAGTCCTGGTAGCTTGTGAGGAGACTCTCCCTGGAGTCTGAAGAGGACTTCAGTGGGGGCAGAAAAGAGACTGGAGACACTGTGGATTTGTTTAGGCTGCTCAGCTTCCCCGCCTAACAGCTGATGTGTGGGATAGCTGCCCCCAGAGCTTCAATTCCATTGCGGATATTTTTGGTACAGCAGTTTTATCTGAATTGGAGAGACAGTGGCAAAGAGGGCATGAAAAGTGTATTTAGAGTATGCTCCCCACTTACAGAAATTTCACTTATGCATGCAGGGCGCCAGAACGAAACCCCTACATAAGTGGGGGGTCACCCATACGTCTGTGCTCCACAATTCTGCCAAGGATACCAATGATCTATCTTTCATTCTGGAAACATGCCATAAAAATAATATGCTCCCTTTAGTTTCTCTCTTTCTCTCCCCCCCAACATCCCACCACCAAAAGATCTGTTCTATCCAGCATCCTTTATCACTTTGTTTTTTTCACGTTTCGGATCTCCTCCCGGAGATCAGACATCAGGGTGAGGCTAAGCAACTGAACCATGAAGTCTTCAAAGTCAATTTCGCTGTCCCTGTTCTCCTCGAGAGCAGAAATGATCTCTTGGTATTTCGGCTTGGTTTCCTGACCCTGTGAAAAAACGTGAATCATGTTGTGGCAAAATATGGAAGCTGCTTTCATCATAGCTGCTAATGAGGGAGAGCAGAACAGCTATGAAACATGCTTTCCTAGACAGGTTGCAGAATCAGGGTCAATTTAAGGGGAAGTGCCGCACGTCAAGAGACTATTAACAGACACAGTCAAATGTGTTCGGTGCAAGCATGCCAAAGGCACAAATAGCTATGCTAAAAAGGAAAAGAAAAGAAAGGGTGTGTGTGACCACCTGACATGGATTGATGTCAGAAGTAGCCAGAAGAAAGGCTCTGAAAACACACTGCTTTTTTTAAGGTCTGGAGAGGAGCTTATACTAAAATCTCATATGCTGCTCTTTGGTCCTCTGAGCCAACAAAATAGAAAACTGTATTAAGAGGAAAGCAATAGAAAACGTAATGAAAACAGCAGCAATAATACTAAAAAACCAACAACAGGTTCCCACATAAGATTAACTGTTCACCAAATGTTGTTTACTCTTCAAAGGGAGGAGGAGGAGGAGGAGGAGGAGGAGGAGGAGGAGGAGGAGGAGGAGGAGAAGAAGAAGAAGAAGAAGAAGAAGAAGAAGAAGAAGAAGAAGAAGAAGAAGAAGACCATCAGAAATGGGAATTCCAGATTCTGGGCCCCTAAGCCCTCACCAGCCCCCATTCAGCTAGCAGTGGGATGCTGGGTGCCATGCAACTCCTCACCCCCAGTAGATCTCAGCAGGTGTTCCTTCACATATTCCAAATCCCAGAAAGTTAAGGCTTTATTAAGGCTTTATTAAAGGTGATATTGGTACTTTCAACTGGGCCTGGCAATGTTGTTGGTCTAGGGCAGAGGAGTTTGGTCCCTTCCCCCGATGTTCCCTTTACACCAGCTTGATCACTCCTTCAACCCACTTACCTGCATGAAATGCACAAACTGAGTCTCGAGCAACTTTTTTGCTTCGGCTTTGCTGAGCTTGCCCTCTGTGTCTGCAACGTTGTCATAAACCAAGGCTGCTGTCGCAACAGCTTTCTCCAGATCCGAGCCTTTCCCTAGAGCTGAGGGGCGAAATTCAATAAGTGGGAGGCCAACGGAAGCAGTTTTTGAAACAGCAACAACAAGAAGAGCAGTAGAGTCCAGAGTCAGCGAGAGTAAATTATTCTGAGCTTCCTGCAGTTAACAGCAATGACACTGCATACTGCATTTGTATGGCGAGGGTGTTGATGGTTGTGAGCTACCTGCAGAAGAGCCAGCTGCAGGATTCAAAGTAAGGCTTTGAAGACCCTTAGCGGTGGCCCGGTGTGTTGTAATAGAGCCCAGCACTATGGATGCCTGCTTAGAGGTGGAACAACCTTGCAGACTAAGAAAGGGTTGTGATTCAGGCTGATGGTTAGAGTTGCCGCTTTGCAAAAATAGTCCTGAGCCTGCCCAACCCTTAAAATCTATAGAGGGGCCTTGTTAGCATCCTGGTGTGGGAAGAGATTCATTCTGTGATGATGCAGGAATGGGCTTCTCAGCAGTGGCACTCCATTGATGGAATGCCCTCCCCTCTGAGTAATGTATGGTAGGTAAAGGGATCCCTGACCATTAGGTCCAGTCGTGTCCGACTCTGGAGTTGCAGTGTTCATCTCGCTTTACTGGCCACTGGAGCCAGCGTACAGCTTCCAGGTCATGTGGCCAGCATGACTAAGCCACTTCTGGCAAACCAGAGCAACACACGGAAACGCCGTTTACCTTCCCGCCGTAGTGGTACCTATTTATCTACTTGCACTTTGACGTGCTTTCGAACTGCTAGGTTGGCAGGAGCAGTGGGAGGTCACCCCGTTGCGGGGATTCGAACTGCCAACCTTCTGATTGGAAAGTCCTAGGCTCTGTGGTTTAACCCACAGCACCACCCGCATCATACCAACTCATTAAAAATAAATTCAGCATCAACTAAAAACATATTTGTTTCCTCAGACGTTCTTAAAAGAACCTCAAAAACATTTGGCTTTTGGGTGGGAATGATGTGTGCTCCGTGTTGCAATATATTCAGGTTGCAATTCTAACTCCAATAACCTGGGAGTGAGCCCAATAGAATAAGGTTAGAAGTAAACATGGTTAGAAATGCTATGTGCATCACCGCGTTTTATGCTGCCCTGTCCAGGAAAATAGATGAATGTATAAAGGAAACAAGGGGAGTAGCTCACTTACCTTTTATAGAAGCCAGCTGCTTGGATATTGGAATACTGGAAATTAAATAGACATTGTTACTGGGTGGTTAATGTAGCAAGAAATGATTTTTTGATCTGGGAGCAGATTGGGAGGTTTTTTAATATTGGGCTGGTCACTCTCTTTTTTGTTAAAAGTTTCTTTTCTTTTCTGAGATATAGGATAAAAATGTAATGTCCCTCAAAACATAATCAGATTTGGTTGCATGCAATAATAGAATCTGTGCCTGTGTATATTGAGCACATCTTAAGATAAGACCTTTACAACCAGGGGTGCCAACTTGAATATAATATTGGGGGGCAGGTAAGCCCTGCCCCACATAGTCACATGACGTGGTGCAACCTACACCATTTGAATGGCAAGGCTCATTTACTGGGGGGGCAGCCCCCTCAAATATTTTATAAGGGGGTGGCAAAGGGACCTCGGCCCTTAGGAGTTGGCTCCGATGTTTTCAACTCATTTTGGACAATTCCGGCTTCTGTTTGTGGACTCTACTCCCTCTACTAGCCTTAGTGAAGCAGCGGCTAGGAGTTGACCTGGGTTTGCTAGTTGCCCAGTGAGAAGCCCATCTAAGTGGCTCTGGGATTTCCAAAGGAAGTGTGGGATATAGGTTTGAAAAATAAAGTAATCAATTTTTTAAAGTGCATATCAAGAAAATGCTCTTGGAGGACTTTCCTATTCTCCCCTAGGATTTAAACATTTTAATAGACAGTATGATTAGTTTTGCTGAAGTGTGAGAAACTCATTACAGCCCAGCCCACAAGCTGTGAAACCTCTGTCTTTTCCTCTCCTGTGGAACCTCATTCACACACACACACACACAGAGCAAGGAAAATGTATGAGAGCCTACTAGAGGGAAAGGCGACAGGATTAACACTTACGGCTTGGCCATCTTCTTGGAAGTTGAATTTGTGCCTTTCTTCGAAGAAGAAGCATCTCCCGGCTGATTTAGAGAATACGACTTTTTGTCCGCAGCACTAGATGCACAGCCACACATCTTTTGCTACTGCCTGAGCACTGTTTACGATCTCTTAGCAACTTCCGAGATTGTAAAAAAAGACAAACACAAGCTGTGAAGGGGGAAGGGGGTGCAGCCTGGGCGCCAGCCAGGCCTATTAATAATGGAAAGGCTCTCTGGTCACTAAGTTGCTGGCAAAATAAATCAGCCTGGGAGGGCATTCTAAGCTAAGAGATTAACAAAGGAAGCTCATCGCTGCTTGTGCAACACACCTGGCTCTTGAGCAGGGAAGTCTTTAGCATACACACCGCTTGGATGCAAAGATCCGCCCAGCACCCCCAAATTTAGTTTAGCCCCCAAATTAACTTTTATTATGCTTATGTCAGACACCATGCTTACGCCTTATCTCTTGCTTACGAAAGAAGGGAGGAAAAAGAAACAAACTTTATTATTTGCTCATTTATTCAGAATAGACTTATACTTGTTGAGTCTGACAAGTGCCGCTGTTGCGAAAGACAAGCGCCGCTGTCCCGGAGGGCTTTTGAAGGCAGGCAGGGGGGAGCAAAGACTTTTGCCCCCCGCCAGCCTTCAGAAGAGGTCGGGGGACAGACTGTCCCTGGACCTGGTCTGAAGGCGGTTTCCATAGGAACGCATTAATTGATTTTTAATGCATTCCTATGGGAAACCGTGCTTCGCAAGACGAAAAACTTGCAAGACGAAAAGACTTGCGGAACGAATTAATTTCGTCTTGCGAGGCACCACTGTACGGCCCTGATCCTGCGAACACTTTGTGAATGTGAGTTCACAACAACGTGTGAATGCTAACCTGAGATTGAAATTGGGGTGGGGAAATCACTTTGTTAAAGGAATGCAGTACTTTCTGGTCAATGTAGAACCTATTTAGATTTCACCCAGCACTTTACAGGCTGTGGTGCTGAACACACACCCAGGCATGAGTCTCATTGAACTGTGTGAGACTATTCCAGAGGATTGCAGCCGCAATGTCCTGTCTGAATACAGTGGTACCTCGGGTTACATACACTTCAGGTTACATACGCTTCAGGTTACAGACTCTGCTAACCCAGAAATAGTACCTCGAGTTAAAAACTTTGCTTCAGGATGAGAACAGAAATCGCGCACCGGTGGCGTGGCGGCAGCAGGAGGCCCCATTAGCTAAAGTGGTACCTCAGGTTAAGAACAGTTTCAGGTTAAGAACGGACCTCCGGAACGAATTAAGTTCTTAACCTGAGAAGAGACCCGGAATTTGCTTCTGAGCTAGAAAACTACAGTGATTGCCACCCATCATCTCTAAAAGAAAGTGACAGGTGGTCTCACCTTTTGATATGAATTTTGTATGGAAGGATATAAATTTTAAATCAAGGGATATCAAATTTATATTAAAATTTTATATCAATTCTATATCAAAGGATTTCAATCCGATCGATTTGATATCAAATTTATATTCACAATTTTTCAGGGTATAATGCACCCCACGTACATAGAATCAGAATTTTGTCGAGTTGGAAGGGACCACAAGGGAAGAGTTAGAGGAGTATTGAATCAGAAAATATTTGGAGAACGGAGAATATTTAAGGATTATATAAGATCATATTGTACCAATCACACCATTTACAGATAGGTAGCCGTGTTGGTCTGCCATAGTCAAAACAAAAAATATTCCTTCCAGTAGCACCTTAAAGACCAACTAAGTTAGTTCTTGGTATGAGCTTTCGTGTGCATGCACACTTCTTCAGATACACTGAAACAGAAGTTTCCAGACCCTTCTATATAGTGAGAAGGTGGGGAGGGGTATTACTCAGAAGGGTGGTAGGAATGGGTGATTGGCAGATAGCTGTGATGAGCCTGTTGACGACTCTTAACGACTGCAATAGGTCTTACAGGAAAAAGCAAGGGGTGAGAAGGTGAAAAATGGCTTTGTCATGTATAATGAGATAAGAATCCAAGGTCTTTGTTCAGACCAGGTGTCTCCATGGTTTTAAGTTTGGTGATAAGTTGCAATTCAGCAGCTTCTCTTTCCAGTCTATTTCTGAAATTCCTTTGTAGTAAAACAGCTACTTTGAGATCTTGTATAGAATGTCCTGGGAGATTGAAGTGTTCTCCTACTGGTTTCTCTGTCTTGTGATTCCTGATGTCCGATTTATGTCCGTTTATTCTTTGGTGTAAGGTCTGGCCTGTTTGTCCAATATAGAGAGCTGAAGGACACTGTTGGCATTTGATGGCATACACAATGTTAGACGATGAGCAATTAAATAGTCCCGAGATGGTATGTGTGATGTTGTTGGGGCCAGTAATGGTGTTGTCCGGGTGTATGTGGCAGCAAAGTTGGCATCTGGGTTTATTGCAGGCTCTGGTGTCAGTGTCCGTGTTAGGTCTGGTTGTAGTATTATTGTGGGTTAGGAGTTGTTTAAGATTGGGTGGCTGTCTGTAGGCAATGAAAGGTCTTCCTCCCAGAGCTTGAGAAAGAGAACTGTCATTGTCCAGGAGAGGTTGTAGATCTCTGATGATGCGTTGTACTGTTTTAACTTGGGAGCTGTATGTGATGACTAGAGGTGTACTGTTATTTTCTTTTTTGCGTCTGTCTTGCAGCAAGTTCTCTCTGGGTATCAGTCTGGCTCTGTTGATCTGTTGTCTAACTTCATCTGCTGGGTATTTTAGTTCAAAAAACGTTTGCTGTAAATCTCTTAGGTGAGAGTCTCTGTAGAATTGGAACAGATGCGGCTGTAACGTAGTGCCTGGCTATATACAATGGACTGTTTGGTATGTTTGGGATGGTAGCTAGAGGCATGTAGATATGTTTGTCGGTCAGTTGGTTTACGGTATAAGGTGGTGTCTATGCGCCCATCCTGTATTTTTATAGTAGTGTCCAAAAAATGTATTTCTTGCATAGATTGATTCATTGTTAGGTTGATTGTGGGGTGAAAATCATTGAATTTCTGGTGGAAGGTGTCCAGGGTCTGTTGACCATGTGTCCAGATGATAAAAATATCGTCAATGTATCGCAGGTACAAGAGAGGTTTGAGTGGGTAGGAGTTTAGGAAACGTTGTTCTAAATCTGCCATGAAGATGTTGGCATACTGTGGGGCCATGCGGGTGCCCATTGCTGTGCCGCTGATCTGAAGGAACAGGTCATCACCGAATTTGAAGTTGTTGTGGGTAAGGACAAATTGGCAGAGTTTGGTGGCAAAGTCCGCTGTGGTTTTATCTGAAATGGTGTTCTTTATAGCTTGTAAACCATCGTTGTGTGGGATGTTGGTATACAGAGATTATAGCTTGTAAACCATCGTTGTGTGGGAAATTGGTATACAATCACACCATATTAGCAGAACTTGTGTGATACTTGTAAACACAACAAATAATGTTTGTGGAGTAGATGGGAACAATATTAAAGAATAAAAAACTGTGTGAAAAAAACAATGACAGTATAAACAGTACAAGTGTTTAATTAAGTATTAATTAGGAAGATTAAGCTTTTTTATATACGTAAATTTGCTTTTTCTTCTTTCTGTAATTTTTTCTTTTCTTTTTTCTTAATTGTTTTTTCTTTAATTTTCTTTTTGTGGTATGAGATTGTAAATTCTTTGTATAAGTGTGTAATTTAAATTAATAAAGATTATTTTTTAAAAAAGGAAGGGACCACAAGTGTTCATCTAGTCCAATCCCCTGCAATGCAACCATCTTTTGCCCAGTGTGGGGCTTAAACTCGTGGCTCTGAGATTAAGAGTCTGATACTCTGCCAACCGAGCTATTGCTGAAAATGTATGACCATCTCGCTTCCCCAGATCTGGAGGACGTTTTGAGCCCACCCTAACCTATGGCGTGAGTGCTAATCCTCCCTGACAGTTTATGTGGGGCTTAAACATTGGGATTCACCTCAGCGCCCTTGGATGTATGGCATGTTTTATGAGCCCTAATTCTGACATTGTGAGACATTAAATTATTATTATTATTATTATTATTATTATTACTTATTGAATTTATATACTGCCCTATACCCAGAGGTCTCAGGGCAGTTCACTTAAATGTAAGTTTGATTCAGGATATGTCAAATCAAATTCTGTATTAAACTAGGAAACACTTGTTTTGAGCATCCCTGATGCTACAGAATAGTTTTACTGTATATCAAATTTTATATTTAGAAAATTGATATAAAAATTATATCCTTCCATCTGTGGAAACCAACTCTGGTATGCTGAAAAAAATTCATACATAGCTTGCTTGCACATGTTTTTGAAATGAAATAATGGTTTTGAAATTTGCTTTTTCTGCTTTTGTAACATTGGCAATGTGTTTTGAGACATGCGACCCTTTTGTGAAAGCAACTGACAAAAAATTAGACAGAGCTGCTATTCAGATTCATTTTCTCCTCTGCCCTCATTATTATTTTGATGTTCCCCAGCAGTTTTCCTTTGGACAATACGGCCGCCACCGCAGCATTGAGCTCTTTGCACTGCTGGTGATGTGAAATTTTCCAACGTGGTGTAGTGGTTAAGAGCAGTAGACTCGTAATCTGGTGAACCAGGTTCGCTTCCCCGCTCCTCCACATGCAGCTGCTGGGTGACCTTGGGCTAGTCACACTTCTCTGAAGTCTCTCAGCCTCACTCACCTCACAGAGTGTTTATTGTGGGGGAGGAAGGGAAAGGAGAATGTTAGCCGCTTTAAGACTCCTTCAGGTAGTGATAAAGCGGGATATCAAATCCAAACTCTTCTTCTTCTTCTTCCTACCAACCCATCCCTATAGGCCACTGCATATCACTGCTTCTCACATTTCCACCTAGTATTTCCTGTGCCGTGATAAATTCCGACGACAAAACTCTCTGGAGTGACTCTTTATGTAACATGATGATGATACAGAAAGAAGGTTGCAACAGATGGCCGAAAGAATTAAGACTTCTCCCTCATTTAGCTGCAGTGAAATTACTGAGGCCAAAGCAAATATAGATATCTACAACTATCACTCTTTCTGGATTTTAATTATCTTTAATTATCTAAGAAAATATCATCCCATACACCTCACCTCATCCCACCCACACCATATTTAGTGTGTCATCTTTCAAGCCATTCTTTTCCCCACCCTTGCCCTTTTTGGAAGTGCTTTAAGATTTCTTACATTCCTGGTGCCTTCTTTAGGGAAGGCTTATGAATAAAATAGAGCCTGTAATTGCAATGTCACTGCCAAAATGCATGTAATCCATGCTCATTATTCCTTCAGTTAACACACTTAAATTACACAGAAATTTATCTGATCCCAGCTTGAAAATTAGAAAGAGCTTTCACATGAAGTGTGAGTAATAATCTGGATTGTTTTCCCCGTCGGCTGAACCCCACAATATGGCACGCAACATTTTCAGTCATGCTGTTGGGAAGATTAGAGTCACTGGCCAGGAACCAATAACTGTTTTGGATGTGGGAAGGGTGACTCTGTCAATTTCAGCTTGTCTCACTTTCTGATTCCCCCCTTTTCAGTGCAGTTCTCTATACTCTACATCAATTGTGAATTTGTGCCTGTACACAAATTTGTATGGAATTTTGCCTAACGCATGAATTTCTTTTTACAAAGCACTCTTGCCTAACATAGCACACTTTTGATAACATGTGCATTTGCATCAAAACATTACTAGCTTTTGTGCATATTACGCGGCTGAAGATGCACATTGCAAAATTCAGAGAGCTGCAAATTCCAAAGTATGGCTGTGTTTCGGTTCACATGTTGTTTTGGATATTGTGAATTGGGTAGGTTCGTCTTTCTGCCCCATCTCAAGTTTAGATTGAGTACCAGCTTTGGGCAACATTGTGTGTCAATTAACTCTTGAAACTGAGGGGGCTTGCAAAAGTCATTTGTGACACGACATAGGACTAGGACTAGCCGCCTGAGAAACGGTTTCTATCCAAATGCGATTTTGGTTTTAAAAACAGTGTAAGGTAGTCTCTGGAAGGGACGTGGGTGGCTCTGTGGGTTAAACCACAGAGTCTAGGACTTGCCAATCAGAAGGTCAGTGGTTCAAATCCCTGCGATGGGGTGAGCTCTCGTTGCTCGGTCCCTGCTCCTGCCAACCTAGCAGTTCGAAAGCACATCAAAGTCTAAGTAGATAAATTACCTTCCCGGCGGGAAGGTAAACGGCGTTTCTGTGCACTGCTCTGGTTCGCCAGAAGCAGCTTAGACATGCTGGCCACATGACCCGGAAGCTGTATGCTGGCTCCCTCGGCCAATAAAGCGAGATGAGCGCCGCAACCCCAGAGTCGGTCACAACTGGACCTAATGGTCAGGGGTCCCTTTACCTTTACTTTTTAAGGCAGTCTCTAAGGCAGTATATTGTATTTAATTATGGGGTATCAGAGTTTTTAGGCGGTTATCCAGGCAGGGATAGCTGAGATAGCAGGTTTGTTGGTTTTTGAATGTCTGACGTAGATTTTTTCAATTTCGTTGTTCTGTATGGGACAATGACAATAAAGATTATCGTATCAACATGAAGGAGGGGCTGGCCCTGGAACTCTAGCTGCTTGGACCCTACATGCACACCAAGAATCATAAAATTGTAGAGCTGGAAGGGACCCCAACGACCATTTATTCTAACCCCTTGAATTGCAGGAAGCTCAACTGAAACACCAATGGCAGATAGCCCTGCAACCTCTGCTTAAAAATACCCAAGGAAGGAGAGTCCACCACCTTCCAAGGAAGTTTGTTCCACTGTCAAACCGCTCTTATTTTCAGGAAATCCGGAATCTCATTTCTTGTAACTTAGTCATTGGTTTGGATCCTACCATCCAGAGAAGGAGAAAACAAGCTTGCTCCATCTTCCATGTGACAGCCCTTGCGATATCTGAAGATGGCTATCATATCACCTCTCATTCTCCTCTTTCCCAGGGTATGGGAAAGTCATGTGCTTTAAATGTCTGTTGGATGCGCTTTCAATATAAGGTATTTTAAAATGGTTTGTCAGTGCAGGATGTTACATTGGTGTTTAGCCTGTAGGTATGAACAGCAAGGCTCAGGAGTGGTTTGGTTGTGGTAAAACTCAGCTTTGGAAACTATTATGCTCTTCAGCTGACAACACACTTTGTGCAGCTCTGACAGTTAAATTGAGCTCTGTGGGTCACTAATGATTAAAATACTAATCACTTGTTTCTGAAGATAAAGCTGGTAAAATGTCATTCCGAGGAGCTGCTATAATAGGCCTATGACTGTGCAGGTGAGGGCATATCATTTATCGCTTCAATTCCAGGCATGCTTCAGAAAGAGATCACCATACTGAATGTGAAAAGGCTATTTTTGAATTTCAAGGTACCTCGGGGATTATGGAGCCTCACCTTGCATTTGTAGATAATCACCTGCATGTTCCTGTGCTCTCATCTTAAAATGCAACCCCCATCTCTTTGTATGAACTGGAATGGAGAACTGGATTATGAACAGGGAAGTGTGGCTGTGGGGTGATTTAAACTGTCTCCCCAGCTTCTCTGTCTCCCCAGCATAATTAAAAAAAAAATCTCAAAAGAATTGTGTGAAAGCTGAACACCCATTTGCCAAGAGGGTCCACAGGACAAATTTTCTACCTTTGGCTGTATCATTTTTAAAGCTAACTTATGGCCCTTTGGATGTTGCTGGACTAAAACATCCACCATCCCTGACCACTGGGAGCCAGAGCAGTTGGACCAGGATTGGTGCTACATGCTCAAACCGCTTTGCCTTGGTGAGCAACCTGGCCACCAAATTCTACACCAGCTGAAGTTCCCGAACCATCTTCAGTGGCAGCCCTATGAATAACACATT
The DNA here is from genome assembly GCF_964106915.1 of Podarcis gaigeae. Classification (NCBI taxonomy): domain Eukaryota; kingdom Metazoa; phylum Chordata; class Lepidosauria; order Squamata; family Lacertidae; genus Podarcis; species Podarcis gaigeae. Next base: position 102,271,370 of record NC_139679.1, read on the forward strand.
GTGGCTATCTAACCCAGGGGTTGTCAACCTGGTCCCTACCGCCCACTAGTGGGCGTTTCAGGGTTCTAGGTGGGCAGTAGGGGTTCTACGGCACAAGCTGAATCCTCCTTCCATCGAGCACTGGTGGGCCGTAAGGAAACTTTACCATCAAGAAAGATGCATTAGTGGGTGGTAGGTACAAAAAGGTTGACTACCCCTGAGCACAGACGACAGTAGTTAGGCTATCTTCGTCCATGTTACATGTGCCACAATGTGAATTTACATGTGCAACCCTTAAGATGTAACTACAGTCACCAATCTGGATGGCTTTAAAGAAGGATTAGACAAATTCATGAAGGATAAAGCTGCCAATGGCTACTTGCTATAATGGTTATGTGCTACCTTCACTGCTGGAGGAGGTATGCCAGTATAGGTTGTAGGTTGTGAACAGTGCTTTTTTCTGGAGGCACGCAGGGAGTACACATACCCCTAAACATTTTGTGAATCTAAGTTTGGCCTCATTAAGGGGTGGTATTTCAATATGAGTAGGAAAATGGGAGTACCCCTAAACAGTTTTTTTTAGAAAAAAAGCACTGGTTGTGAATATATATTTTAGGTTACATTGTTTCCGCCCCCACAAAAAAAACCCTAGGCAGTTGTCAGGTACTGGGCAGAGGAGGAATGGTGGAGACCACATCGCTAGACTGACCCTTCCACAGAAGAAGACAGTTCAGAATTACAACAGGGGTTTGAGGGAGATCACAGCTCAGAGGCAGATGAGAGGAAAAACTGGGAAATAATGGGAGAGGAGGAGGAGGAGGAAGAAGCACCACCAGGGGGTGACAGCTGATGGACACAGTATCTTTAAGAAAGCATTCCAGACCCACCCCTATCCCAGTACCTGGCTAACATTGAAAGGGGGAGAAAAAAGAGCTCAAAGGCAGAGGGCACTTTTCAGTACCTGTACCAGTACACATGGGGGTGGGGTAGAGACTCACTCAGGACAATGCCATTATTGCAAGAGGCTGGATTCCCAAGCCTCTCTCTGTGAATATTGAATAAAAAACAGACGGTAAGGACTTTTCCTTGTCTTCTCTGTTCCTGGCAACCTGGCGTGGGGGTTGGTGTTAGGATATATCCGTTCCACCTTAAGAAGGGAGCAGGTTGTTGTGTCACAGGCTGCATATTTCCTGTTCTCAGGAAGTTTATGTTTTGTACATTGCTTTCATTTTCTCTCTGTGCCTGAGACATCGAAGCAGGCAGTCATGTTTTTTCTTTGTTCTGATCAACGCTGAATAAAGTTGTAAATGATGCTCTCCTGAGTGCACCTTTCGTTGTACGAACTCTGCTGAAAGAGTGTGCACCAGCCTTGGAATGTGGCATGTTATTTCTGAGGCTCGTGTCACTAATTGACTGATACTGCGTATCTATGGGAGATCGATGGATCGTCCGGAGGCGACGTGGAGTCATGATGGCCTCTGTCCCCCTGGCAGTATCCCAACAATTGGTTCCTCAGTAGATGGTGCCACCAGACCATACGCGAACCGGACAACATGTGGCCTATTCATTTGGCTCCCTCAGTACTGTACAACAAACTTATTCAATAGTTACTAGCTCTGATGGCTATGCTCCACCTGTCCTGTGGGGGGCAGTGGTGCCTCTGAATCCTGCTTGCTGGAAATTGCAAGTGGGGAGTGTGCTGTTGCACTCAGGTTCTGTAGGCCACTCTGAGACCAGGACACTAGGCTAGATGATTCTTTGGCCTGATCCAGCAAGGGGCTTCTTATGTCCTTAGGTTCATCCCAGCTGGAAGAGCATCAGAGTTTATCTGGTAACAAACGAATGAGCATCTATTCTGTCATGCTGAGGTGTCGCTGAAGATACCATCTAGTAATGATGGATTTCAATTAAAGTGGTTACCAGCATGATCCTATACTCAGAAGCAACTGAATTTGTTGAGTTCAGAGGGACTTACTCCCAGGTAAGTGGATATAGGATTGTAGTTTAAAGCTCCAGGAGGGAACTAATGATAGAGACATAGGGCCAAGTCACACGTTGGGGGGTGTGTGTGTGTGTGTGTGTGTGTGTGTGTGGTATCTGATCATATATGAACACTTGCCAGGGACCCTGTAAATGGCTGCAGGTCCCTGTTTCATATGCACCAAGTGGCAATCTGCGTCCCCTCTTGTCTAATGTGAGAAACGACCTTTGTAGCTTAGATTAAATCATTTAGGGAGCAAGCAAAGATTGGAAAAGAAGAGTTATATGAGTGATAACGGTAGGTGGCAAAGACAAGGCAGATGGAATAAATGTCGCATGCAGCCTCTTTTCATCAATATATCAGAGGCCCTGCTAAGAATAATTCAGAACCATCCTGCAATTCAAGCAATACTTTGTGATGCAGAGTAGGAATTCATCAGGGTGTGGGTGTGTGCAGTGGTACCTGCTGATAAAAGAATGACTGACTTCATTGATATTAATTTACTGATGAATAGCTAACTGCGCTGGAATCCTGAACACAGATTGTAGCTATTCCATTAATAAGGGAAAGGGTTAATAACAGGGCTATAAGTCCATACATGGTTATCCTGGGAGATATAAGGGACACGGGTGGCGCTGTGGTCTAAACCACTTAGCCTCTTGGGCTTGCCGATTGGAAGGTTGGCAGCTCGAATCCCCATGGTGGGGTGAGCTCCCATTGCTTTGTCCCAGTTCCTGCCAACCTAGCAGTTCGAAAGCACACCAGTGCAAGTAGATAAATAGGTGCCGCTGTGGCGGGAAGGTAAACGATGTTTCCGTGTGCTCTTACTTCAGTCAGTGTGTTCCGTTGTGCCAGAAGCGGTTTAGTCCTGCTGGCCACATGACCTGGAAAGCTGTACAAACACCAGAAAGTGAGATGAGTGCCATAACCCCATAGTCACCTTTGACTGGACTTAACCATCCAGGGGTCCTTTACCTTTTTTACCTATCCTGGGAGTAAGGTCTACTGAACGCAGCATAACTTGCTGCTGAGTAAACATGCCTGGGGCAGCAATGCAATAAACTACTATCAAGCTGCTATAGTTTGTGGTGCCCTATGCATTGTTCTGGGATGTGGGTGGCGCTGTGGGTTAAACCACAGAGCCTAGGACTTCCCTATCAGAAGGTCGGTGGTTCGAATCCCCGCAACGGGGTGAGCTCCCATTGCTCAGTCCCTGCTCCTGCCAACCTAGCAGTTTGAAAGCGCGTCAAAGTGCAAGTAGATAAATAGGTACTGCTCTGGCGGGAAGGTAAAAGGTGTTTCCGTGAGCTGCTCTGGTTCACCGGAAGCGGCTTAGTCATGCTGGCCAAATGACCCGGAAGCTGTACGCCGGCTCCCTCGGCCAATAAAGCGAGATGAGCGCCGCAACCCCAGAGTTGGCACGACTCGACCCTTTACCTTTACCTTATGCATTGTTCCAGAATGCCATTACTAAAAGTCTGTGGTTTGCAAGGTAGTGCAAACCATAGTACAGAAACAGAACTGGTTGAGGATGCATTTGCTTAGATTTATAACATGGGCTACGTCAAAGACTCAAGGTGCAAAGTTTCCACTTAGTGCCAACTAAATGTGTCTTAACACAAAGCATGTCAGGGATATATTGGGACCATAGTCATGATCAGGGGTAGGCAACCTAAGGCCCAGGGGCCGGATCTGGCCCAATTGCCTTAAAGAGTGTTGAGAAGGAAGGGGTTTTCAGTTCTTGCAACTGTCTGATTGGGGCAAGACCTACTGGGAAGAGTTGCTGTGATCACTAGGCCAGCACTGTTTTGGTTAACTTCACTAACAGAGGACAGAGGTACATCAGAACAAAATGTAATGCTTTTCCTAACCAAGAGTCTTCTCCAGTTTCCTAAAAGAAAGTGTTGTTAGAAGGCAACAGATCTCTGGCGTTCTTTATAAGATTAAGATACATGATGTGTCCATGTTGAGAATTCCCCTACATTCTTGTCACCATGCAAGCCGGAGGCAAGAGGTTCATCACCCTTTTTTATTGTGATATCTCCAGTCTCCTCCTGACAGCAAAGCTAGTACAACCTTAACAGCACAGATTGAAAATAGCCTATGATTCATTGCTTCCCCTTCTTTGCTAAATACATAATGATGTGCCTTCTTCAGGGTTGGCATGTGCCCTTATGGCAAAGGAGGCATTTATGCTAGATTTGGGGCTTTGCAGAAGGTGTTAAGCCATCAGCTGCTCAACTCCCCTTCCATCTGCTTCCTACAATGCCTCTTTACAACAACTCTGTCTTCACCCTTTTGCCAGAGACTGACTGCTATGTGCTTTCTTCTTCTCCTTGTGAACTTTAAGTCCTGGGTTTGTTTTCCGAATGTGCTGTGTAGGTTTCCTGGAGGAAAAATATATCTGTGAAGCTAGGCAGTCTATGAACTCCAGTCTCAAGATAATTCAGAGCAAGAATTTATTGATTCCTGTTGGTAAACAGGAAATCTATGCAACACTCTCAGTGTCACAGCCAGGCATTTCATTGGCTGTGGTTCAAAATAAGGTGTTGGAAAAGATGGATCCTTTTGATCTGATCCTGCAGAATCGTCTCCCCCCATTTTTATGCCTTAGAATCAGAATTTCATACTTTCCCCCAACATAATAGATAATGAGATGGTGGTGGTGGTGGTGGTGATGATGATGATAATAATAATAATAATAATAATAATAATAATAATAATAATAATAATATCCCACCCATCTGGCTGGGTTTCTCCAGCCACCCTAGGCAGCTTACAGCACGTAAATCAGGGATTTTGAAAGAATTATAATTATTGCTAATATGTGATTACATATTTCTCCTTCTAGGCACTAATGATTTTCCCCTGTGCTGGTTGTAGGCCATTTGAGATTGATTTTATGCTGTTCTGTGCTGGTTTTGTGTTGTTGATGTTGTTTTTGCTGATTTAGTGGGGGAGAGGGTTAACAGAGAAAACACTAGGTGGCATACTTTAAAATATGTTTTGATTGTAGCTTGGTATTGTGTTATGAGCCACCCATATGACTTTGTTTAATGGGATGTTTATAAATGTCAAAAACAAACACCCTGACAGTGAATGTCGAATGTTTCCTACAATACAAATGTCATTTGTCACTCAGCTTTGCAAATAGCCCATCGCCAACAAGACAAATTTGTTCAGGCCCTTGTAACTTGTATTCCTGAAACGTTGCTACCTTTCTCATCTGTACTGATGAACTGCTGCATAAACTCTCCCCAACCAAGTCTCTTCCAGATGTTTCGGGGTGGAATTCAACATAGCGCTCAGGTGAACGTTTTATCGGCACAAGGACTTCTCCTTGTACAATTCAATGCTCTCCCCCTCTCCTCCCCATATGTACCCCAACATCTGTTCTAAGTGTCCCCCAAACCCTTGGAGCAAGTTTGGAACAGTCACAGTGTGTGTATGGGGAGGAGAGGAGGGACAGTCCCATTATGCATGTGGACATTGTGCCACTCACAAAGTTATTTAGCTGAATACTGCCAAGCTACAACAAAACATGTCTCTCCCATATCGGCCTCTACAGCCACAGCAGGCGCTGTAACTCTCCAAGAGTTTGAATCACAGGATGATGTGAGCTGTAGTCCAAAATATCTGAAGGACTATCAAGTTGCAGAAGAATACTCAAGACTATGTTGCACATTCCCATATCAGGTTAAGCTAATCCAACAGAAAACATAATTTCCCCCATTATTTTCAACCCAAACATAATGCATGTACAAGCTGACTTGTCATTTCAGGTTGAAGCCCAAGTTAGACAATAACTTGGAGTGAAAATGGATGGTAAGAAGATGCATGTCCTATTTTATCCCCCCCCCCCCTCTCTCTCTCTCTGTGTGTGTGTGTGTGTGTTGCAGCACCACCACATGCCTTTAAACAAGCATTGTATGCAATAATCTTTATTTATGCGGGTCAAATAGATATATCACAATATTGAGTCATCCACTGAGCAGTCATACATTGGTTACAACAATCATATAAGTGACTATGCCGTTTTATGCTAAAATATGCTTTGAACATTTACAGCTCATACAATGATATCATAGACGGATACACTTCTATTTAGAAATGCAGATGTTCAGTTTTTACAGTGGTGTGTTCATCTGTAGGCTGCAAACTGAGTTTCGGGGGGTTGCAGGGCAGCTGAAAGGGATGCTAAGATGACCCTAGCTTTGCTGCGCAGCATCCAATGTGTTTTAAGTTAGCGGTTAGCAACACTTTCTCACCAGGATGAGTCTCAATCGGTGAGACTGAGGCAAGGTAGCAACTCAGTACTTAACTCCCTCCTGACCTTACCAATTCTCTGCAGTACATATGTGTATATGTGGAGACATGGAAATGCTCAACTCACACAGGAATAAGAGTAGAGCTCAGTCTTTCCCCTTGCAGTGTGAGAGAGGTTGCTGCTCTCAAATTTGGCTCCATTTAGCAGCACGGCTTGGGTTCTTTTGCTGCTTATTATGTGGAGTCCTGTCTATTGCTGGAGGAAAGAGAAAACAAAGCTTTCCATCTAGCAGCAGAAGTCTGGCTCTGTTGCCTTGCCATGGAGCTAAAGGGTTCTGCGGAAAAATGGCTGAGCAGAAACCATTTTTCCCCCCTGGAAAATATTACGCACAATTTGAGATCAGCATGATCTCTAAATTACCTTTACCCCACTAAGGAAATGGCTCAGTGTTCTCGATTGCTGAGATCTTATGTGTTTGACACTCTCTTTCTACTTACGAATAGCACCAAATCCAGTATACATCATCATAACGACTGGACCGAACAGACGTTGAACAACTTTGAAACAGCTTAGAGAGAAAAACATTCTTCACCATCAATGGCCATAGAGGAAAAGTGTTTCGCAACAGCTCTGAATGTGCACATGCTCTGTTGCACTATCTGTCAATGTGGCGTTTGCCACCAGATAGTTTCACGTACTGATATCTGCACCTCTGTTATCCTAATTAAATAAATACCTTTGTAAACATGTAAACACAGTTACTTGGTCCTTATATTACACAGTTCACGTTCAAAGAGTCACAAAACATCAAAATATGGATTTAAAGAAGGAATACTGAGCTCGATTAAACAAACAAACTGGTCAGTTTACAGCATATTATTTCTGAATGCCCTTTTAAGGAAAACTGTTTTAGTTATATGCAGCATTCAAGATTTGGGTAAGCCGTTGATCCAACTCTGCAAAATATATAAAATAGGCATACGTACATACATACATACATACTTTATCTAAAACATTATATCAAACAAACAAACCAATTAAAAAGTAGTCGTGGTGGTATTGAAAAAATCCCATATACACAGTTTATAACATTCTGTTGGCGTGAAAATGATGCAGCCTCATGCACTAAGACACTCTGCAAATTTGCTAATCAGGACAAATGTCAAATAAATTTCTTATGTAGAAAAAACCCAAAACCAAATATTATAAACCAACAGTCATAGACAGGCAATGTTGAAAACTTAGGCGCTACAATGCATGCATTGAGATACGATCAGAAATAATGCGAAAACACACATTTTGCTGTTCACCAAAATGCAGAAGAAAATCTAAAGCTAATTCAGTTGTGTTCTCCATATCATATACTACAGACTCGAGGCTACAAAATGCTGCCACCAAACACATACAAAACTACCGTAAGGTTATCTATACAGTACATACAACAATTATTTACCCCAATCCACCACCTCTGATGACTATAACCTCAATCATCTACTCACAAGGAGAAGATGTTTCATATATAAACAAAGTAAGAACCACAACCCACCTTCTTCGGATGGTACCCGTAGACCTTTGATTTAGATGAAATTCTGTCACATTTATCTAAAACTTGAGAAATCTGCTGCCTGCCACTGTGTTTCAGCTTTCCATACACAATGCTCAACGTAAGAGCTCTTGGAACTCTGTGTGTGCTAAATTTGATTAGCAAAGGAGGTGGGGCTGCTCTGTTGCTGCTGGCCAAATTCATCCACTTGGCCATAGTTGGTCTGCTGCCCGAAGCTGCTTCCCTGTTGGTTATAGCCACCAGTTGGCCCGTAGCTATCTTGATTGTAGCCACCTTGGTTAAAGCTGCCAGACTGCTTCTCCATGGTGTCTTGAGGGTGCCTCGTGCCTGAAGAATGCCAGCCAGTTTCCTTGAAAACAAACCAAATGTTTCCTGCCCAGAGAATAAAGTTCAAGAATCCGAAGACCTAAATGGGAAGTAAATCAAGACGTGGATATGAGACTATATTATGAGGCATCCTGTCTTTGTTGGTTGAAGGAATGGATGACATTACAGAATTCATATACTGTAGACTCAGAAGGTCATGGCAATATTTTTGGCTGGCACGCTTATTTATGGTATGAAAAGGTGAAAGTTCATAAAGGATTTACAAATCATATAATTAGGAAAAATTTGTATAGAGTATGGGATAAATATAATAATTTATTAGAGGTAAAAACACCACTTTGGCTCTCACCATTGGAAGCTATAGCAGTAAAGAAAAAGAATATGCTAGAAGGGTTGACAACTTATAGAAATGTATTAAAACAAAAGGGAAGAGAGTATAAATTAAAAGAGTTTAAGGAATTATCAGGGAAATTAACAACATGGATATAATATCATCATTTGAATGAAGTATTTAAGAAAGATAGGATATGAGGGTCAAGGATACGAGGTGCAGGTCAAGCACCTTCAATGAGACTGTGTGTCCTGGGTGCACTCCCTGGCCCATGTGAGTCTGAAGGGGGATGAGTATTTCCCAACAGGTGAGTAAGGTATCCCCCTTTAGACGAACATCGACCATACTTTGGTAAGGAAGTGTTTGCCTGCACATTCCTTGGCATCAATGGGATGGGGCTTGGTCAGCACATTCCCACTTGCCATTTTATGCGTTCGGACTGAAGAGGATTATTGATGCAGACAGATCACTCCAGCAATTAAGATCATGTTTGTTTTTCTTTCTACAAGCTCTTTGGTGTAGACCAAGGGCCAAGGGTGTCATCCCATTAAAGCAAATAAAAGACTGATCTAGCTGCTCCTAGTCTTTATAAACTGAGATCATAGGAGTAAATAGGAATCTACCAAAGGCTGCCTACAGCTTTCTTCCAGTAAGAGGACTGCTGCTCCCTGATTCAAAGAAGACTCATGTACTTTGGCAGAAGGAATTACAAGTCTGTGGCCCCCGTTAATTATTGTGTGCATTATTAGATACGATGAATCACTACCTAGTTGCCTTTTTGATCGCAAAGCTGTTAAAACCATTCTAAAAGTAAATCTTTTGCAAGGCAGATGACAACTCCCTTGGTGGAAGTAACAGTAACATTAGTAGTAGCAGTGGCAATCATCTATAAGCGTAGGTAAGTAAGAACTCCCTTTTACTCCATATACTGCATAATCTAATTATCAAGTTATTTTGCATGCTTGTTCTCCAGGCTACTTTGATGAATGTATCTTGATTGTTAAGTGTGCCACGGCATCCAGTCTTTTAATCTTCAGGTAAGAAGTTTGTCATTTACTATAGTCTGTTGCTCAGATTATTATCCTTGCTCCCTCTCTTGTGTTTATGCTTCATAGAAGAGCCTGTGAATTAGGTGAGGTCATGATGAGCTGCGTGTTGGACTCCAGTGGTTTGGCAGGGAAATAGAAAACCCAAAACTCTTGTCTGATCTCATAGCTAAGAAGAAGAAGAAGAAGAGTTTGGATTTGATATCCCGCCTTTCACTCCCTTTAAGGAGTCTCAAAGCGGCTAACGTTCTCCTTTCCCTTCCTCCCCCACAACAAACACTCTGTGAGGTGAGTGGGGCTGAGAGACTTCAGAGAAGCGTGACTGGCCCAAGGTCACCCAGCAGCTGCATGTGGAGGAGAGGAGACGCGAACCCGGTTCCCCAGATTACAAGAGTACCGCTCTCAACCACTACACCACACTGGCTCTCCATCTTCTTCCATGGATGCTCCCCGCCCCCAGCCTGTTTTTCAATAAGATAAAAGCAAATTCTTACCACTGAAGTGTTCAAACTAGACATAACTGGGCTGCGCACAGGCATGCACTTGTTTGACTGCTGCTTGCAAGCCGACATCAGTAAGAGCACTTCGTCGGGGTCTGTAGCAACTTTCACATCAGAGAGCCCTTTAGCCCAACCAGAGGAGCCCACGAGCCACAGGAACGAAAACACCACCGTCACAATGAAGTCCTATGAAATGAAAAGAGAAAATTGAACAGTGCAGGTTCATGAGATGCCTGAATGGGGCAGAGGGGCATGAGGTACAGTGTTCTGCATTGTTTTGGTTTCAAAGTACTCCTGCATCAGTATCTCCTCACATGTAGGCAATCATTGCTCTCCAGTCGTCCCAACATCATGTGTCATTGTTGTGTAATCAAAAGGGAGAGGGGCAAGGCAGCAAGAGCTCTGTGGGGTGCTAGTGCAGTGCAAACATGGTGGCAGGAGCATCAGATTGTCTCCACCACAGTGCCTGCAGTTCAGCAGTGATGTATAGCGTTGGGAAGGCAAGAGGGCAACACAGTCCCAACCACGCAGCCTTTCTGTGGCCATCATGGTGAGAAGCCATACCAACACATATGTAAGGAGTAGGTTTGGCGTTTGGCATACATTGGAGAACCAACAGAAAACCAGCGCTCTCTGGGATGTGGAGGAAAACATCAATCCTTCTGTGTGCATTCAAACAGAAGGCAAACGTAAGAATTACAGGCCCGAAAATGACAAAGCCTCAACAGGGCTTTGATGAGCGGTGACCGCAGTTCGGTTTAAAGCTTAGGAGCTAATCACAAGCATTGAAATATTAAAGCACTTTGTGGCCGGGTTTAAATGCTAGCCTGGAGGACTCCCACCAAGGCCTCCAATCAAAGGGAATGATTGCAGGCATACGGCTATGTCAGCAACAGAGTAACGTAAGAAAGTGGGTCATAGATGTGTGGCTCAAATGTAAACTTACCGGGGGGGGGGGGGAATGGTGGCTGGTGTCCATTGGGGCTGGTAGAGCATAAGTCATTGGGGCCACTGGGGGCACTGCCCCATCAACATCTGTATGCCCTCAGCCAGCCTCCATCTACCTCATGCTTAGTTTCAATTTTGCTTGCTTTTGTACCTCTCAGCAGGAAGGAGGAATTGGCTCTGCCTGTCATTGGCTCTGGCGCCACCTGCTGGTTGTCTCCCTGCCCCATTCAATGTCAGTCCCAATGAGACAATGCAAGAGAGGGATAAAACAAAATTAAAAAATTCCTTCCAGTAGCACCTTAAAGACCAACTAAGTTAGTTCTTGGTATGAGCTTTCGTGTGCATGCACACTTCTTCAGATACACTGAAACAGAAGTCACCAGACCCTTCTATATAGTGAGAAGGTGGGGAGGGGTATTACTCAGGAGGGTGGTGGGAATGGGTGATTGGCAGATAGCTGTGATGAGCCTGTTGACGACTCTTAACGACTGCAATAGGTCTTACAGGAAAAAGCAAGGGGTGAGAAGGTGAAAAATGGCTTTGTCATGTATAATGAGATAAGAATCCAATGTCTTTGTTCAGACCAGGTCTCTCCATGGTTTTAAGTTTGGTAATAAGTTGCAATTCAGCAGCTTCTCTTTCCAGTCTATTTCTGAAATTCCTTTGTAACAGAACAGCTACTTTGAGATCTTGTATAGAATGTCCTGGGAGATTGAAGTGTTCTCCTACTGGTTTCTCTGTCTTGTGATTCCTGATGTCAGATTTATGTCCGTTTATTCTTTGGCGTAAGGTTTGGCCTGTTTGTCCAATATAGAGAGCTGAAGGACACTGTTGGCATTTGATGACATACACAATGTTAGACGATGAGCAATTAAATAGTCCCGAGATGTACCTACCTATCTGTAACAAGAGAGGGATGTCATTCTAAGCAGCACCCTGCTGTGGTGCATAACATGTAGTTTCACCATCTGGGAAGAACTGAGTTCAGATCCTGGGCCACTTCCTATACCTCACCTACCTCTCAGGGTTATTGTGGAGATAAAAAAGGAGGCAAAGCAGCTACACCAACCAGAGTTCCTTTGAGAAAATGTGGCAGAGATGGGGGGGGGGGAGTGCAGATCAACGAAAAGGTTCCCTTTATACAGGCTACTGATTATCCAATTTGTCTCTCCCCTGAGACTGTATGGAAACACAACACTGATTTATGCAGTGTGTGATAGCCCATCTAATTATTTTCAGAAATCGTAGGCAATGAAAATGTCACCATTACATTACAACCTTGGTACGGTTTATTACAATGGTTTATTTTCTGCTTGTGGCTAGTTCAGGCTTTATGGACTAGAAAGACATTACCGAAAAGAGCAGAGGAGTCAGTGCATTAAGATTCTGTCACAACCTCTGCTAATCAGGATTATCTGCCCTGAAAATAATGGAGCTCTAATAGTGTCAGGGAACTCAGATAGGGGGCCATCCGTCTTAGATTAGGTGCAGCCCATGACTTGGGAATGTCTTTTACATGTCAAGCGGAACCCATGCAAGGGAATGCTGCCTGCTGAATGCTGAAATATGCTTTCGACGACACCGCCCTGTTAAAATTAAGTGCGCAGGGAATGGTGCCCATACAGCTTGCTCCTATGGAGTTTATACATACTCAGTTCCTCTTTTTAAAGCATGGGGTTTGCTATGGGCAATCCTACATGTCAAGTAGGTGCTTCCTGAGATTAATTTTAGAACTTCTCTGTAAGTGTGTCTGTGTGCCTATTCCATGATGTCTTTCCATGGGAGCTAATTGGTAGACAATCCTCCTTAAGTCTTCTAAGTGGGGCAAATTAAGACTCCCCTCTCTCCATAAAGAATGAGGTAATTTTAATCAGGAACTCTGATCTTGATTCTTGCTGGCCTAAACAGAGGATATAGAGGGTAGAGGTGAGGGTGAAGAAACCAGCCTACAGAACAAGAGTCAAATTCACATGTCTATTGTTCTGCTCGTTTTTGCCTAGGACTTTGTCCCTCACTGGCATGAGAGGTTTCCCAGAAAGAAATGTGGCTCTTAGGCTGGAAAGGGTTCTCTATCCCTGGTGTAAGCAGAGGCCATTTTTCTGAGGTGGAGTTTTGGAAAACCGCAACGACTTGCCACCATGAAAAATGCCTTTCCCAGTCACTGGGACTGTGGCTACAGTGGACAGCAACTTAATCACAAACTTTGTCTATGAGGCAAAGTTTAGTACAGTGGTACCTCGCAAGACGAATGCCTTGTAAGACGAAAAACTAGCAAGACGAAAGAGTTTTTCGTTTTTTGAGTTGCTTCGCAAGACAAATTTCCCTATGGGCTTGCTTTGCAAGACGAAAACGTCTTGCAAGTTTGTTTCCTTTTTCTTAAAACCGTTAATGAGAGCCAGTGTGGTGTAGTGGAGAGCCAGTGTGGTGTAGTGGTTAAGAGCGGTAGATTCATAATCTGGGGAACCGGGTTTGCGTCTCCGCTCCTCCACATGCAGCTGCTGGGTGACCTTGGGCCAGTCACACTTCTTTGAAGTCTCTCAGCCCCACTCACCTCACAGAGTGTTTGTTGTGGGGGAGGAAGGGAAAGGAGAATGTTAGCCGCTTTGAGACTCCTGAAGGGGAGTGATAAAGCGGGATATCAAACCCAAACTCTTCTTCTTAATACCCAGGGTGCATTCAGGGGGTGCAGTTGCGACTTGACTTCAAGGAGCAACTCATAGCACGCGGTGTGATAGCCTTTTTTGAGGTTTTTGAAGACTTTGGTGATTTTTGAAGCTTTTCCAAAATCTGTGCTTCGCAAGACGAAAAATTCGCAAGATGAAAAAACTCGCAGAACGAATTAATTTCGGCTTGCGAGGTACCACTGTATACACAAGATGGTGGCGTGGCCAGCTGTTTACTGTATGACTATGATTTTACATAAGGCTCCTTCATCCCCAATTTCACTGTTACCTTGTTCTTCATAGTTTGCAACTGGAAGATAGGTAGGCATTTTTAACGTCCCTTGCTAAGGAAAGTCTGCCGGTCACAGCTCCCTGAGCATGTTTGTTTAGAAGTCAATGCCCAGCTGAAGAGACAGAAAGCACTCTGCACATGGTCAGTGAAACGGCAAACATTTTTTGTACTTTTCAATTTATGTATGTGGAAGGAGGCACATGCTCCTATCAAACCATGGAGCCTTTCAGGAACACTTGGGATACTTTCATTTAAAAAGAAAAGAATGTGCTGATGACCAAGATTCACAGCGAGGACCCTGTTTACTCAGAAGTAAGGCCACACATTCCCAAGCAAACAGGGTTCTGCTGGGGTAGGTCTCAGTTTCACAAATTTGGCTGTGGCTGTGCAACACACTATAAACATAAAGCACATTTAGAATGCACGACTTCCCCCAAGGCATCCTGGGAACTACAGTTGCTAAGGGTGCTGGGAACAGTGGCTCTGTGGGCTGTTAAGTCCAGTTCTCAGGCTTATGGGAGGGGGGAAATTATCTGCTTTAAATGTATGGTGTGTACACGAGGCACTGTTTTTCTCCAGCTCTGTCTAGTAACTGGCAGTGCTTGTATGCTTCTGACACAAGAAATCCACTACAACTGCATTCTTCATAGGTGGTGGTCATCCAGCCTCTGCTTAAAAACTCTAATCATGGAGAGTCCAGCATTTCCCAAGGTAGTTTGTCCCCTTGTCTGACAGCTCATGCCATCAGGTATGATGTTTCAGCTAATGATCAGAAAAATCCCCTTTTCTGTAACTGGAACCTGTGGGCACGGATCCTACCCTCTGGCGCATCAGAAAGCACATTTGCTCCATCATCTGTGTGTGACAACCCTTCGCCTATTTGCAGCCTTCAGCTGAAAATGCCCCATTGATCTCGGTGGATCTCAGTTCTTCTGGGAAACTGAGACATCTGCAGGTTTAAAGGAGGCACAAAATCCTCATTAACATCAAATATTTATTGCATGCCAACAGCATCCTGGGAAACAATATATATATATTTGTGCTGGATTATTTAAAGAAAATGGAATTTTTCATTAGGGAAAAAAAAAGACCGAATCCTGCTCCTATTATTATTATTATTATTATTATTAAAGCTACCACTTGGCTGGAAAGAAATAATCAATATACAATGAAAATAAAGGTTGTTTTAAATTCTCAGCGGAAGAAAAAGGCGTTTAACTTTTCATGAATAATTGATACAATGTAATCATTAGTATTGCTTTCAAAGCTTCACTTTTTTTTAATTAATGAAATGTTGCAGAAGAGTTTTGTTACTTCGGGGAAATTTTAATGTAAAGCCTCTGCGTTGATACTGTATTCTATATTAAAGCAGTCTCAAAGCACATTTCAGGACTGTTTGTTTTATATTGGGTATAGCTTATCTAATTAATATTCCAGCAGCTCTGCAGCTTTTCGCATTGGAATTAACTAAGGCGGTGCTGCCAGACATCCTGCCAGCTCCTTCTTCAGTCATTCGTGGGGTGGATAGAGAAAAGAGGTTCTAATTTTAGCCTTCTGGCAAGCGAGGGGTGGGATCCAGGAGGAACCAGAGTCAGACCAAAAGTAGAGTGCATCTGGAAGATTTGTTCCAGTCCCAGCAAACAGGCATTGGAACTGTACAGACTCCACATTAACAGACAGGAAAGATAAAAAGAATATATAACTGAAATATAAGTTAGTGCTATATAAAATGAAAAGTACAATATGAGATGGGGATAATGATTTACTGAGTAAAAAAGGGGAAAAGAAAATGTGAAATAATTGGCAATTACAGAAACAATAGATGGGACATGGCAGTAAAATGGGAATATAAAGATTGATGTAATCTGCAAATAACAACAACAGTAGTAGTAGTAGTAGTAGTAGTAGTAGTAAATAATAATCATTAAAAGGGATCCAGATAAACAATACCAAACTGTACGTTTCATCATTCTAGACCGAGATAGGGAACCACATGCCAGTAGTGGGTTGCACCAGAGGCAGAATTGGACAAAGCAATACAGAAGAAGAAGAAGAGTTTGGATTTGATATCCCACCTTTCACTCCCCTTAAGGAGTCTCAAAGCGGCTAACATTCTCCTTTCCCTTCCTCCCCCACAACAAACACTCTGTGAGGTGAGTGGGGCTGAGAGACTTCAGAGAAGTGTGACTGGCCCAAGGTCACCCAGCAGCTGCATGTGGAGGAGCGGAGACGCGAACCCGGTTCCTCAGATTACGAGACTACCGCTCTTAACCACTACACCACCATACAGTGGCACCTCGAGTTACATACGCTTCAAGTTACATACCCTTCAGGTTACAGACTCCGCTAACCCAGAAATAATACCTCGGGTTAAGTACCTTTGCTTCAGGATGAGAACAGAAATCGTGCAGCGGCAGTGCGGCGGCAGCAGGAGGCCCCGTTAGCTAAAGTGGTGCTTCAGGTTAAGAACAGTTTCAGGTTAAGAACGGACCTCTGTAAAAGGAAGCTTGTTTCGACACACATCCCCCTCTACTCTCCATCAGAGATGGCAAAAGCACTGAGTTCCAGGACCCATTCAGTCAGGCAGAAGAGGGTGCAAAGCAGGGTTAGTGAGTGATGTGGCTCAAGGCAGCACCAGACGAGGTCTAATGGACCCCTGGGTTCATCATCTCTGAGGTTCTTCATCTCTGTCTAAGAACTTTCATCTGTGCAAACTAGTTCAATTGTTGCTGAATTCCAAGTCGTAAGGTGGTTTGAGCAAAAGGTTAAAGGGGTGGGGGAAGAAAATCACATCTCCCTATCCAAGCAGGGGTCCTGCGTGCTTAGGTGAGAGATTAGGAAGGTTGATCTAGGATCTAGAAGGGTCTAGATGGAAAATTAGTGCTGATAAAAAAAAAATAGAGGTAAAGGTTTGAAAATGAAAAGGGTGAAGTTTATGCAAAGCAGTAAATGAAAATAGAAGAAGAATATAATATTGTACACAGCAGGAATGATATGCTGAAGAGCATATATTGTGGTCCTGACTGATAGCGTCCCATCCATCCATTCATCTCCTCTGCAGTCTTCATTGCTGTGTTCAGCAATGATGTCAGACGACTGAATATTTCATTCAAACAATACTACACCAGAACTCAGACTGACCCAACAGAGGGTATTCAAAGCGAGAGGCTAAAAAAAAGAATCAATAAATAGGAACAAAGCTGTCCGTGTAACGAGCACTTACAATCAAAGGGCCCCTGTTGTTCTCACGGTATTTGTTCTGGAAGAAAATGTAAACCACCGTTGCTGCCAAGGAGTAGAGGAAGGCAAAGACTGCAATAGTGACGAAGAATTCCGCGGAAGAAGAGAAGTCGCCTATTAGCGAGAGTTTCTCCCGTCGTTTGCCTTCGCAGGTGGGAACATCAAAATTCACCTGGTACAACCTAAAATCCAGAATGAGAGGACAGTGAGTTGGATTAGTTTTTATTTTAAAAAATAGTTTGGCTGCCTGTGGGTGACAGTTATATGATCATCTCTATATAACTGCCCCTTTCTAGAATTCAGTGGGTCAATTCCTGTGTCTTAAGCTAATACTTTTTTAAAAAAACAAATGAATGTCCAATTAGAAACTTGGAGATAGCAGCCATTTAGCCACTTCCAGTTCCACACTGCCACAGAACCACAGGCCACTTCAAAGCTTGCAAGGCGACACAACTTGTGACTTTCTGAGTTACATTGAACCCACCAGCCACTGTTTGCCAGGAGCTAATATATACTGTACTCCATTTTTCCTGCCTTTGGAACTGCCAAATCTGGAAGGCTATCAAGTATCTTATAGGCCACTGAACATGACTGCCAGGCTGCACTTGGCTTAGTGAGGCACATGCTGAGTAATCTGAAGTAAAGGGGAGCCAGAATCTAGTGTGAAAAGGGTCTTAGACATAATTACTGAATTTGGTCAGGTGGCAGGATTTAAATTGAATAAGTCAAAAACCAAAGTTTTAGAGAAAAACTTAACACTAACTGAAAAAGAAAGGTTTCAGAATGAGACTGGTTTGAGTGTGGTTAAGAAAGTGAAGTATTTGAGGATAAATATGACAGCAAAAAATGTGAACTTATTTAAAGACAATTATGAAAAATGTTGGTCAGAAGTCAAAAGGGATTTAGAAATATGGTCAAATTTGAAGCTTTCCTTGTTGGGCCGAATAGCAGCTATAAAAATGAATGTATTGCCTAGAATGTTATTTTTGTTTCAAACACTGCAAATTGTGGACAAGATGGACTGTTTCAAGAAGTGGCAGAAAGACATCTCTAGATTTGTCTGGCAGGGCAAAAAGCCCAGAATAAAATTTAAAATACTAACTGATGTTAAGGAAAGGGGGGGTTTTGCCCTGCCGGACTTTAAACTTTACTATGAATCAGCAGCTTTTTGCTGGTTGAAAGATTGGCTGCTTCTTGAGAACACAGATATTTTGGATTTGGAAGGTTTTAATAATGCCTTTGGGTGGCATGCATATTTGTGGTACGACAAGGTTAAGGTACATAAAGTATTTAAAAATCATATTGTCAGGAAAGCATTGTTTAATGTTTGGATAAGATACAAAGATTTATTGGAAAACAAAACTCCAAGGTGGTTGTCACCAATGGAAGCTAAAGCTTTCAAAAGACTTAACATGGAGTCTAAATGGCCAAAATATTGTGAGATTTTGGAACAAGAGGAAGATAAACTGAAATTGCAGAGTTTTGAGAAATTAAAAAGTAAAGTACGAGATTGGCTTCATTACTATCAGATAATGGAGGCTTATAAATTGGATAAAAAAATTGGATTCCAGGTGGAAAAATCGAAACTAGAAACAGAATTGTTAGAACCTAAAACAAAGAACTTGTCAAAGATGTATAATTTGCTGCTGAAATGGAATACTCAGGATGAAACGGTGAAGTCAGCTATGATTAAATGGGCACAAGACGTTGGGCACAATATTATGTTTGCGGACTGGGAACAGTTATGGACCACTATAACTGTTTACGGCATGTAATGCCTTAAAAGAGAATATTATGAAAATGATTTATAGGTGGTACATGACCCCAGTCAAGCTTGCAAAAATATATCACTTGCCCGATAACAAATGTTGGAAATGTAAGGAAACTGAAGGTACATTTTTTCACCTTTGGTGGACATGCCCAAAGATTAAGGCTTTCTGGGAAATGATTTATAATGAGATGAAAAAGGTATTTAAATATACCTTCTTGAAAAAAACAGAGGCCTTTCTCCTGGGCATGGTTGGCCAATTGGTGCCAAAGAAGGACAGAACTTTTTTTATGTATGCGACAACTGCAGCAAGAATCCTTATCGCAAAATATTGGAAGACACAAGATTTACCCACTCTGGAAGAATGGCAAATGAAGATGATTGATTACATGGGACTGGCAGAAATGACCGGCAGAATCCGAGACCAGGGAAAAGAGTCGGTGGAAGAGGACTGGAGGAAATTTAAAGACTATTTACAGAAATACTGTAAAATTAATGAATGCTAGAATGATGTTGGATTGAAATTAAGTGGTTACCAGCTGTAATGCAAAGGCTGAGTTATAAGTTAAAATAATTTATATTAAGTTACAATAAGAATTTGCTGAATTATGATTTGATTTAGAATACAAAAGGGGGAGGTGAGAGGAGGTTCGAGACATAAGGTAATGGAAATAAGTGATTGGAATTATATTTGTTTTATTTTGTTCAAAATTGTGTGTTTTTGATATTTTTGTTTTCCCTTTTTTGTGTATTATTTGTTTCTTTTTTGTGATATTTACGTTTGTATTAAATTGGAAACCCTAATAAATATTTATTTAAAAAAAAAAGTAATCTGAAGTAAAGGTAAAGGGACCCCTGACCATTAGGTCCAGTCGTGCCCGACTCTGGGGTTGCAGCGCTCATACGGCTTTATTGGCCAAGGGAGCCGGTGTACAGCTTCTGGGTCATGTGGCCAGCAGGACTAAGCCGCTTCTGGTGAACCAGAGCAGTGCACGGAAACGCTGTTTACCTTCCCGCCAGAGCGGTACCTATTTATCTAGTTGCACTTTGACGTGCTTTCGAACTGCTAGGTTGGCAGGAGCAGGGACCGAGCAACCAGAGCTCACCCTGTCACGGGGATTCGAACCGCCGACCTTCTGATCAGCAAGTCCTAGGCTCTGTGGTTTAACCCACAGCGTCACCCATGTCCCTTAATCTGAAGTAGGAAAGCACTATTTGATTCCATCATTCATGTAATTCTGTTACCAACGCTTGTCGCCTATAAAGAAGAGAGGAGCAGAAGCACAAGGAAAGCCTTCTACTGCAGCAAAAACTCAGTGATGCTGCTGCCTAGAAATCTGTCCTGGAGAGCTCTGAACTTCTGGTGGATTGCCATAAGTTGCTTTGTGTTTCTAGTCCTTATAGAAATCTTTTGTTTTTGGATTGCATAAAGAATGTATATTTAGTCAGTTTCCCCATCAAAGTGGATCCCATAGTTTTCACTAATAGTATATATTTGTATGTACCATACTTTTCCATGTATAAGACTAGGTTTTTTTACTTAAAAATTATGTGAAAAACTGTGGGTCGTCTTATACACGGGGCAATCTCCCTATTTTCTTAAATTGGAGTCCCTAAAAATAGGGGCTTATACATGGGGGCGTCTTATACATGGAAAAATGTGGTGTTTGGCATTCGTCCTTTATCAGCTGACGTATTTTGTTTCAATAATTTATAAAACCAGCTAGATGGCATGTAGTCTGTGCTTTGAGGTGCTGAAACATGCTTGACACATTTTTTTTTTTAATATTAAAAGTTTGCCTCTCCACATTGTACTAGCGTACTGTCAGGTTTTGGGAAAGCGGCTCCCTCCCTCCCTTTGGCCATGGATAAGCAGAAGAAAGCAAAAATTGTTTCTTACCATTTAAAGAGATTTTAATGATCACAGCAAAAGAACAAAGAGTCAATTCTTGGAGCAAAGGTGCTCCCAATTAAGGTTTACACCCACTCCCCCCCCCAAATCACCCTCGTCACTTCCTCGCCTTGAAAACTGATCTGGCAACCACTATGCCTTCTGTGCAGATATCTTATCTAATTTCAGTGACCTTGGACTGATTGGCTGGATATTTACCAGCGAACTGGAGTCTATTAACTCTCTCTCTCCTGATTCTTCTTCTCCTAGCTGTTCACCAGCCAGTTCTTCCCAACTTTTGTTTTCTGAACTATGTCCCTCTGCGAACCACTGTTCCAAATCTATACTGTCCCACTGCTCCTGGGAAGATTCAGGAGCCTGATCAGGAGCAGGGGGAGGGGGAGGCTTCCACCATTCCTCATCTGTGCAGCCCCTGTGCAACACAGCCCCTGACACGTACAGCCACACAACAACAACAGCTGCTTCTCTCTTTGCACACATTTCCCCTCACCCACACGGCCCTATAGGCCATGTGGACAAAACCATTTGGGCAGAAGAAAGAACTTAGAAGTGTGATAAGGATGCTTCTGTCGACTGGTCTTTAAGGTTTTCCATCTCAATTATGCAAATACTATTCATCAGGGTTTATTGTCTTCTCGTGGAGGAGGAATTCTCTCTTCGCATCTGCCTTTGCAATTTCACAAAACATGGAGACAAAGGCTTTCCCCTGCTAAAGCTAACCAAGGTTACTGGGGGTGTTTGAAACAGAAGATGGACTAGGGCACAGAACAACAAACACAGTAGATGGCAAGCAGCAATGCATAAACAAGTTGCTTCTTATGTATGGTAAATATAGAGGATGCTCCAAACAGAAGAACTTAAATCCCATGGACTTCAGTAGGATCTGGATCTCTTTATCAATTTGATTCCCTTCCCCCTTCTTTTTTGCTTTCTCCTCCTGTGATGCTGCATTTTAATGTTTTAATTGTTTTAATGTATTTTAATCTTGTTTTTAAAGTTGTATTTCAATCAACTTGTTTTTATTATTGGTTGTTAGCCGCCCTGAGCCCGGTCTTGGCTGGTATAAATAAATTTTATTATTATTATTATTATTATTATTATTATTATTATTATTAATCCACACAGCACCCCTTGAATCAAGACCTGAGTAATCTTTAAATAGACTACAGTGACACAAACACTCTTACAACCTTGCCTCTCTATCTTCCAATCATAGCCCAATCACACCCACCCATAACATCACTGGGTAGAGGTGAACACACACACACCACATTTCCAGGATAGCCTACACCTGTTTTCAATTGGACATGCTGCATTTGCAGCATCAAAGTCTCTAGGAGGTCTCTGGGTCACAAGCCTGGGTAGTGTGTATCGAGGTCCTGGGCTTCTCGCTGATGTCGTTCAAAGGAAAGGAAAAGAATAAATTTGACACCAGCTTGGTTGCAGGAGTTGCCAGAAGGAGACATACAAGGTGCCATCCAACTGCCTTAAGAACCCCACCCTCGATTTGTGTAAGGTTTACTCCTTAGCCTTGACTTCACCCAAAGATGTCCTACAAGGCAGCGGGCATGAATTGTTCCTTGAGGTTCTTTTCTAATGAATGCAAAATATGTAAGAGTTTTGTGTACTGTGTACTGAGTCCCCATAGATTCTAGAATAAAATGATGTGTGTATGCAGCTTGGGTAAATATGCACATGATTGCATGGCACTTTCCTGTAACTTTCATCATTCAGTGCTCTCTGACAACCTCCTAGCTTTAAATTGCAGGTGGTGTGTAATATGCAGCTTGCACCTCCCTTGGGCTGCCCCGTTCTTCCCCAACAGAAAACTCCTCGACACACAGAATGGCAGGAGTAATTGGAGGTATTCATAGCAGTGATGAACTATTCTTTGCTGTTCCTCACTCTCTCATTACTCCTCTCGGTGTATGGCAGAAGCAGGTATAGTCTGTTCTCCTGAGAAAGCTCCTCTGGCAGACAGTCAAGCTGTGTTAGCAGACAGACTCATCCTGATTGGTATGCATCAAAATCATCTATGCTTTCAAAAATTAGAAAACCCTCTCATCATTAAGAGGAGCTAACATGAATCGGCTAAAATTAGTCTGAATGTATTCTCAAGGTTGCATTTGGTACAGGCACAAATGCACTATTGTTTCTGCTTTAGCATATTAGGAATGATTAGACCTGCATTCATTACACAGGTGGGGAAAACAGGCAAGCCTCACCTGGGGAATTGCATTTTGGATGGGTTGCAGTGGCGTAGCATGGGTTGTCAGCACCCAGGGCAAGGCAAGTAATTTGCGCCCCCTAACCCGTGGATTTTAGCAGGGGGCAGAGAGCTGCGAGTGCGAGCGTGCCCCCCCGATGTTGCGCCCGGTGCGGCCGCCCCCCCCTGCACCCCCCACGCTACACCACTGATGGGTTGACTCAGTCCCCTGATAAAAAAAGGGGGAAGGGGGAAATCTTTGGGTTGGAAATGCTGGTTCTCATTAGTAAGGTGCTCTGCCAACAGCAGGTAAACCTGGGTTTAATGTTAGCTGGGTAGTCATTGGCTCTCCAGCAAAAATTCTGTCCCACAGAATTCTGGCTTGGTTGAACTGAGCTGGGCAAATGCTACATCTCAGCAGCAAGTTCTTCCGCAGATTGTAGAGAAATGTGGGCTGGATCCAATTAGGCTGGCAAAGACTAGTTCTCAGCAGCAAACTCCTCCTTACTTATTATGGATATATCCATGGGAAGAAATGTGAAATCTCTACCATGTATTCTCACAGTTATAAAGAAAAATAATGACTTGCTAGGTTGTAGCAGGGTGTAGAAATGGCTTCAACCTCTGGAGTTAAAGAAAGAAGCCAGGAAGTTCTTTTGGACAATGAGAAACAATGATTTATCCTACCTCTAGTTGGTTTGCCAGTTACAGCCATCCTGGGACAGGGGAAAACCTGACTGCAGTTACCCATGTTCTAGTAACCTCCTATTTCAACCATTGCCATTTGTTTTACATGGAGCTGCCCTTGAATATGGTTTGGAGGCTGCAGTTGGTGCAAAAATGCAGTGGCCAGAGTTTCAACAGACCAGACTATACGGGGTCATTAATTTTCAAAGATCTGCACTGGCTGTCTATTTGTCATGAAGCCCAAATCAAGCTTTTAGTTTTGACTTCTAAAGACCTGAATGACTTAGAATTTATCTAAAGAAGGGCCCATTCCATACTGCCAACAGGAACACAACCTTAAGAGCTTGCCAGCTGAGATATAGCTGTTGTCTCCACAACAAAATAAGTCTATCTGTTAGAAGAATGTCTATCCATTAGGAGAATGGATACACACAAAAATTGGTAAGATTCTGCAATTTCTAAGTTTTGGGTGGAATTCAGCATTGCATTATTATGATTGTTCAATCAGTGGAGCAGTGGTGGTAAAGAAGGTTTACAACTGAGTGCAATTGGGTTGTGGTCGGTGCAGAATTAGGATGATCTGAAAGATGAGTGTGCTGACCATCAGCACCAACTAGATAAGCAAGGACCACTGAAAAAAGATAGCACATTTCCCCCCCTTAAGCATTTGATCCAGGTATTAATTTTCCTTTTTATAAGCTCTCCATCTCTCTTCCACAACAGCAATCAATGGATTCGAGCATTCTAAACTCTCTACAAATTAAGTTTATGAACTGGAATCCACACTCTTCTCAAAGTACAAAGGCTTTCAGGATTTTAAAAGAGTGGAAACTGAAACCATACAGGTAGCTTGGGGAATTTGGGGAAGTGGAATGAGGATAATTGATAAGTTCCGGTATAATGCATAGTATAATGCATTAATGGAGAACAGTTTTTGCAGCTGATCTTTGAAAAGCTGATCTGTAACATACAACCCCATCCCCTCCTACCTGCACATTTCTTTCCATTTTTTTGAGCTGGGGAAAAACATCAGTCAGAAATGTCGATTGAATAATCATTTACATACCCTATCCATCACTGCACTGAGCACAGAACTAAATTAAAGTCTTCCAAACCATGGATAAATGTATTTTGGGTAACACAAATGGAGCCAATATTCTAAAGGATCGATTTCTTGCATCCTGCAGAAATTAGTGAAGGGTGAAATCTGCCCATCTCCATTTGTAATGGGCTGGGGTCTTTCTAGGCCTTTGTAGAAGGTCATGATTTTTCTGAGAGGTCCAATCAGAGATTGGGGAGATACAGCCCTTCTCTAAGAAAGTGCCATCTTAACCATGTGATAGTTGTGCTCTGTTATTAAGGCAGTTGTAATAAGTCAGCCTGGGCTCTGGTAGGAGGGACAGGGGAGGTATAACCATAAAAAAATGAATGAATGAATGAATGAATGCACTGAGTCACACATTCATTTAATCTTTCAATCTCACTGCAAGCAGAGTTGTAATAAATACGTGGCAGAGTTGTAATAAATATGGAGGACCTTACGGTCTTCAAATAAAAACATATTGGAGATCCCGGGCCACAGGGAGGTTAGGCTGGCCTCAACCAGAGCCAGGTCTTTTTCGGCCATGGCCCTGATCTGGTGGAACGCTCTGCCACAAGAGACTAGGGCCCTGCGGGACTTGATATCTTTCCGCAGGGCCTGCAAGACAGAGCTGTTCCACCAGGCCTTTGGGCAAGGCACAGTCTGATCCCCTCCTTCTGTAATCCTCATAGAACTCTAGCCCAATGGTTGCCATTAATTTGAATTGATTTTAGAATGAATTGATTTTAGAATGTATTTCAATTAATTGATTGTGATTTTATGTAAACTGTGTTATTTTTACTGTTGTTAGCTGCTCTGAGCCCAGCTTCAGCTGGGGAGGGCGGGATATAAATAATTTTTATTATTATTATTAAAAAAGTATTTTAGACATTACTCCCCCCACTCATAATAACTAGGGTTGAGCAAAGCTGAGACTTGATGATGAAATGGGAGGTTATAGGGTTCATGGTACACTCCTGCAGACCTATGTATAATTCACCTCTTCTGTGACTGCTCACAAATTTCTCTGCTGCAGGGGAAGCGAGTCTGCGACACAGGCAAATCAGAGTCACATTTTCCCACTAGACAATACGGTTCAGCTCTGCCATTGGGCAGAATGTGCCAGTTGCCCTAGGCATTAGATGCTGGTAGTAATGCTTGGCGCCCAAGTGTTCAGAGGACAGGGCTGTGTCTGTATGGTTCATATCTTGACTTGTTGACCTTAATTTAACCTGCTGCCTATCAAGCACAACGGAAGATGCTGCCTTATTGTCAGTGTGGAGGAAAGATTGAGCTGCTGTCTGGTCAGAGTGATGGGGATGCTCATCGGGTCCTTCATATTAGGTTGCAAAATGGCTAGCCTTTCAGGCAATTGGTTTCCCAGGCAATTGTCTGGCACAAGGCTACAGCACACAATATATGAAAAGAGGAAAACCTCTCTATGTTAAGTAGCCAATGCATCTGTGCAGTTGTGCCAGCCCTGGCAGCACAATGAACAAGATTTTCTTATTTTTCTACTCCCTTTGAAACACCAATGAAAATCAGGTCAAGGTCATGGGTTCTATCCATGAGGCAGCAAAGTTTGTGTTAGGACTTGTCCCATCCCTGCCCCCCAAACCTGTAATAACTTCTTGACCACCGGGATCACTATTAAATGAAGACACTTGTAGTTTCACCTTCCTAAGAAAGATGCTGGAGCCTTGGGTCTACTTTCTATCATTAGGTCGCATTAAATATAAAAAAGGGGAACTGAGCTGCTGAAAATGTCACGACGAGAGTTTTGTGTGCCCTGAAGGATATTTCTCCCAAATTCTGCACGGCGGGGTGCAACATTACACACTTTGCTTGTTTCCTTTCCAACTGGAGTGAGAGCAATTTAGAAAGAGAAACACAACGAAAACAGGTCCGCTTAGGCTAATCCATTCACAAAAGCCCCAAATTACATAGAAAACTGCACTGCTGGGACCACAACGCCACACTGAATTGTGGAAGTTGATCATAAAAGCACTGACCTATTCCTCGCTGCCCATCCTGGTGGGGCGGTTTGTATAATTAATTGGCAGAGCTTCAGATCTCTGGCTGTCCTGATGCATTATTGAACACAGATGCATAAAGTGCTGGGTAGACTGAACCCAGCAGATATTATTTTATTTTTTTACTATATGAGGTTGAGGGGGGGAAGGAATTTGATTTTCTGATTGATTTGAACTGATTTCATCTTTTGTGTCCCTTGGACAACTTCGTTGTGCATCGCTTACAAAAAATTATGTTGCTTAGCAGAATATACATGGTTGAAATAAAGAAATAAAACAATAGAATTGAATGGATGCTTCATCAGCCCAGCAAACAAGAATCAGTGTAGGCCACTGGCCAGTTCTGGGCATGGCCCTGAGTTCAGATCTCAGCTTAATTCTCAGTGTAAATTCTGATTGTTAGGGTTTCCTTATGTGCGCATCCCTCTAGAATAGGAAAGGGGAACTAGTGGCCCTCCAGTCATTGTGGGACTCCAGTTCCCACCAGCCCCGGCCAGAATGTCCAATGGTCAGCAATGATGGGAGTTGTGGTCCAGCAACATCAGGAGGCCCTGAGGTTCGCTATCCCAGCTCTGCAAGAATAATTTATAAAACATGCCAATGGGAAGAGAATGCTCTCTTAAAATTACCATTGGCGAAGTACATTTAAAAGCTCCACTTTATCAACTGTGCAAAATTTAGTTAAGTGTGATGCTAAATAGCTCTTTTCTAGATCAATTCCTTCTTAGGTAAGGGCTTTTGGTTCGTTCACGTTTAGGTACCATTTGTTTATTTACTGTATTTTTCGCTCTATAAGACACACTTTTTCCCTCCTAAAAAGTAAGGGGAAATGTGTGTGCGTCTTATGGAGCGAATGCAGGCTGCGCAGCTATCCCAGAAGCCTGTTTTGGCTTCAGGGATAGCCGTGCAAAACCTCTTCAACAACATTTGATTCAGAATATTTTTTTCTTGTTTTCCTCCTCTAAAAACTAGGTGCGTCTTATGGTTGGGTGCGTCTTATAGGGTGAAAAATACAGTATCTGTAACAGTTTCGTGCACCATCTTGTTCCCACATTTTCCAAGCCACGGCAGATATCCTTTCTTTTGCACCAAGTTCAAGGATGAAGAAAGAGAAAAACTGACACAAACACACAACTGCTTCTAGAACTGAGTCATACCGATAGATCCAAATTTTTAAATTTTAGCTTCTTCTTGTTTCCAGCACAGCGTTTGACAGTCATGACAGGTACAAGCTCCGTGGGCTCTCTGCGTGGCATCTTTTGTTTCGGGCTCACCCCCTCAACTCTTCCACTGTCAACCAGTAATCATAAATCAGGGAGGAACTGGTGAAGAAATGCTGCACAAAAACAGATTTATTCACTCCCAGGTGCAGTGAAGGAAAAACCTGCGATGTTCTTTCCATGAAGAAGCTTACTTGTCTCTTGAACAAAGGCGCTGAGTGGCTGAAGGTCCTAACTTAACAGATACGGAGGTGATTTACTCAGGCCTTTTGATGCCAGCACTGTCACATGTTACATTTGAATCATAATCATATATCTATTTTCAAAGTCAGCTCTGAGTAATCTCTTAGCAGGATTGCAGACGGACAACTAAGATATCAAATTAATATAAAGGATTGCAGGGGGGGAATAGCGATTTTACTCACCACCACCACTCCAAATCAAGTAAACAAAAACAAAACGAGGCAAACAAAAGGTGCACAACTTTTCAAACCACCATTGCTGTTGGCTATAAGAACGCAGAGTTTCAGGACATTGAAACAAGATCTTGCTAGCCATGAGGTCAGTGCTGGAATGCAAGGTTATGAAATGCTTACGGACATTCCAACTTTGCAGAAATAATAATAATAATAATAATAATAATAATAATAATAATAATAATAATAATGTGAGACCTATGGGACTATGTGGCCCTAAGGAACTGTGGACCTGTGTCCATTAATGTGTGTCTGTGTAAGAAAGAACGAACAAGCATTTTGAACAAAATGCTTGTTTAAGCTGGAGGTAGGCTGTATGAATTGTGCATTGCTTTGTAATGATTTGTTGGGTCTCTGGACTGTAATAAAGATTGATTTGATTTGAATAAGCAGACTTGGACATAGTGTAAGGAAAAGGATATCAGAGATATGGATATCTGCATATATAAGTGGGCCTAATGTAGGTTTATATCCAATGGCAGAATGTCAAAAATTTGAGTATTTGTCATGACATGAACAGAAAGAAATATACACAAGTTCCTCCTGATGAGGAAACTGTCTTCTTGCTCAACTATGGAACATTGATTGTTACACTCAGAGCAAGCAGAAACCTTGCTCTGTGTGATTCTGCTGTTGCACCATTAGCTCTTGGGTATCCAAACCAAGCTTTACAACAGGCACCCCCAAATTTGGCCCTCCAGCTGTTTTGGGACTACAGTTCCCATCATGCCTGACCACTGGTCCTGTTAGCTAGGGGTGATGAGAGTTGTAGTCACAACACATCTGGAGGGCCGAGTTTGGGGATGCCTGCTTTACAATAAATGGGAGTGGATGAATGGCCTCATGTCATGTAACTGTATACTCACTTCCTTTTTTATTCCTTCTACCATCCCATGAATTGTGGTTCTTGACCAACAAAACTTTCCTCAAGCCCTTTCATAGCATGAAGGAATGCTTGATCAAACTCCATAAAAATAGGGTAAGAATACTGCTCAAGGATGTATTCTGCATAAAACTCCAACTTTATTATTTCTCTCTGTATTAATGAATAATATCCTACCAAGTGAGACTCATATCTTCCTTTATTAACACAGCATCTCTATACACACTAGTCAATAACAGAGTAGATCATATCTTTGCTTATTTGGGACAACTTATATGAATCTCCACTTGACAGTGTATTAATAATGCCTTCTATTTATATATTAAATTAATAAATTAAGCATGGATTTTTATTTTTATTTTGCAGAAAGACCACCACAACAAAGGCTTTCCAGTAATGTGTGGCAGACTATCTTTTAATAAACAATATGGTTTTAAATTAAGCCCACTGATGGATGTTATTTCTGAAACATTATATTGCATGAAGGTAATGGTGTCAACGTGGGATGCGGGTGGCGCTGCAGGTTAAACCACAGAGCCTAGGACTTGCCAATCAGAAGGTCGGCAGTTTGAATACCCGCAACGGGGTGAGCTCCCGTTGTTCGGTCCCTGCTTCTGCCAACCTAGCTGTTCGAAAGCACATCAAAAGTGCAAGTAGATAAATAGGTACCACTCCGGCAGGAAGGTAAACGCCGTTTCCGTGCGCTGCTCTGGTTCGCCAGAAGTGACTTAGTCATGCTGGCCACATGACCCGGAAGCTGTACGCAGGCTCCCTCGGCCAATAAAGCGAGATGAGCGCTGCAACCCCAGAGCCGGTCACGACTGGACCAAATGGTCAGGGGTCCCTTAATGGTGTCAACAGCTAGATGTTCATTATCTTAATAAGCCAAGATATCCACACGCCTTGTGTCAGTCAAGTTCATTTGCTAAAAAGCATTGGTCGTCACAAAAATTCAGACATAGTCAAGCTGAAAGATACATTTTAACATAGGTGGTCTCCAGGGCACTGTGATCTGTTGGGAACCTAGAGCAAACATAAAAACCTTTTATGCAATATATTTATCCTAGTCAAGCAATAAGAAACAGTTTTTCGCCTCACTGTTAAAAACAAACAAACCTGTCTCAAGACTCTCTTTCAAAAATCTTTCCCCAGGGGAACTATCCAGGGAGCAATATAATAGGCCTCCTTCCTCTTTCTGGACACAATTGAATAAACAACCATTTATAGGTATTCCTGCATCTCTCCCCTTGAATAATGCTGTGGGCATAATTTGAAATCTCAAAGCAGTGAATCATTGCACAAACAGAGGATGGGGGAGGGGGGGAGAGAGACCACAATCAGATTTAACAGAATAATAAAACTGTGAGAATTGCAACAGTTTGAGGTTAACTTTAACTTTTTAAATTCAGTATTTTGCAGCTATGGGCACCAGGAATCCATACTTAATCACAACAGTTAGAACAGATCTATTACAAGTTTCCTTCAAACAGGGCAACCTTATATCTGGCATGTATTGCAATTTCAACGGAAGCAAGGCAGCATGAAGGATGGACAATACTGAAGAAAACACAGCCTCGCATCTCATCATAGCAACAGGAGTGCCAGACTGTAGGTTTAAGAGAAACCTTAAAAAAAAAAAAGAGTAGTGGGGCAGTCTTTCACTCGCATGCCCTAGCCTCATGCTACCTTTCCCCACCTTCTCATTGTGCTCTTTTTGAAGACTTCCTGGGTTGATTAACCATAGTTCTAAGAACATCTGAACTGGAGAACTATGGCGATGAGAATAAGCCTTGGCTCTTACATGATTTGAAATTGGCTTCAGTAATATTCTGGCTTGTTCCAGTACTGGTAATATCACCAGATTTTGGGTGGTGTGGCTGGTTCCCCTTCACAGGGTGCCGAGTTGAAGGGAAACAAAATTAAGAAGATCCATAATTGAGAAGATCCATTTGGGGGTTCCAAATTTTAGCCTCACACAGGGCGCCATATTGTGAAAGATGTCTGCCCCCGCTGATAACCACAGTTTCCTGATTCAAACTTCACAGGAAACTATGGTTAATTAACCGAGGAAGACTTCAATCACAGCTCACCAAAAAAGGAGGAAGGAAGGGGTAAGTATAAAGATGGAGTGCACTAGCAAGTATCATGCATACCTCTGTTCAATAAGCTATGTATTTCTGATCTGAGCCAAATAATGCTGGCTTTCAAGCTTTCTTTCTTATATATTATTATTATAAACTAATAACATATATAAACCAACATCTTAAATAGCAATTTCTATTGTGGAACTCCCTCCCATCCTCTGTGAAGAACACTCATGAAATGTGACAAGTTTGGAAGAGAATCAAATTATAAATTTGCATAACTCAATTTTCCAAAGCTGCTTCATGAATACTAAAAGAAGCAAGAGATGAAAGATTGTACAGAACAGCAAAGTTAGCAAAAAGGGGGGAAATTTAACATTTGTAATAAAGGGCAGTACAAGTCTGTGGAGCACAAGTATGGCATAAATATCTCATAAATTAACAACAATTCACGAGTTTGCCAGCTGCTCGGATCCATTTAGTGAACAGCATTACTATCAATAAAGGCATAAATGGAACTCAAAAGCAAAACAGCAAATGATGTCTGATGGAAATAGCCATTTTACAGACAGATGGTGTTGCTGTCTTTAAAAACATTTCTTGGAATAGAATTTGTATAGAAAGAAATAGATATCTGTGAATCTACTTTTAGGTTTGGGGACTTTTTATAGATGCAGGACATGACCGTTTAGATGCAAGGGGGATGGGGAAGGCTGATAGCCATATTTATTTATTTTTTGCATTGCATCTGCTTGTGAATGTGTTATGTCTTATTAACAGCAGGGTTTTAAAAAACATTTCATTGTTAACTTCTGGCATTGGACACTTGCCCTCATTTCCATTGGTGTTTATCATCCCAAAACTGGCTTATGAAACACATCAGACACATCTCTAGGCTAAAAAAGGCTTTCTAGGACAGCTTAGCTCAGATGCTATGAAACCAAGACATATTTGAATCTTTTGGAGAGCTGATGTTTTTAAAAGGCAATTTGTTAGTCAATGCATACATACATTCTGAGAATTATTTATCTATTTAACTTGTTAGTCACTTCCTACAAAATGTCAAGAGCCCAACAGGAATGACACAAAACCAAAAACAACATATGTCAAGAAAACCATTTCGTAGTGCAGGGAAAAAGGACAAAAATCTTCAGCAGCAAAAACTTTCCATCAAGTAGGCCATCAGCCAACTTGTCATAATTTGTCATATGTCTGGGCGAAGAGATATGTTTGAACCTAGTACATGGAAGACATTCATGATGGCACCAAGTGGACCTCGCTGGGGACAGCATTCTACAGCCAGGGAACTTCAACCAAAAGAAGTCAGAGGCACCTGGAGGAGAGCTTCAGATGAAGACAGAAGGGTCCAGGTAGGGTCATAGTGGGAGAGGTGCTTTGAAAGATACTGGGGCCCCGAGCCATAAAGAGCTTTATGGATTAAAAGAAGTATACAGGCAGCCAATGCACCTGTGCCAGATTCAGTGTTATATGATTGGCTCACCTCACCTGTCTTCAAAAGCAAACTCATGAAAACCACAATGCAATATAATATTGTAATATAATATTGAAGCCTAGGTTATGGCAGACAGGTTATCATCGTCCAGATAAGGTTGTAGCTGGGCCACCAGTCAAGGCTAGTGGAAGGTACTCAAGTGACAGCAGTAGATCTAGGGGGACCCCCACCCCACCCCCCAAACTACAGACCTGCTCTTCCACAGCGCATGTGATCCCATCTAGAGTAGGGTCTACACCACTTGTTCAGTCAGAAGAACCACCCAATAGAAACATCTCAGTCTTGTCTGGATTGAGCTTCAGTTTATTGACTCTGATATAGTCCATTTTTGTGGCCAGTAACCAGTTCAGCACATCCATCAACTAACCTTTCCCCCACTTTTTAACAGTACTATTTTCCTATAAAAATTAAAAGTTTCTTTTTAAAAGAAATGATTCAATTCGGGGGAAATTGAGAGTCTATCACTATTCTCATTAGGAGTTGTTGCTGTTGTTGTTATTTACCAGAAAGAAACTTTTCATTAACATTGCTGTGCCTTGTGAACAGGACTAAAAATTATAGGAAAAACTTGGCCATGGGGAAGAACACTGCCTTATAAGTGCATTCTAAGTTGGGGGGGGGGGGGGTTGGAAGTAGGCTGTATGCAAGATCCTTCTAACCCCTGAATAAGCCAGGCTACCTTCTTGTGTTGAGGCAATCATCTGGGTGATGGGCCATTAAGAAAACAAAGGAAATAGGCCTAAATGGGTGAGGCCCCTCACTCTACTCAGAGACAGAAGGACAAGCATTGAGTTTAGAGTTAAAAGGGGCAGTGGTGTGACCTAGACGTAAAGCAGCAAGCTGGAGAGAGAGTCAGAGCAAAGTTTGAGAGCAATGTCTGATTTCTGTTTGAATCCAAGGCTGTGGCTATGGGAGAAACAAGACCTTTTTGGGGTGTTGATGGTGTGAAGCCCCTCCATCGTAGGCTCAGGTTGCATATATGCGTAAATAAACCAAATGGCATAAAGACACCACAGTCTCTGTTGTGCCTCATTCCCAAAAGGAAATACGAACCCTGGGAACCCCTGGAATCTTGCACCACTCAGAGATTGGGGTGGCGTGAAACAATATCACATGCTTCCAGAGGCAGGTCACCAGGCATTGCAGAACTGCTATCCTAAATTCTTGTCAGGTGGACCTCAGTCACTTACTGGCAGAGGGAAGTCAGCGAGGTGCAAACGTACCAGCTGGAGCTAATCTGAGTGCTTCTGTAGAGTCTTCAGTTTAGTTCCACTTCCAACTAACTGTGGGAAAGCAAAGCCTCAGCAGTGCTAAAGGGTTCCAGCTTAGAAGCAACTTTAAATGCACCAGTAAGTGACATCACCTTAGGTCTTTGCATGTCATGTCATCTGCAAATATCTACAGGAAGCACTACACTGAACCACAGTAGACAATGGCTACACCCTTTGCATGTGAATGGCAAAGAACTACAACAGATTACCTGAATGGATAGGCAAAGGCTATGTCAATGCTGAGGTTGCTCTCTGTCTTGTTTGCACAGTCCACGCTGAGCCGCAGTCCTCCAGAATAGCCACCACATGTTGCAAATGCAAAGATTGCAAAAAGCTGTGGGGGGAAATACATACATACATATATACGTGCGTGTGTAATTTTAGCTCATCTACCAATGCAGTTTTAGCATGTGAAAACATTTGTGGAATAGCAGTTATGACAGTACAATTATAGGTGTCCTCTGGAAGAGGAAAGAGGTATTTTACTTATTTAATAAATTTCTGTACTGCCCTTCACCCAAAGACCACAGGGCAGTTTACTGTATAAAAACACAAAAATACATTGCATAATAACAAGCAAAAACAATACCCCCCATAAGCAGAAGTTAATGGGTTTTTGAAGCATATTCTTCATTTTCATACTGATACTATACCAGCGTTAAATCAAAAGCCAGTGACTTGTCCTCCCAGAGAAACAGTAGTTTTGAATCGCAGCAAAGGGTTGCATGCTCTCAAATGAAGAAGAATGAGTTATTGGAAGAAAGCAACCCAACATGTGCCCACCAGGCAATATTGGACTCCAACTAGTATTAGCAATGTATTAGCAATGGACCAACATGTATTAGCAATGGGCAGGAATAATGAAAGATGGACCCCCAAAACATTGGGAGGGCACCATTGGGAGTTAACAAATGCAAAAAACAAAACAAAAACCCCAACACACACGAAACCAACAAGAGTTTCATCAAACAAAAGCATCACTGACGTTTCCTATCCTTTGCTGGCTTCATCCTTAGTGACTACTTCCTGCCTGCTTCTATGGGTTAACCCTCCTTAATTCTCCCCTCTTAGGACACGCTGACTCCACATGCCCATTTTGCATTGATTTTTTCCAACATGATGAGCCATATTTAGGAAGTCCTCTCACAATACTTCAGACATTATCGATTTTTACATTCCTAATCAGGAGCCACACTTAAAAAAAATGCCTCCTGCTCCAAGCGCTAGCAATTCATTGCAAGACTGCCTCAAACAACTCAAAATTGTAATTTGGGATTATTAGATGTTACATGCAGTTATATATCTGTATATGTAGATCAATGCAAAGAGACACAATGACATTCCAAAGCAGAAGTGAATTTGACAGCTGGTTCATACAAACCACAGTGTGTAGGGTATCCTAATGGGTAGTTTGTCTACCTTTGGTCCCCACCCTGCACTCAGCTCTCACCCATGACTCCTAGAAGTTGTCAGCAAGCCACAGCAGCCACACCCAGGAGCAGTTTCGACTGGCTGGCTAAACCAAGTGAGGGTAGCCAATGGCTCTCAAACCCTTGGTGAGTTAGGAACTTCCCCTGCATGCGAAGACAGACTCCGGCGGATTGAGCGGACAAGACCAAGAATGAGTCCAACAGTCAAGAAGGCAGTTTCTGCCCATGTTGTAGAGGGAAGTGAGGAGCAGATGGGGCTTGTCAACCTGGGAAGGTAGCTCATCTCATCTAGAAGAACAAAAACTCCGTTCCTAAACCTCTGCTGCCTTGCTGGATATCTTCGGGAGAAGAAAAGGCTAGGGAGTAAACCCTACGTAAATCCAGAGTAGAGTCCCTAAGATGGTTGGATGGCACCTTGTACACCTCCTTCTGGCAACTCCTGCAGCCAAGCTGGTACCAAACACATTGCTAAATATTTTCTGGGCAGGATGAGACACCTGGTTGAGTTTATGCGCTACTTGGGTATATGTACTGATGCTTATTTTCTACAGAAACTCTGATTTTCCCCCAAGGGCTGGCCCAATACATTTTGGCACCTCTCCACAAAATGGCGCCCTGCCCATCAGGGAACAAGGGTAAGTGAAGATTGACATCAGGAACAAGGGGTGGGGAATAAAGATCTACACTGGTGGGAACAAGGGTGGGAAGAGATGAGCAACGACTCCTATTTGCCAAGAGGCCGCTGTAGAGGTAGCATTGGTGGGGGGCTGGAGGAAGAGGCACAGCCAGCCTCCAAAGAGTGCAATGCACCATGGCGGCAGCAGCATGTGATGCATTCCTTGGAGGCCTGCTGCCTGAGGTGGTTCTTCACCTTGCCTTATGGGTGGGCCGGCCCTGTTTCTTCCCCCAGTGTTGTGGGACTCCAACTCCCATCAGCCCCAGCCTGTCAAGAGTGATGAGAGTTGGAGTCCAACATTTGGAGGGCACTATGTTGACTATCCCTGTATTAGGCAAGCATTGAATTTACAAATGCAAGCAGTGCTAAACCTATTAAATAGGCAGATTTGGAAACCAGACAACATATTGCAGCTTTCTACACTTGAATCAATTCACTGAATCTTCTTGGAGGGCACATTCCTTTTGTTACCTTGTGAAGATGGGCCCAACAAGAGCTCAAGGACGAAGTCTATTTATTTTAGCCATTATAAATATTGTATGTCATATGTTATCTACAAACACAAAGCAAACCTAGCACTAGAAAACTAGCTCATTCCATACAGCACCCTACAAATCTGTACTAACTTTCCTTTGTTGCAGTTCTTCACATGTGGTGTGTTCCCTTGTCCTTGGGCTGCTTTTAGCACAATTAATAGCACTTGTCTGCTTTTACCTCTTAGGACTGCAGGCAGCTGAATTCTAGTTTCATTGTTCTCCTTTTGGAATTTATTCTAGCATGGCATGGCAACCCCAGCTGAAAGGAACGAGGGGTACCCGGAAAGACAGACTCACAATTAAGATGCACAAATGCAAACAAAAGCAAACTTCATTTGCACAACAAAAGCCATTTTTCACCTTCTCACCCCTTGCTTTTTCCTGTAAGACCTATTGCAGTCGTTAAGAGTCGTCAACAGGCTCATCACAGCTATCTGCCAATCACCCATTCCCACCACCCTTCTGAGTAATACCCCTCCCCACCTTCTCACTATATAGAAGGGTCTGGAAACTTCAGTTTCAGTGTATCTGAAGAAGTGTGCATGCACACAAAAGCTCATACCAAGAACTAACTTAGTTGGTCTTTAAGGTGCTACTGGAAGGAATTTTTTTTGTTTTCATTTGCACAGCATAGTCAAGATCACACCTTTGAACCAACTCGTAAGAATTAGTGCTTTCTAGTTCTGCATCCTTTGACCAAACTGCGGGAGGCAGTGGAAGATAGAAGTGCCTGGCGTGCTCTGGTCCATGGGGTGACGAAGAGTCGGACACGACTAAATGACTAAATAACAACAACAACAGTTCTGCATCCACAGCCACATAAATTCTCCCCTGTCACAGAAGGGGCTCTCAGCTCAGTGGCAGAGAATCTCAGGTTCAGTCCCTGATATCTTCAGATAGGGCTGGCCAATATCTGGTTTTCAACATCACAATATGTCACCAGCTAAACTTCTCAATATACCAATATATCACAACATCTGAAATAAAGTTGGAACTATGTAGAGGTGAACAGCAGGGCTTGGTGATATCTGGTTTTCAGCTTCATGATATATCACCAGCTAAACATCAGGATCTACTGATATACTGTATCACAGTGTCTGAAATATGGAGGAACATTGGCTGGTTTCACAGTTTCCCCCACATTGTGATTTTTGCGTAACTAACACACACACATCATGATTCGGAATATATTGCCAGGTCAAAAACTATGAAACCAATATCATGATATGAACTTCAAACCAGTTTTGGACGGTACGTATATGGATATATTGCCCAGGGATATATAGTCCCCTGTCTGAAACTCTTGAGAGCCAGGGGGATCCCTCTTCTGACTCAGCATAAGGCAGCTTGCTATGCTAATATGCTCATATGGAAAGTTGCCTTGTGCCGGGTCAGGCTATGTGTTTCTCTAGCCCAATATTGTCTGCCAGGTGAGCTGCCCTACCAGCTGCTACTGTTGGCAGTGGCTCTCCAGGGTCTGAGAGCCAGAGAGGTCTTCCCCATCACCTGCTGCCTGGGTCCTCTTAGCTGGAGGTGCCCACATTGAGTATGGGACCTTCTGTGTTCTGCTGCTGAGCTACAGCCCTTTCCACACTTTAAGATGACCTTTAGACATTATAGCGGTGCCAAGTGACTCATTTTGCTGTGGGTTCATCCAACAGCTCAGCAGCAACGTTTAAAGGTCCACCATCATATTCCAGCCTAGAATGGCCGCAAAAGGCCACAAGGCCGTACCAGCCTGCCATGAGTCAGAGTGAAGGAGCTACCTCATGCAGCAGATTTTCAGCATCATGAAAGTGCAGCAATTTGGGTGATTTAGCTTATTGTTGTTTTCTGTTTTACTTCCAGAAAGAGGAGGTCGTGGAATTTTTCTGTCTCAGGTGTTAAAAGAACTTGGTCGGCCCTGGATACTGAGGGAGGGGGAGCCATTTGCTTCACTGCCTTAGGCAGCAAAATTTCTTGGGTCAGCACAGGCCTCAGTTATTGGCTAAAGGGCCACTCACTGACTATAAATGGGCTATGTGAAGGGATAAATGCTCATGAAAAAGTATTTTTTTGGGCAGTTCTGTTCAAACTGTCTCTCAGCTGCTCACATATTCTGAACAACAATAGCAAGATGTAATAAAATGTTAATGAAACAATTTGTCCAGGCCCAGGTAGGGCCAAACTGACAGGCAGGGAAAAAATACCGGCAGCTAAAATGGGACGAGGCGGCTCCGTGTGCATTTTGTTGTTATATATTTACACTGAAGCTGTAACTGTTGCCACTATGTCATGAACAATAGACCTCTCACAAGTAAATGAGGCTCAATTATTTCCTCTAACAAAACACTCAGAGCTGATCTCCCCTTGGAATTAATTGAGTTGCACAGGGAACAGCATTGTAAATTGGTATTAATCGTGCAGCTACAAATTGTGCGGCAAAAGGAGAAAAACAATATATTTGGTGAGCCCAGGAAATACATTGTTGGAAGCAACAGTCCCTCTCCCCAGTGCCCCATTTTAATTCCAGTGGCTTCAATGTACCGCAAATGCGCAGGGTGTCTTAGGCTGCGTACACACCACACATGTAAAGCACATTTCTGCCTCCCCAGCAAGAATCCTGGGAACTGTCATTTGTTAAGGGTGCTGGGAACTGTAGCTCTGTGAAAGATAAGCTACAGTTCCCAATATTCTTTGTGCTTTAAAGTTATGGTGCATACACAGCCTGACACCACTTTCCACACAGATGGATTTAGGCTCTTAGGCATAGGCAAACTGCGGCCCTCCAGATGTTCGGGACTACACTTCCCATCATCCCTGACAACTGGTCCTGTTAGCTAGGGATGATGGGAATTGTAGCCCCAAACATCTGGAGGGCTGGAGTTTGCCTATGCCTGCTTAGTGGTCATAGTTGAAAAGACCTTTTTGACTGCTTCTAATCTTTGCTGGAAATGTAAGGAGAAAGAAGGCACATTCTACTATATGTGGTGGATACGCAAGATAACTAAAACATTCTGGGAAATGATGTATAATGAGTTGGGGGAAAAATGTTTAAAATAACATTTGTGAAAAAAACAGAGGTTTTTTATGTTAGACATTTTAGGTACAGAGATTCCAAGAGAGCAGAAAAGACTATTCATGTACGCGATGACAGCAGCGAGGATACTACTGGCTCAGAGATGGAAAGACGACAAAGTTCCAACCAGCGAGGAATGGCTGGTGAAGATGATGGACTATGGTGAAATGGCAAAAATGACTGGGAAAATCAGAAACCAGGAAGAGAAGAATTTTAAGAAGGAATGGGAAAGATTTATAATGTACTTAAGAGAACACTGTAAACAACTAAAAACTTTGGCAGGATTTGAGTAATGCTTGTAGTGTACAAAAACTATGGAAAAATGGGCAATATTCTTTTAACAACTTAGAGGAAATAAGATAAGCAGATGGAAACCATGGAAGGGTGAAGGGAAGTCAGAGGATTCAGGGAATCCTAAAGGAAGAGGTGATTGATGTGTTTGAATTTAAATTTGTTATGCAAAACTTAATATAAAAAATTATAAAAAAAGAAAAGACCTTTTTGAGTCCAGGGCCAGGGCTGACCCGAGAGGTTTTGCTGCACGAGGCAAATGACAAGGATGGCAAGGATTGTAACATATGCAATTCTTCCACTGAGCAAGGATTCTTTCAAGCACACTATAATGGGTTGTATCCAGTTCTTTCCCTGAACTGACCCTGCACTGAGGGTATTCCATAAACATAAGGGTGGAAGGTGGGGAGTTCCCCCTCTAATTATCCTTTCTCTTTGCAGTCTTCTTCTTTCTTTATGCCCCCACCAAATCTGCTTCAGAGGCTTGGTGGACCCTTTCAAACAGTGTGCAAGGTGGTGTAGAGGAGCTACAAGACAAAGGGATGGATTTCCAATAATAATAATAATTGCCTCCCCTTTTCTACACAGTGGAGGGACAGAACTGGATACAACCGAATAATTACATTAACGATAATGCTAAGCTACACAACTCGGGTGACATTTGAGGATTAGCTAGATAACAAATGTAAAAGAGTTTTGCACTTCCATTGTGCTGCATTAAAGGACATCTTGTCATTCCGGCAATAGGTCACCTGTCAGGAGATACGGCTTGTTAAGGAAAAGCCACCCACCAGTAGCAAGTCTGCAACCAGTACATTTTGGGAGAGTTGAGAGAATTACAATTTCTCACACTGTGGCAGGGAAGAAGATCAGCATCAGGGAGAGGCATTCGCCTCCATTTCATGCTGAATAGGGCAGAGTATTTTTCTTACTTGGCTTCTACTTGGGTCTGAGGTTCATCTGTGCTCTCAGATGACCAACTGGCAATGCCCACCAGGTGAGGAAATAGAAAGCCACCTTTGTGAAATGGGCAATAGCTCAACTTTATGAGCAGTGGCTATAACAGCTTAAGTAGAAGCTGATTAGAAGAACACAGGTGGGCATATGGGAGCGGAGACACAGCGGTGGGGCATCAGCTTTCTGTTTCCCACGTTCAACATCCTCTCCAAGTAAAGCTGTGCAGATCTGTCAAACCCAGTTTCTCATAGTTCCTCATTTTCCCAGACTCGTGTTCAATTCACAAACTTTCAGTGGTGTTTAGAATCTGGAAAAAAAATATTGCAGTCATAAATAAATAGCCAGTATAGGATAGTGTGGGGTGTATAGGGTGTTGGGGGGGTAGTACCTCTGGTGGGGGACACGCTGTGCTCTTCCTGGGTCCACTTTTGGTCCCTGCCCTGCACTCAGCTCTCACTCGTGGCTCCTAGAAACTGTCAACACGCAACGGCAACCACACTTTGGGAAATGGCTTTGACTGGCTGGCTAAACCAGGTGTCAAGCCCTTGGTGAATCAGGGACTTCTGCCACATGTGAAGACAGGCTCTGGCAGATAGAGCAAATGAGATTAATGGTGGGTCCAACGGTCAAGAAGGTGGTTTCTGCACAAGCTGTAGAGGGAAGTGAGGGGCAGGTTGGACTTGTCAACCTGGGAACGTAGCCCATCTAAGAGGAGGAAAACTCTGGTCCTAAGCCTCTTCTGCCTTCTGGGATGTCTTCCGGAGAACAAAAGACCAAGGAGTGAACCCTACACAAATTCAGAGTCCCTAAGGTGGTTGGATGGCATTTTGGTGCTGCTAACACAGTGGTCTGACTTCGTCAACAGAGGTGCACTCCATTGTCTCTCAAATGCCAACAACTGGACAATACTGTATACTTATATGGCTATTTCTTTCTCACTCACTCTCTCTCTCACACACACCCTGCAAAACAAAAAGTATTAGAACGTATCTGCTGCATTTAAGTTCTGCATTCAACAGACTCAAAAGGCACTGGATGAATTGCAAGCCATCAGCGCATGTGGACACAGGATCTGACTAATAAAAGGCCTGGCTCTTCACATGTCCTGCAACCATTTTTAGGAGAGGTAAGGCAGCGCCTCTAACCTGCCCTCATTAGGTCAGGATTTTGCACACTATAAACATTGTGCTTGGGTATCCCCACCCCATTTCCTACCACTGCCTGGTATAGTGACCAAAGGATGGAACACGGCCACCACTGCTGCCCATGTAATGTTGGGATCAGACAATGAAAGCACCTAGGAAGATGCATTATATCAACCAATATTATTGATCCATCTAGCTCAAGGGTCACATTCTACTGAAGAAGCATTCTATTGTAGCCAATAGTATAAAAGATTGTGTTGTCTAGTGTCCACAGCAGTTTCTCTGGTTTACAAAAACATTGGCAACCCCTGGTCCTGTTCAATATTGTCTATTGACTGGTAGTGGCCTTCCAGATAGGAATCTTTCCCAAGTACTGTTTGGAAATACAAGAGATTTAACCAAATACATTTTGCATGCAAACTGTACTGTATCACTACTGCAGCACTGCAAAACTATCCTTTGGAAACCTGCTATGGTTCATTATTATTATTTTTAAAAGACTATTTGATCCTTTAAGGGAGGATGCTACTGAGAGTGGATGTACCTTAGTGTAGTATGGCTTTTTAGCAGGGCAGCCAACCGACTGTTAACTTGGGGTCCAAGAAACCTGGAGAAAATGCATTGCAGAAAGGATTCCACATTTGCTATAGATATATAGCATCTTTTTGTTTTATGGCTGTATATTTATATTTCATCCCACCGCCCCCCCTTCCCAATATAAGAACATATCTGCTGCATTTAAGTTCTGCCTTTTGTTGACTTAAAAGGCACTGAATGAAGTACAGGGAATCTTGTTTAGCACCAACACTATGCTCCTCAAAAATATTTCAGTTTATAAGCAGAGGAAAGGTTGTGAAATGTTAGACACCGGCATGGAATCATAATCTACCTGCCTCCAGCTGACATCAAAAGTGCTTCAGGACAGCAAGTCAATGGAGTACTTATGTAGTGTGATGAAATTATTGGCTTTCAGCCATTCGACTTTCAGCATTTGCCACAGCAGGTCAGCATTCAATCTAATTCACACTGCGTAGTATCTTGATGAAGTCCTGATTATTGTGATTTTTTTACAACAACAACAACACCAAAAGGAAAATGGAGGCAGCTCCATTTAACAAGGTGCTCCAGAGGCACCAAAATAAATGTGCAACAAGTCAGGTATGAAGTATTTTGAACATTTGTCACTTGTCAATTGCTATGGAACCAATTCTTCTTCTTAAAGCCACACTTTTGTGTGGGGAACTTTTCATGAGTAATTCTGATATGCCAACTTCTGAAGGCTGGAAGTGAGAATCCATGCACAGGAGATGATTAAGTTAGGAATTCCAGGGACAGAAACCGAATAATCTGATAAATGAAGAGGTAAACAGCGTTCACACTCATTCCAGTATGCAAGAAAAGGATATAGCTCAGCGAAGAGAAGACACTGTGCATGCAGATGATTCCCAGCTCAGTCCATGGAATTTCTAGTTCGAAGGATCCAGAAGCTTCTAATGGCCGCTTACTCTGCTCTGGGTTGACAGTAGTTGCAGTCCCTCGTGGGTTGCCCTCCATTCCCGGGACAGTAAGGAGTCATATCCCAGTGGGCGGCCGTTTAAATTCCCTGGCTGGCAGCATTGTAGGGCAAAAGGCGTGGCAAGGGGAATCCAAGTGGCAGGAGCCTGGATGGCAGACCTGAGGGCCGAAATCTTGCCCTGGTCCACTGGCCAGGGTTAAAACTGATAACTTCTGGTGGGCAAGGCATTGGTTGGAATCCTAGTCATCAAGGTTTGGGGTGAATTGGTGCATCACGCAACCTAAAGCAGGCACAAACTAAAGGGGTTTAGGTGGAAGTCTTTATCCAGAAGCCAAGCGTGGGGCAGATGGGCCACGGGGTCGGCCACCTCGTTCTTGGTAAGGCCACAATCCTTGGCATCACCCTGTTTAAAATTTAAGCCCTCTAGCAGGAGGCTGAAATGGATATACACCCATTGCCTGAGCCAAAGTCCATCTATATTTGCAATCAATAAAGTTGTGGCCAATTTCTATCCCAAATCGTTGTCTGTTCCTTTACATCATAACTGTTGCCCTCACACTGGGGCAGAGAGGAGAGAGAGGGATCCCCACAATGTGAGGATTCCTGCCCAAGGCCTTGCAGCCTCTACCAGTCAGAGTAAGAAATATTGGGTGAGCAGAGGCTTCCGGTTTCCGTCGCGAGCAGAAAGGGAGTGCGGAAAAACTCCGGAGGAGTTTTCCGAATAATGCAGTGATCAGGGGGGGTCGCAAGGGCACTGCGCCCTCCCAGAAAGCTCAAGGGAGAATCTCTTGAGGGAAAGAGCCCCAGCCGTGTGGATGCGGACCGCCGCTTTTTGGGTTTTTTTTTTGTTTAAGAGCCTGGAGTGACGAAACCGCTAGCATCAAAGGGGAAACAACGATCCTGCATTACGATGCCTCAGGCTCCCCCTGAAGAAGGCGACGGACCTCCAAAACCATAAGTGCGGAACCCTTAGTGTGAGTAGCTG
Organism: Podarcis gaigeae; assembly: GCF_964106915.1. Taxonomy (NCBI): domain Eukaryota; kingdom Metazoa; phylum Chordata; class Lepidosauria; order Squamata; family Lacertidae; genus Podarcis; species Podarcis gaigeae. The sequence continues at coordinate 102,316,236 of NC_139679.1, forward strand.
CTTTTTACTTCAAAAACTTTGAAAATACACTAAGAGAACGTCAGATGTTAGAAGATTCAACTTTGGGAGTTTATCTCGATCAGAGGCTTAAAATGGCGCTGGCTATTAAGTAGCAAGGAGGTGGCAGGAAGTCTTTTTTCCGTTTGACTGTGTGAGCTATAAAGCCATAAAGCAATTAACTTGTGAGCTATAAAGCTATAAAGGAATTATCTTGGACCTTTTGAGTTACAAAGCAAATATTTTGGAATTCTAGAGTAACGAACATAAAAAAAAAAGCCTGAAATATCTCATAGCCACGGACTCCTATTCAGAGGAGCTGCCAAGATTTAAAAAACAGTCTGACATCGAGCCTCTTCAAGACGGGACCTTTGCAGGTTTAAATAGAGAAAAAGATCTGCTTATATGAACTGCCTGTAAAAGTATTTGGGAGAAGGACCTGAAAGAGCTGGTCGGTGATACTGGCTGGAAACACGGTTTAAACATAAAAAGAATTAGCAACAAAAGGACCTTTAACCTGTGAAGAACTGCGGGCACGGGAGAGAGGTCTCATTAAGACCACTACGCTTAGGACAAAACTTCACGAATTTAAAGTACAACTCCCCAGCTCGTAAAACCTTCACCTTCACTATGTACATAATTTAAATTTGTGAACATCTGAGGACACGGAAGAGAGGCGCTTTTAAGATTCTTTTAAGACTTTTACTGCTAAGATAAAACTTTAAGAAACAAAAGTATAATCACCCGCTGTATAAAATCCTCTTATTTACTACATATATTATTTAGTGTTCTTTTCTCCTCCCCTTTGTGCTCCCCAGTCACCCCTCCTTATCTTTCCACCCTCTGCTTTCCCCCCTCGTTTTTTCTCTTGAATATTTATCCTCCTTGCCTTTCTTCCTTCTCTCTCCCCTCTCTCCCCTCTAATGTAAAAATTTAACTCAACTAAAAACCTATTTAATTCATTCTTACACTCATTTTTTACATTTTGGCTATGGAAGGATTCTGAACTATCTGAACCATCTGAACAACATTTGAATTGGTCGCCTTGTAAGTTGCCAGATAAAACCTCTACGTTAGATGACAAGAAACTGTGGATAGAAAGTCATTGGAATTTGGACCCAGAGCCTCCAGAGTGCAAAAACCCAACTAACCTCTGGAAATTGGATTAAGCCAATCAAGTGGCTGAAAGTTCTGGAACATAGAAAGACTATTCAATTCCCCCTGGACTACAAAAGAAGGACACTATATTTGATCTTTGCCTACATCCTTCTAATTTTGGTTAACCTTCTCGGTCTTTAAATCAACTATACTAACATACTAACTAAACTTTGAGTATTTAACAACAAAAGGTTTTTGAAAACGTAAATGAAGTGAATAGTGGAAATAGGTATACTGAATTAAGAAAACGAAAGGTTTTGAAAGGGGGAAAACAAAAAAGAGGCTCAAAAAACAAAAAAACAAAAAAGAAAAAAGAAAATTATAAAAAAAGAAAAAATAAAACAAAATAAATAAGATTGTGAGCCCCTTTGGGGAGAGAGAAACAACCCATAGGATGTCGGGGAAAGATACAAAAAAAACCAGAGGTACCCCGGTGGAAAGGAAGGTATCCCGGCATGAGGAGGTCATAGATTTAGACATTCTATGGTTAAAAATCAAAGAAGAATTCAAACAAAGGGAAGTACACATGGAAAACAAATTAGGAGAACTGCAGGAGCAAATAGATAACAAAATAGAAAGTGTTGTAGGGGAACTGACGAAAAAGATACAAGACCTAACAGTCAAATCAAAAATATTTGAAGAATCAAATAAAAGAACACAGAAAGATTTGAGGGACCAAAAGAAAGAAACTGAGAGGTTAAAGGATGAAATAAAAAGTTTAAATAAAACACAAGATCAACTGTGGGACAATTTAGCTATGACAGAACTGCGCCAAAAAAAATCTTAATTTAAAATTCAGAGGGATAGTAGAAGAAGTAAATGAAAATATAAGGGAAAGAATAGTCAAAGAACTTGCAAAATGGTTACAGATGGAAGAAGAACAAGTAGCATATACTATAGAGAATGCCTTTAGAATAAGAGGGAAACCACAACAAAACAAATTAAAAAAAACCCCTGGAGATTGCTTGGTAATTTTTAATACCATTGAAATGAAGAATACAATATTAAGAACGAGCTTTAAAAGAAAGTTAGTGATTGGAGACCGCCCAATCATTATTTTCAAAGAAATTCCAGTTAGGATTCTCCGCAAAAGGGAAGGATATACTCAGCTGACAAGTGTGTTGAAAAGGAATGCAATCCAATATAAATGGGAATTCCCAGAAGGGGTTTCTTTCTATTACAAGAATAAAAAATTCAAGTTGACAGATAAACTTGAAGCAGAAAAGTTCCTGAGAAGATACGAAAAAGATTTGGGTAGAGAGGAGGCAAGACAACGAGGAGGTGACCTGGTTGTGGGGGGGGGTTGGGGGGGACGGAGCCGGGGGTGGGGGTGGGGGGTCAGAGGAGGAAACGGAGGATTCAAAGTCGGAGGAAGAAGAAGAAGGAGAAGGCAGAGAATCTAAAAGAAGGAATAATACCAGATTATAAAGCAGAAATAAGGATAAAGTGAACCTAGCAATAACCCAAAATGTCTCTTAAGTTTTTTTCGTGGAATGTGAACAGCTTTAACGATAAGTTCAAGAGAAATAAATTTGAAAAGATTATAAAGAAAAAAAACATTGATGTCATTTGTTGCCAAGAAACCCATGTTGCTAAAAAACACAAGCATATTCTAATAAATAAAAGGTTGGGAATAGAATTTATCAATTCAGATTCTAAGAAAAAGAGAGGAGTAGTAATTTATGCGAAAGAGAAATTAGAACCCAAACAAATATGCAAGGATGAGGAAGGAAGAATCTTAGGAATCCAAATTAATTACCAGGGAGAGAGAATAAATGTGATAACAGTCTATGCCCCAAACTCAAACAGAATGGAGTTTTTTTAAAAAAAATGGAACAACTTTTATTAGATTTAGATAACAACAAACTAGTCCTACTTGGAGATTTAAACGCGGTGCCGACACCAGAATTAGATAGAAACACAAGGGAAAAAAATTTAAATCAAGGGAAATTACCAAAATCGTTCAATGATTTGGAAGAAAATCTGGACTTAATAGATATATGGAGATATAGAAACCCCACAACGAAACAATTTACCCACTTCTCTGAACCACACCAGAGTTGGAGCAGACTGGATCAAATATGGATTTCGAGAGAATTAGTAATAAGAACGGAGAGATGTGAAATTTTACCCAGAACTTTATCGGATCACAGCCCAATAACATTACAATTAAAATGGAAGACCCAAGGTCTGTACAGATGGAGAATGAATGACTACCTATTTGAAAAAGAAGAAGTGATCGAAAAAGCAAAAACCACTATAAAAGATTATTTTGCTTTAAATATTAACAAAGAGACTGGAATAGATACAGTATGGGATGCCAGTAAGGCAGTGTTAAGAGGTCTCCTGATACAACAAAACTCTCAAAGAAAAAAGGCTAAGGAAAGAAAAAAAGAAGAATTAATCCTTCAACTGAAAGAATGTGAAAAAAATATGATAAAAAATCCAAAAGATGATTGCCATAAGCAACAATATAAAATGCTCCAAATACAATGTTCAACATTAATAAGCCAAGAGGTTGAATGGGGAATAAAGTTAATGAAACAAAAGTTCTTCGAATCGGCAAATAAAATTGGAAAATTTCTGGCGTGGCAACTGAGGAAAAGAAGAAAATGTAGCATCATAAACAAAATAAAAGTAGATGAGCAAGTTCTGGAAGACCCTAAAGTAATAAAAAAGCACTTCCTTAAATTTTATATGAACTTATACAAAAGAGAAGAAGAAGATTTAACGAACATTATAAAATACCTAGAAGAAAATAGTCAAAAAAAAAAATAACAGAAGAAGAAAGAACCGCCTTAAACAGACCTATAAAAATAGAGGAAATTCGAGAAGCGATCAAGAGGATGAAATTAGGAAAAGCCCCAGGACCAGATGGTTTATCAGCTAAATATTACAAGGTCCTAGAGGAATATATAACACCAGTACTATGTGACGTTATGAATGAGATATTAAGAGGAGGAAAAATGCCAACATCCTGGAAAGAAGTCTACATTACTTTGATCCCGAAACCAGATTCAGATAAACTTAATATTAAGAATTACAGACCGATTTCACTACTGAACAATGATTATAAAATCTTTGCAGACATAATGGCACATAGACTTAAAAAATGTTTAATTAACCTTATACACAGTGATCAGGCCGGCTTCCTTCCTAATAGACAAATAAAAGACAACATCAGACACACAATAGACATTATTGAATATCTAGAATGTCATAACGAAATCCCTGCCGCTTTAATGTTCGTCGACGCCGAGAAGGCTTTCGATAATGTCTCCTGGGGTTTTCTAATAAAATGTCTGGAAAAAACAGGGATAGAGGGCACATTCCTAGAAGGAGTTAGAGCAATATACACACAACAAAGAGCCAGATTAATTATAAATAACAACCTGACAGAACAGTTTGAAATAGCAAAAGGTACTCGACAGGGGTGCCCTCTATCACCGCTGTTGTTTATCATAGTCTTAGAGACAATTACAAATAAGATAAGGAAAACCCCAGAGATCCGTGGTATAAAAATCGGCGCGAATGAACATAAATTGAAAACATATGCAGATGACCTTATGCTGTCATTGGAAGAACCAAAGGAGAGCATCGGCAAAGTTATAAAATTACTAGAAGAATTTGGAAAATTATCGGGATTTAAATTGAACAAAGAAAAAACCAAAATAATGACTAAAAATATGAAAGAAGACACCATAAATGAGCTTGAAAGACAAACTGGAATTAAAACAACCAAAAAAGTAAAATACCTTGGAATTTGGATAACTACGAAAAATATAAATTTGATGGAAAATAATTATAAGAAAACATGGAAAGAGATAAGGAAGGACTTGGATACATGGAACAGATTACATCTCTCGTGGATGGGCAGAATGGCGGCAATTAAAATGAGTTTATTACCCAAATTACTCTTCTTATTCCAGAACATTCCAATAATTAGGGGAATTGCAATATTTAAAGAATGGCAGAGACTACTTTCCAAATTTATTTGGCAGGGGAAAAGACCCAGAATTAAATTTAAACTGCTTACAGACCAAAGAGATAGGGGGGGTCTTGCGATCCCAAATCTGAGGTTATATTATGAGGCCGCATGTCTTTGTTGGGTAAAAGACTGGATCGTCATTAAAAATAGAGAGATGTTAGATCTAGAGGGGTTTAACTTAAGATTCGGTTGGCACGCTTATCTATGGCGAGATAAGGGAAGGGTTCATAAAGGTTTTTCTAACCATATTTTCAGAGGGTCACTACTGGAAGTCTGGGAAAGGAATAAAAAATTGCTGGAGCAGAAGACACCCTGGTGGCTATCACCAATTGATATTTTAACAATTAAAAAATTAAACATTGAGGGGGAACGATGGACGTATGAGGACTTACTAACCAAAACAGAATCCGGGTGCAGGATTAGACCATACGAAGAAATAAAAAATAAGTTGACTGGTTGGATTCAATATCATCAAATAAATTCAATGTGGACGGAAGACAAAAAGATTGGAATAAATGAGAAAAAATCTAGATTCCAGATTGAAATAATAGAAAGTAAAACAAAATTATTATCAAAAATGTATAACCAGTTGCTTGAGTGGGACACCAAGGATGAGGAAGTAAAGGAGGTGATGGTGAGGTGGGCGGTAGATCTAGGGTATAATATAGAGTTTGATAAATGGAAGGCTTTATGGTGTAAAGATATGAACTTTTCAGCATGCACGACACTTAAGGAAAATATGTACAAGATGATGTACAGATGGTACATAACGCCGATAAAATTGTATAAAATTTATAGAACAGGCGACAAATTGTGTTGGAAATGTAAGAGTAAAGAGGGCGAATTTATTCACATGTGGTGGACGTGCGAGATTCTCAAAAAATTCTGGGAATCCATCTATAATGAATTAAAAAAGATTCTCAAATATATGTTTGTTAAAAAACCTGAAACCTTCCTGCTGGGGATAATTGGCAAAGATATTAAAGAAGAAGATAGAACCCTTCTTCAATACGCAACAGCGGCCGCTAGAACCCTCATAGCACAGTACTGGAAAACAGCAAAAACCCCAACATTAAAGGAGTGGCAATTTAAATTGATGGATTATTTAGAATTGGCAAAATTGACTCAGAAAATAAGAAATCAAAAACGTACAAAATTTAGTAATGAATGGGATAAATTTAGAATATATATGGAAATAGAGACAAGGGGAAAATCAAAAGTTAATCAGAAATATATATGTATCTTAAAAAAAAAATCACAGTAGGCATGAGATAACGCTTACTACGTTATAAATTTTATTTTGGAATAGATACAGCAGAAAGATAATTAAGATAACATTATCCGAAATCGAGATAAAGGGAAGTCGATCAATGTTGTTGTAAAATTAATGTAAGTCGTGTCGTTTATGTTGTACGTATTTTATGTTCTTTTTCTTTTCTTTCTTTTCTTTTTATGTTTATTTCATTTACTTTTGTCTGTTGTATGTCTGTGAAATATATTTATGCAAAACTTAATAAAAATATTAAAAAAAGAAAGAAAAAAGAAATATTGGGTGAGATGAGCCAGAAATCAGAGCTGGTATAAGGATGCTTCATATACATACAGAAGCAGACGCAGTGCACCAGCTTTCACCTAACCTGTGACTAGGAGGCAGAGTGGGAGGGGCAAGGCTGTAATTCTGCAACCCACCCTGGGGCCCTTGGGTGAAGGGTGAGTGAGAATGAAGTGAACAAACACACTAGTAGGAGCACTGGATTGGCTCTGCTGGCATGTTTGGAATGCACTATCCTCAATGCTGCCTCCCAACCTTCCCTTCTAACTCCCAGCGGTGACGTGCCTGACTGGATCAGTGGTGGCACCCCACCATGCTGTCTGGTGCAGGATAGGAGCAAAGTCAGACAGGCCGTTCAGCAAATCAGATACAACGACGACAGACTTTTAGGGCCATTTCCGCATTAAACAGCAACTCCATGTGTACCTTCAGCAGGGAGCCATAGCCAATCTTGGCTAAACCCTTATTAGGAATGTGCTCTTAAACACCTATTTGTTACATGTACAGTTTTAGTATTTACATTTTTAAAAATCATTGGAAACAAATAGGACAGCATAAACTTGCACCAAATGTTCTGGGTTTTAAGTGTGTTGTAGGCTCCAGCTGTTTCATTTGACATTGTGTAATCAAAGGAGCAGCTCTCAACAGTGTACTTTTTTATAAGTACTTGAAACAGTAAAAGGGCTTACACTTCTCTCCTTGCCTCTCTATCCATCTCCCAATCTCTATTTCCTCACTTCCTGTTCTTCCCTCAGACTCTTCCTCCTCCTATTGCTGATTTAACTTCCAAGCAACATACATACTATTACAACAGTCGAACCAAAACTGGTTTCCCCTCTCTTTTTTAACAAGAGTGATCAGCCTAAATAAACTGGGCTTTTTCTACATCTGTCTATCTATCATCTATCTATCTATCTATCTATCTATCTATCTATCTATCTATCATCTATCTATCTATCATCTATCTATCATCTATCTATCTATCATCTATCTATCATCTATCTATCTATCATCTATCTATCTATCTATCTATCTATCTATCGATCTATCTATCTATCTATCTATCTATCTATCTATCTATTTATCATCTATCATCTATCTATCTATATCTATCTATCTATCATCTATCTATCTATCATCTATCTATCTATCTATATCTATCTATCTCTATCTATCTATCATCTATCTATCTATCTATCTATCTATCTATCTATCTATCTATCTATATCTATCTGTCTATCTGTCTATCTATCATCTATCATCTATCTATCTATCATCTATCTATCATCTATCTATCTATCTATCTATCTATCTATCTATCTATCTATCTCTATCTATCTATCTATCTATCTATCTATCTCTATCTATCTATCTATCTATCTATCTATCTATCTATCATCTATCTATCTATCTATCTATCTATCTATCTATCTATCATCTATCTATCTATTTATCTATCATCTATCTATCTATCATCTATCTATCTATCTATCTATCTATCTATCTATCTATCTATCTATCATCTATCTATCTATCTATCTATCTATCTATCTAATCTATCCATCCACCCACCCACACAGATATACATATACACAACCATCTAATATGGTCCAACATGCTTGTGCACAGATCACACAAGTAATTCAATCGTGAGCCCAGTGACATTTTTGATGCTTGGCTTATTGGCAATCTGCAACGCCGAGGCCAAAACATACATTTTCTAGTCGGGACTGGATCTCTGCCACTCCTGAACTCTGCAGCAACCATGAAACACCACTGTGGAAGGTTGCCCAAAAGAATCCAAGATGTCAGGACCGGCCCTACCATTAGCCAGAGTGGGACAGACCCACACCGTACATACAGGTTGTGCAGTCACGGTAACCTGTTGTTTGGCTTATTGTAATGTGTGAACCAGGCCTATATGACTGAATACTCATGCAGGATCATTCAGTCTGCATCATACATTCTACAGCGGTACAGTCCAAGAACACTTTTACCATCCGATGAGGTGTTTTCCTTTGGGAAACCAAGATTTTCCTGCACTTGCACCAGGAACATTATTGAGGGGCATAGGCCAATATTTAGATTTTGGGGAGGTTGTGGAAATTGCCCTTATTTACATGGGCCACCTGTTGCTCAAAGCTTCTATTTCAAAGTTATCTTCTTAAGAACATAAGAACCTTTTGGATGAGGTCAATGGCCCATCTACGCTAGCATCCTGCTCTTACAGAGGTCAGCCAGATGCCTGTGGGAAGCCCACAAACATGACCCAAACAAAAAACCACTCTCCCCTCCAGTGGGTTTTCCAACATCTGGAATTCAGAAGCATTACTGCCTCTGATCATGCACTCAGAGCATAGCCAGCTTAGCTAGTGGCCAGTTATAGCCTTATTCTCCACGAATTTATCTAATCCCTTTTAAAAGCCATGTGTGTGTCTTCATTTCTGTTACTTTCCATTAAAGGGTTCCCTGAATGCTGCCTTTAACGGCAGACGCTCCAATTTAGTACTTCACGTTTTAAGATGAAAACCACTTAATATGATTCTTAAATCGATGGATGATGGCACTTGGCGCTGTGAATATTTTAAACTGAGTAACCATCATGTTCTAATAATTTTACTTGCATAATAGTTTAATTCCAGGGAGACAATTTTCCATCTTTTCCTTTGAAGAAAAGCTTTATCTTAATCATCTCCCATTGATTATTTTAAAATAACCATTCCCCCCTCTCCCTTCAACACACCATTTAGCTTAACCACATAATGGAATACTAGTACTCCTCCTCTCTCATTATATTTTAATAGAAATAGAATAAAACTCAATTGTATTCTAATCTAAACTATTAAGATGCTTGCAGGTTCCTTGGTATGTCCAGAGGGCATTTATCTGCAATGGAAAACTGAGCTATTCCCCCCCCCCCACACACGCACCCTTCCAATTCAGAAAACAGCTCTATTCCAAGCAAAACTGGATTCTGTCATACCTTTAAGGATGCTTTTGGGAGTGTGATGGAGACCCATTCTCCATCTCCCAGGAGGCCTCCATACCTTCTGCTTCCCCTCTGTCATCCAACCTCCTCAGCCTTCCTCCAATTACCAGGCATGGTGAGATGGAGGAAGGCTTCCTGGCATCTGGTACATTGCTATGGCTGTGAGTCAGGTGCAAGCCAGGAGTGCTGGGAAATGCAGATCCCAGCAGGAAGGACTTGCTGTTCACTGGATTGGATTTGAAGCTTGCATGCCGCTCCTTTGACCTTGCCTGATATTATAAATGCTACTGCTGCAACAATGCTTACCTATTTATTTCAATAATTTGTATGCCACTTAATCAATATTGTCCCTAAATGGTGTACAGGACACCTAATACAACAAGACTACAGATGAGTTGCAAGTATAAAAATATAAACTTTTTGCTTTAAGTGCACCCAGAAACCTGGCTATGATAGTTTCAGTTTTCAGCATCCTGGAAGCTTCATTTCCATATGATGTATTTGTTTTTTGTTTTTATATATATAATTTTTATTAAGTTTTCTATATTTCATTATAGAAAAAAACAATCCATAACTTTAAGCATTGCTTAAATAAAGCATCACCTTCCTTCCCTCCCTCTGACAGACCTCCACACACCTTTACCAATTTCTTCGCATACCTATATCCACTTTTTTACCTTATATCAATCTTTTAGCAATCACCTTCTTATATGTAAATCAGCTCCTTAATTTCCCATTACCAAACATTTCAACTCAAACCTACAAGTGTTTTCAACTGTTTACAATTTTCTTTCATATAAAGTATAAATTTGCCCCAGTCTTTTTGAATACACCATATGGTGTATTTGAGGTTTGTGTTTGTTTTTGTTTTTTTGTTTGCAAAAAAAAGGGGGGTTCCATTTTATTGCCTTAAAAATGCAATGCAACTTCAGTGATCCACATGGCTCCAATAGACATTCCAAGTATTTAATAAGTCAGAAGTTGAGAATGTGTGCTAACATGGGACATGATGCAAAGGACACTCAAGGAATCTGGATCATTTTGATAAGAGAGTTTAGGATAAGGGCAAAATGAGCTCAAGTCCATGGAGGAAACTTGATCAGCAAGAATGCTGATCAAAGAATCAAAGTGGGATTAATAGTCTGGAGAGAATGTTAATCCACGATAGAAGACCTGGTTCTGCTTATCCATCGCACACAGCTGTAAGGCAATCAGCCTCCTAAGGCACATAAACACTCTCTATCTTCTGCACAATCCACATGTGGTTGCCACCTCTCCCAGAGGAGTAAACGATTGCTGCAATTTCTCATTTGCATTTGTTGGTATAAATATATGTACATTTGAACTCCCCCCTCAACAGTCTTTGAAGTTGCAATAACCAGCACCAGATGCTCTGAAGTAGGTCATCTGCAAAGTCATCATAATAAAATGGAAAGAAAAGGAAAAATCTCCCTGCCCATAATGACAACTCAGAAGAGAAGGAAGCAATTTTAAAAGGACTTGATGTGTCCCTAATTCTGGTCACCTCTAAACCTTGTTGGAAGGGCCATATAAAGGTAAAGGGACCCCTGACCATTAGGTCCAGTCATGACCGACTCTGGGGTTGCGGCGCTCATCTCGCTTTATTGGCCGAGGGAGCTGGCGTACATGACTAAGCCACTTCTGCCAGCATGACTAAGCCGCTTCTGGTGAAACAGAGCAGCACACAGAAACGCCGTTTACCTTCCCGCCGGAGCAGTACCTATTTATCTACTTGCACTTTGACATGCTTTCGAACTGCTAGGTTGGCAGGAGCAGGGATCGAGCAACAGGAGCTCACGCCGTTGTGGGGATTCGAACCGCCAACCTTCTGACTGGCAAGTCCTAGGCTCTGTCACCTCTGAACGTTGTTGGAAGGGCCATAGCTCAGTGCTAAGATCATCTGCTTTGCACGCTGAATGTTTTTGCTTCAATTCCTGATATCTTCAGTTAGGGCTGGGAGAGATCTCGATTTAAAACCCTGGGCAGCAGCTGCCAGTAAATGTGAACACTACTGAGATGGGCCATTGGTCTGGCTCAGCAAAAGGCAGCTGCCTGTTTTACTATCACTCCTGCCAAGCGGACATGATGGCTGGAGCTTATGGCAGTTGGAGTCCATCAAATCTAAGGAGGGCATCCCTTCTTCTAGAGTTTTGAAGCTGACATCAATTGAAATGTTTCTCCTGCACATGGTTCCCAGGCAATGGTGCTCCATACCAGAGGCATAATATCTTAGAGCTTCATTCCACAGGGATGGCTCAGTTGTGTGTATCTGCCCAAGTGTCAGGGACCGTGCTGAGGAGGGCTGCACAGATGAGGAATGGTGGGAGCCTCCTCCTCCTGCTGCTCCTCATCAGGATCCTGAATCTTCCCTGGAGCAGTGGAACAGTATAGATTTGGAACAGTGGTTCGCAGAGGGACATAGTTCAGAAGACAAAAGTTGGGAAGAACTGGGTGGTGAACAGCTAGGAGAAGAAGAACCGGGAGAGAGTTAACAGACTCCAGTTCACTGGAAAGTGTCCAGCTGATCAGTCCAAGGTCACTGAGATTAGATAAGGTAGCTGCACAGAAGGCACAGTGGTTGCCAGATCAGGTTGCAAGGCGAGGAAGTGACTCGGGTGACTCGGGGGGAAGTGGGTGTAAACCTTAACTGGGAGACCTTTACTCCGAGAATGGACTCTTTGTTCTTTTGCTGTGATCATTAAAATCTTTTTAAATGGTAAGATACTATTTTTGCTTTGTTCTGCTTATCCACGGCCAAAGAGGAGGAGGAAGCCATTTCTCCAAAGCCTGACAATAAGTCATATGTGTGGTGCTGGTTGGGGCAAATGTATATGGCTTTCAGGCACTGTGCCTGCCAGATAGAACATTGCTACATGGAAATAATTCTCAGCAGCTTCCAGACAGGAACTGCAATGTTTAAATTCGCCTTCAGTCTTAGGGGACAGGGAATGCTACCGTAGTTCGGATGGGGCAGATATAGGCCAGCCAAATATATTTTGGCACCTGAGGCAAACCACAAAACGGTGCTTTCACCCCACCAGGGAAGAAGGAGTGAGATCTATATAAAGATCTACATTGGAGGAGACCAGCAATGTTTCCTTTTGCCAAGAGACCGCTGTAGAGGCGGCATTGGGGATGTTCATAGCTGGTCTCCAAGAAGCTTGTTCCTCGGAGGCCAGATCTGCAGTTTCTGTGGATCCTGCCACCTGAGGTGGTCGCCTCACTTTGCCCCTTGGGTGGACCAGCCGTGGGCAGAAGTAATAGAATGTTACCATCTCGGTTGATATCCATAGCTCAGAAGACAGCAGATGCCTGCAAAACAGCAGCACCTTGAGGCATCAGCTACCACCACATCCCTGAAAAATCCAGTATGTAAACAATGACTACAGAAGTAGTGTCCAGATCAAGGGAAGTAATAGTACCGCTCTATTCTGCCTCAGTCAGGCCACACCTGTGTCCAGTTCTGGGCACCACAATTTAAGAAGGATATTGACAAGCTGGAACATGTGCAAAGGAGGCTGAACACGATGATCAAGGCTCTGGAGACCAAGCCTTATGAAGAACAGTTGAAGGAGTTGGGTGTGTTTAACCTGGAAAAGAGGAGACTGAGAGGAGATATGATCCTGCATTGCAGGGGGTTGGACTAGACGACCCTTGGTGTCCCTTCCAACTCTACAGTTCTTTGATTCTATGATAACCATCTTCAAAGATCTAAAGGACTTTCACATGAAAGATGGAGCAAGATTCTGACTGAACATTAGGAGGAACCTTTTGACATTAAGGGCAGTTTGGCAGCTGAACAAACTGCTTTGGAAGGTGGTGGACTCTCCTTCATGGGAGGTTTTTCAATCGAGGTTGGATGACCATCTGCCAGAGATTCTTTAGTTGCGATTCTATTATTCTATGATTCCTGCATGGCAGGAGGTTGGGAAAGATGTACCTTGCGATCCCTTCCAACCCTACAATTCTATGATGAAACATTAAATGCCATTGTGAATTCCACCAACCACCTTCTGCTCTCAGTAGTTTAGGTATTGATAAATGCTGTTTCCTCCCAATTGCCAGGTCCATCGCCTGAACCTTTAACCCTCCTGTGTACAATTTCCTTGTACTTTTTAACCATCTTGTGAACCTTTGACCTCGCTATGCCCGAGAGCCCTTCTAAAGCAAAAAGCAACCATTTTACAACCAAAACACAAACACACAATGTCGGAAAGTTCAATTTCTTCGCATTAGACCCTATCAGTAGGCTCCACACGCTTCCTTTCCTCCCTACTGTTCCTGAGGAGCAAATGTACACAGACCAAAGGAGAACTGTGGAGGGGGAAAGTCTCTTCTATCAGCTGCCAAAAGCAGCAGGTCATGGCTCCCTCCAAAGAACACAGCACTGCCCTTGGCAAATTCCTGGGGTGGCCTTGGCTCCACTTGGCTCTGTGGAAGCATAACACAGCAGGGCCTTGCTGCTTCCACATTATGAATCCACACCTTTGGAAAGTATATCAGGACAAGGCCAACACATGAGGTTTTAACAGGTTGCATCTGACTAAATTATTATTTTATTCCTGTTTGTTTAATTTGTACACCGCTCTTCATTCAAAGATTACAGGGCGATTCACAATATAAAAATACAAAAATGAAAGCACAAAATACATGATAAAACACACACAAAAAACCAATAATGCTCCTACTACAAAAAACATTTAAAAGGACATAGAATGTTAATCAGCCAAAGACCTAGTTATAGAAAAACATTTTCACCTGGTGCATAAAGATATGAAATGAAGGTGCCAAGCAAGGCTCCCTGTGGAGAGCATTCCACAAACAGGGAGTCACCACAGAAAAGACCGTTCTCATGCTGCCATCTTCCAGGAATCTCATGAAGGGCCTCAGATGATGATTGCAGGGTCTGGGTTGGTTCATATGGGGGAATAAATCAGACTCAGAGTAGACCCACTGAAGCTCATGGATCTCACAACTAACTTAAACCCGCTGATTTTAGTGGGTCTACTCTGATTATGACTTTTAAAAAATTGGATGCAACTCATAATGTTGTTTTTATTTTTACTGCTTACTTCAACTTTGAATTGATTTTTGGAATTTTTATGAGTGTCACGCTGAAACCTATGTTTGGATGAAGGTGCATTTTAGAAATTCTCCAAGGTCACTGCAGTCACTTTATTTCATTTCATTATTATTTTTTTGTAGCAGCAGCTTTGTTCTTAGATTAGCAAAGTGATTCCCTCCCTTCCCTATTCCTAGAGACTGCTTTATACATCTATTGACATCTCTCATAGGAAGCTGCCTTACACTGAGTCCAGCCATTGGCCCATCTGACTTGGTATTGTCTGGCGCTGTGGGTTAAACCACAGAGCCTAGGACTTGCCGATCAGAAGGTCGGTGGTTCGAATCCCTGCCACAGGGTGAGCTCCCGTTGCTCGGTCCCTGCTCCTGCCACCCTAGCAGTTCGAAAGCACGTCAAAAAAGTGCAAGTAGATAAATAGGAACCACTCTGGCGGGAAGGTAAACTCCGTTTCCGTGTGCTGCTCTGGTTCGCCAGAAGCGGCTTAGTCATGCTGGCCACATGACCTGGAAGCTGTACGCCGACTCCCTCGGCCAATAAAGTGAGATAAGCCCTGCAACCCCAGAGTCGGCTACGACTGGACCTAATGGTCAGGGGTCCCTTAACCTTTACCTTACACCAGGCATAGGCAAACCCGGGCCTCCAGATGTTTTGGGAGTACAATTCCCACAATCCCTGACCACTGTTCCTGTTAGCTAGGGATGATGGGAGTTGTAGTCCCAAAACATCTGGGAGGGCCGAGTTTGCCGATGCCTGGTCTACACTGATGGGTAGCAGCTCTCTAGGGTTTCTGGCAAGAGGAAGTTGTCAACTCCACCTGGAGACCTCAGGGATTGAACCATGCAAAGCAGATGCTCTTTCACAGATCTCCAGCAGTTATTGTAGAGCATCAATTCCCCAGAGCAGCAATTGTAGATAACAGGAGGACTTTATCAAGAAAATGCAGTGGAAATTCACCTTGGGTGGAGATTTTTTCAAAAACCTACCCAAGGAAATCAGATGGGTCAGAGAGGGGAATAGGAGACAAAAACCCCAAAAACCCCAATCACCACACTGCCATATTTGCAACTGATGACTGTAAACTCTTAGTTATTATTATAGTAAAGGCTTCCATTGCATTATATTATTTATAATTTAAATTGCTCATTGGCAACCTTCAATTAAACCTAATCCAAGATGATGTCGAATTAATGAGGTTGCTAACTTCATTATCATCACGCTAGACGTTGCACCAATTGTGAACATCACAGTCTATTTTAACAACTCCTCATTAATTTTATGCAGGGGCTCTTTGGAGAACTTGACACAAACGTTTTGTTACCCTCAGTTTCTCTTATTCTTCTTCACTGGAGCAGAAGTAAAAAATATGCACAATTTTTTACCCATCCCATTCGGGTAAGCATGTGTAATGTTAGTATCTTTGCAATGCAGACAGTAATATGTTTCTTTCCTTGGTTAGCTGTGTGTGTGCGTGCTATATTTTCCAACACACTTCAGATTTTGCTTTTTAAAAAGTACAGCACACCATGTGTGATCTTTCCAGATATAGTTAAGGAAAATTCTTTCTGCTGTTATGTCACTTAATGGGGAATGAAATCGTGAGAATTATTTTATCCATCTATCTTTTATAACTTTACAACAGAGGAAAAATTAAGGTCCTGCTTAATGCAAAGCAACGTAAGACAATGTAAGTGTTAACTGGTAAAGAAAGCCTCTTGTAAGCCACTTTGGTACCCCAGGAAAGCAGGACATGCATTGTGGTTTTCCGACCACGCTCAGAACTGAGCACAGAATTGTAGAATTGGAGGGGTGGTTTCTCTGGGACGGTGGTGGCGATCTCCTCAAATATTTTATGGGGGGTTGGCTAGGAGTCAGCTCCAATGTTTGTAGCTGAGGGTAACACTTCATATATCCAAAGAAGTGCATTTTACAAAAGCTTGTCTTTAAACTCTTTGTTTTTTTCTGCAAGAGTCAGCTATCCCTGTGGGAAACGCTTAAATTTCATATCTCATCAAAAGTCTGGGTGAGAAGGAGTATTTTATCCTGACACCAAAATCATATATTAGCATTGGCACCAGGAAGACCTCTCTCCCTAGCGAGACCTGCCTGGCCCCAACACTAATATCACCAGTATTTGGAAAGCGCATCACTAAAGTCATCAGTACTCAGCAAATAACAAATAAATAATGAAAACATTTTGAGACAAGCCTTGAACCAAATATGAAACCAAAGATCAGAGGACCAATCTAAATCTTCCCCCTCTATCCCACCCTACCTCACCCCCTTTAGGCGTTGTTTTCAGCATGTGTGTCACCGGCAACACGCATGCTGAACATGCATAAGTGGGGAGATGCCTGTACCATAAAGCTGTGAGCCTGTTCCATGGTTTTCCTGGTGGGCTGGCACTGCCAGATGCTAGCAACCCTATTACAGGAGCATCATAGCACCATCATGACCTTATAAGGGTATGCTAGCGATTGGACCTCGCTGCACTGCCAACCCTGTGTGTGTGAGTGAGTCACACAACTGACATGGAGCCCAAGGCAGACAGCAAGTGTCCGTGTTTCATCCACCTACAGCTTTGCACTAGACACAGCCTTGGGGGACTGCATGCCCCCACCAGATCCTGCTGGTACCCCATGCCTTGTGCCAGAAAAAGTACAGCAAACATATGGATGTATTTATAAAAACATATTCTATGCTGCAATTTCATTTTTTTAAATAAAAAACCAGAGCAGTTTACAACCACTATATATAAAACAAGACCACATTAAAACTAAAATCACAGATCACTGGCTAGCTACTGCAAAAAAAAATTCTTTTTCTTAAAGGTCTGCATAAAAAAGAGAGTAGGATTCTATGTAGAAACTTGGAGGAGGGCCCTGTAGCTTAGAAACGTGCTTCAGATGCAAAGATCCCATGCTGAATCCCAAGAAGTGCAGTGAAAAAAATGACAATAAGGTAGCAAAGAGGGTGGGGTGGGTTGCGGGTACCTTGGAGAACCAAACAATGTCAACAGTGCTGAGTTTGATGGACCAATGGTCCAACTCCATATAAGACAACCTCATATGACCATAGACCTCCGTGTATTAAATATAGAGATGGTGATGGTAATACCAGTAACCAATTCTGGCATCTGCTTGCTTTTGGAGTTTTTCCCATAGGAAAAAGGCATGGGTGGAAATGTTGTGTTGGAGAAGTAGAGGGAAATCAGCATGGGATTCCTCTGGAGAGATTTAGGAACACCTGGCTCTTGGAATGTAGTGCCCTCCCCACATATCTTTCCTGCAACATCCGTCTTGATTTGTCTTCTCCGTAATAATCAGAAGAGCAGTCCTGCGGAGGAAAACGCTGTGCTGGAGCTGGCCCCGAGACAGGGCTGTCTAGTGGTGATGCTCAGCGGTTGGGAGGGGAGGAACATCAGCTCTCAGAATAGCTCGGTGATAACAGGGCTCAGCAATCGATCCTGACATATTGCTATTCAGTGCATAAATGATTCACTCTTCTTGCAACAAAAATAAAAAGACTTCACAGGCTTGCAAAGTGCCAAGGTACCATTATGGAACGTAGAGTGAAATAGAATCACAGAACTGTAGAGCAGGAAGGGACTTCACGGGTCATTTAGTCCAGCCCCCTTGCAATTCGGGAACCTTGCCCACAGCCATCCTTGGGTGGGCTCGAACTACCAAACTTCCAGTTAACAGCAAGATGCACTGACTCAGCGTGCCACTGGGAGGGATATTGTAAGAATCACAAAAGCCACTCTTGAGAGAGGGAAATGACTTTGGTGGAAAGAGCTTCGACTGGTGTTAGGATCCTGGCTGGGATGTGATGCAGCACGCTGTAAGAGCTACCATGTTACTTTGGATTCTTCGTGTAAAAAGAAAGAGCACCCAAAATGTGCAAAAAGTGCAGGGCCAACCTTCTCCAGTCTAGTGTCCTCCAGACTATGACTCCCATCCGCCCCATCCAGCATGGGGACAGAAAGAAATGGCATGCATTGATAACATGATTGAGGTTTATATTCATTTTATTTAACACATTTCTATACTGCTTTTCATCCTAGGTTTGCAGGGTGGTGTACAAAATAAAAACACAAAAATATGTAACATAGTAATAAACAAAAGCAATACCCCCATGCCACACACAGTTTAAAAGGCTGTATATTGCTTAATTAGCTGAGGGTCTGAAGAAGAGGAATGCTTTTATCTGGCACCTAAAGATATGTAATGAAGGCACAAGACGAGCCTCCTTGGTGACAGCATTCCACATTCCTTCAAATGAAGTGTGGTATACTATTGTGGGTTAGGGACGAGGGTGGCGCTGTGGGTTAAACCACTGAGCCTCTTGGGCTTGCTGATCAGAAGGTTGGCGGTTTGAATCCCCGCAGCGGGGTAAGCTCCCGTTGCTCAGTCCCTGCCAACCTAGCAGTTCGAAAGCACGTCAAAGTGCAAGTAGATAAATAGGTATCGCTCTCGCGGAAGGTAAACAGCATTTCTGTGCGCTGCTCTGGTTTGCCAGAAGCGGCTTAGTCATGCTGGCCACATGACCCGGAAGCTGTACGCCTGCTGTACAGCCAGTAAAGCGAGAAGAGCGCTGCAACCCCAGAGTCAGGGGTCCCTTTACCTTTATACTACTACTACTATTAGTAGTTGTGGTGGTCGTAGTAATTAATAATAATTAATAATTAATCCTTGGGGTATTGCAGTTCTGAGCTGTTTGGATCTTGGGCTCCTACAATGCAGAGACCAGACAATAGGGATAAAACTCCTTCTCTCCCCCCCACCCCCGCTTTCATTGCTTGGAAAGATTTAAAGAGTGACAAGTCTGCTGCCTTTTAGCACTGCATGCTAGGATCCCTTGACCTGGATGTTAGGACAGCACAAGGGGTGTGATCACACTAAGCCTTTTATCAATGGAACACAGCAGGGAAATTTCATGGTATCAGAAGGGGGGGAATGACACTCCAGTGGCAGCAACTGTTAAGGAATATTGCCCTCTTCTCGGGAGCTAGTTGAAATTATTGTGTGATTGTGACCACCTTGAGCTGTATGACGAAAGGGATATATAAATACCTTAAATCAATCAGATTGCATTGTGTTATTGCATCAGCCAGGTGTGGGCATTTCTGTTTGGACAGCTCCGTTCAGACTTTTCTCAGGCCAGCTTCCTAGGATGTAAAGCAAAAGCTCTCTCTCCTCTAGCAGTGGTAGATGTAAATTGATGACACTTTTTAATTAGGAAAAGCTTGCACCCTAATCTCCTCACCCTTTTGGACTAAATCGCTCCAATATAACAAGTTGCCTGCACCCATCTGTTAACAGCTGCTGAAGCTATCAGAGTGCTTTCGAGGCATGCTGATACATAATGAGGCACAAAAGTTAAGACCAGGAATCGAGCTTCCTTAAAAACACCATGGGTAGCATGCAGAGCTTTTGACTGCAAGACTGACACTGTTTAACAGGCATACAGCACCTCATTCATGCAACGCACAATCCGTTTATGGAATCTGCTGTTATGGGACATGGTGGCGAGGAGCTTAGTGGCTAGCCTATAAATCATTGTGTAAAGGCCAGGTTTTTTGGGTGGGTGTGTAAAATTGGAATACTTTTGAGTTACAGGTAGAAGCATCCTTTTTGACGCAGTGTGCATGCTTGAACTATATACCCTACAAAGTGCACACTAAGCTTCAGCATGCCATTACACATGCTATTGTGTGAGTCACAGGTAGCCAATCTAGATGCAACTAGTCTACAAGCCCCATCATCCTTGACCACTGATCAGGCTGGATCAGGGATTGATGGGAGTTGGTGGCCCAACAGGATCTGGGGTGGGTGGGGTGATTTGGTTGGCTACTTCTAGTGTGAATGACTGAAGGATGCTTGCCCTGCCACCTACAAACCTGATAGTTGAGCCATAAGTGACTTGGTTGTTGTTGGCAGAGCAATAGGCTTTGTCTTCTATCCATCTCTGTGTGCAGTTCCTTCATCACACACTAGGACACAAGCACAGGTTCACTTAGCTCTATCTACATGAGCAAACAGAGAAGCTTTTCCATTCCTGATGAAGTCCACTAGCCTCTGCTGCCTGACACGCTCCTGGCTTTATCCCAGCTATGGTAATTTTTCAAATCGAAAGTTTTCAACTCTTAATGTAGCCCAAAACATAGTTGTGCTGTGTCAGAGGGCATGGTGAGTAAGGAGCCAGGAAGGTCTTCAGTAGACTACAGATGGTGCCTGTCTAATATTTCCTGGGAAGGAATTCCAAAGGGTAGCTGCCATCGCATTAAAGGCTTGAACCCTACATTGTGCAGACTGGACCTCCTGAGAAGATGAGATCTGCAGGAGGCCCTCACTGGCAAAGCACCATGACTGGCTGGATATCTAAGGGTGACAGAATCTTTCAAATAATCCCAAGCTGCACAGCACTTTATACACCAAAACCAGCACCTCAAACTTAGTCCAGTAGTTAACTGGTAGCCAGTGGCATTCTTTCAACAGTTGGCTAACATGTTGGTGTTATCCTGCCCCAGTGAACAGTTAAGCTGCCACATTCTGCCCCAGCTGCAGCTTCACCAGCTACAAGAGCCACTCAAGGACTTTAGTCAAACTGCAGGAGCACTGCTGAAACTTTTATATAGAGCTAGTCTAAGACGTCAGTGTGTTGACTCATATAGCAGTAAGCTATATATGTGTACCACCCGTGCTGGTTTGGTTGGAATAAACTTTGGGTAACTTAAAAAAAGAAGAAAACCCAGACACAGGTTTGTCACTCACCACCACCGAAAATAATGTGTGATATATCCTAGAGGACCAAGGTACAAATGGGGGTTCTCAGCTGCAAATGTGCAACTTGTTATGATCCTTGATCCACATCTCTGGATATCATGGATCTGATTGTCTTAGGTTTGTAAGGCATTGAAACTTGCACATATTGGGAGTAGTGAGGCAAAATATTGTATCTGGTTCTGTTGCAAAACCAAGCAAGTAGTTCCTTTACTGTTCTTTCGTCCCCAATTAAAGTGATCCCATGTGCATGGAATAATGTTCTGGATTCCAGCTACGGAAGCATCTATGTTATCAATAGCAAGATGATGATGATGATGATGATGATGATGATGATGATAGGCTTGCAATTGCTAAAAAGAACACTAACTTGTTTACACTCCATATAATAATTTTCTGAAATGAATGTGCTTGCTCATGCATTATCTAAAATATTTAGCATTTTTATATAAAGTTTCAGATTCTATTACATGATCACAAAAATGCTAATTGGTAACATTTATCGGCATGCGTTCAAATTACTGGTTTCTCCCTTCTTTCCGTTATGCTTCACTATCCTTTACACTTGGAGACCAGAAAAGGGGCACCCTGCAAAACTTATTAGCATTGATTTTGGCTGAAGCAGGTGAGACTCAAAGAACTTTGGGTTATTTTCGGGGGAGGGGAATCTACAATGGGACAGCTTCAATTTAATCTCCATTCTAAAGTTGCTCCCCAGGAAATTTGGAACAGAAGGTTTTAAACTCCCCCTGAAAACCACTGTTCTGCTATTGTTTTCTTTCTGATTTTCCATTTAAATCAATCTCATCTTCCATACTTTGAACAATGCCATTTGACTAATATCATGATAGCAAATGTGTCAGGGTGCAGGTTGATGGATTAGTTAAGTGCTGAAGGACAACAAGGAAATCTCTGCTCATACATGTATTCTGATTGTTAACAGTGCCGAGCAGTAGAACAATTAATGGACTTTTCTTGTACTTTTCAAACACTTGGCATCAAAAGCCACTATTTCCAGGAGGAGCAAAAGCTACAATGCTCATCATTACAATCCCAGAAATTCTATCGTGCAGCTTAACCACTTACACACCGCTAGTTTTCCTTAGCTACAGAGTTACTGTACTGTGTCATAAATGTACACAGTATTACAATGCTGCATATCAAAATAAATGCTATATCCTGTGACTACATAGAATAAAGAATGTTTTCAATGAAAAGGTAGTATACAAAAACAAAACAAAACACAGTGAAATATTTAATGCACAAAAAAATCTCTGCTTTACAGAAGGAATCCTGCATAGATTGTTTCAGATTAATAACATCTCCAAAGGTGCTGTTGATATGCATTGTGAGAAATGGTCAGCTGCTGTGATACCATCATTTAACTATTTTGTTTTGCATAATACTATCCAATGGCAGCAAACATCTGCATCAAATTAGAGTATGGCACCATGCAACCTTTCCTTAATTTTGATATTTTTTTCAATATATTGCATTACTTTGTTCAAAAAAACTGCATTACTTTAAGAAAAGAAAGAAAGAAAAGTAAAATATTCTGAAAACACTTGGGCAGTTCAGACCAAAGATTCAACGATAATTTTAAAATAAATTCTGCAATCTTTTTTTGTTTATGCACACATCACTACAGCTTCCTGAAGTGCAGAATAAGTTCACTAAAACAGTTCTCTCTCTCTACCCCAAAAAGCAGTATTCTTAATAAACGTCAAGGAAACCCACAGAAACAAAATCACCCAAGATCAGGGTGCAATTGCTAAGACAGAGAGACACAGATACACACAGATCAGTGTAACAAAGGTAGCTTTGGATTTTAAAATAAGAGTTCCTCTAGAGGAAAAAGAACATTGACTGGTTACAGTTGTTGTTAACTTACCGGAGCAAATATCACCATACACATTTACAAAAGGTTTTATAATCCAACTTCCCTCATCTGAAAGAAGACAAAATTTGGCTCATGCTAAAAATAGAGGCACCCCAAAAGCTCCTCAGTAGCCAGCAGTAGCTCCTGTCCCTGTTTTTATGAAGCAAATAAAAAGCAAGCAAGAAGAAGAAAAAATCAATGCTCAGGGAAAGTGAGATGATATACCAATCAGGCAGCAGCTAGAGCCTTATTTGCTAGAGGGAGGTGGGAACGGTGGAGAAATGGTCTCATGTTATTACAGAATGACTACACACAGTCTAAGGACAGGAATCTAATACTACTTTCTCCCTTGGTGGGAGAAGGGACCCGGCTGCTTTTGTAGCAAGTGTTCAGCTCTTGTCTAGGAAGTGCCACAGAGCTGCACAGATCATTGCTCAGACCTGTGAACGAATTAGCTTTGCTTTGTGGGAAAGGTCATTGTGGGGAACTGGGTCCTGGGCTTGTGCTAAATAAGCCTGAACATTGTTCATTCACCTCCGTGTTCATTTGAGAAGAAATTGTGGGGCG